>NC_085137.1:269954764-270312769 GCF_035046485.1 Aedes albopictus
TGTATAGACTACGCACTAAGCCGAAGAAACATGGCGTCTACAAAAGCTAAACAAAGTGTCATTTTCATTCAATTTAAATGCTCCAAAGTGCTAACATTGAAACGAAATATTACAGTTGTATAGCGCATAGCTTTTCCGATATCCTGTTATGCATGTTTGTTTGAGTTTTTGGTTTACGTTGAGATAGGCCGAACGAGGGGACTATGCCAACGAAGCATCCCGATACCATATTACTCCATTACGTTTAGCGTGTATGTTTACATTGAGTATCTGTCATATGTGGATATGTTGTTATTGTTGTCTGGAGTGTGCATCATTGTATGTAATATTGAAGTATCGGTAATAAAGTGTATACAAATAATGAATACAGTTGTTGAATAATCATTACAGAGAAAGATTCTCACACATAGGAGAACTGTCAAAGGCCCCCAAAATCAGCTGATTTTAGACGTCAAATGAAAAGGCCCATTAGAGAAGAGAAGAATCAATCCAGAGAAACACATTTCCTTCATTCTTGAAAAAGTCAAATTAGTTATTTATGCTGATGACATGAAGCTCTTTTTGGAAGTCAGGAATAACCAAGATATAAGTATATTTCAGAAGGAAATTTATATTTTTTACAAATGGTGCTCTAAAAGCTTATTGCAGCTGAATGTTAAAAAGTGTAATTTAATAACTTTTAGCAGAAAACTAAGCACACCTACTAGCGCAATTATTCTAGGAAACCAAGAAGTAGAAACATGTGAAAGAGTTAGGGATCTAGGAGTTATTTTGGATTTTAAACTAACTTTAACAGACCATTACAATACGATTATCCATAGAGCAAATAATATGCTTGGGTTTATAAAACGCTTCAGCTACAATTTTGAAGACCCGTATACAATAAAAACTCTGTACATTTCTTATGTGAGGTCAATTCTGGAATATTGCAGCGTTGTCTGGTCCCCTTTCAGAATAACGCATATCGACAGGATAGAATCAGTACAAAAACAATTTCTATTATATGCTCTTCGGAAACTAGGTTGGACAGTATTTCCTCTTCCATCATATGAAGCACGCTGGATGCTTATAAACATTCAGCGTCGTGAGATCGCCATGATCTCATTTGTAAATGATATTATTTCGCAACGAATTTACTCATCTGAAATTTTATCTAAATTCAATTTCTATGCGCCTACACGGCGTCTTCGTAGTCGAACACCTTTTAAAACTTGTTATAATCGGACGGATTACGCTAAATTTGGACCAATTAATCAAATGATGTCAATCTATAATGAACATTGCGAAATGATTGACTTTACAATGTCTCGGCATAGTCTGAAACAATATTTCAATAACAACAGAAATAGACACGCATAGTTTGAACGAACTACTTTTTAGACCCCTATGAAAAAATAATAAAATGCTTTAATTAGAAATAGAAAACAAAATTTATGTATATGTTTATGTCTATGTACTAGTCTACGTTGGATTGACGAAATAAAGAAATAACTAAATAAATAACTAAAAAAGAAGACCGGGGATAAGTTCATTGTGCGTGGATTTGCTAACTAATCACGATAAATCGGAACCGTCCGTCGTTCCTGTAACCGCCGTTTCGATTGAGGAACGAGACAGCAGCCGAACTGACATCGGATTGACAAACTTAACGTAGAAGCGGCACGTGCAAGAGATTCTCTCTGTGAAGCGGACCTGATGTGATGGTTGGAACATTTAACTATCACGCCGAGGACCTGGGATCGAATCCCACACGCTAAAAAATCCGTTCCCATATTCCTGAATAAAAAACCATGGGTAACGGAACGGATAGGTCGATTACAATCGTGATATAGCTCCCGTAAACGTGACTGAAGTAACCAGCTTTCGCGACAACTTATCTCAAAATTAGGAACACGGTTCAAACCTTCTCAATTCCGCTGTTCATTTAGTAACGCAGCCAAAAGCGGGATCTCAAATCACGTTATAGAGAAACACAGAAATCGCATTCAGGATTATGTTCCCAAAATGCGAATTTCATTCACGCGCGCTGTCATTATTGAGAAAGCTCGCGCTCACGGTAGTAAACACAATTCCCTTTTATTTTTAGTGCCCGGACATTAGTTTCGTTATAAATGTTCCTGTTTTGTGAAAAAATATCGCAAAAGATTGTAAGTGATGTGTCAAAAAGTACTATTTGGCTGTTCCGAAGCAGATCACTTCCGCAGAAACCAACGAGAAAGCACATAAGTAGGTATAAAGCAAAATCTCCGCGGTGCACCGCTGCTGTTTCGTCATGCATTGGATGGAGCAGATTTCTATTTGATGCAGGTAAATAGTCAGCATTATCTTTGAAAATCGTGAGTTTTGTTTAACCCACCATCAGTCGCTTGCGTGTACTGAGTACACGCGTCTCAGAAAAATGCAAAAAAATAAATAAAAGAAAATCGGGTTAAGTACGGTTCCTTTGAATTCCACTAAGAATTTGCATCCTTTGACAGATACGTATTTCGACCTCAACTGTAAGGTCGTCTTCAGTGTCTTGTACTTGAGTCGAGTCAAGTACAAGACACTGAAGACGACCTTACAGTTGAGGTCGAAATACGTATCTGTCAAAGGATGCAAATTCTTAGTGGAATTCAAAGGAACCGTACTTAACCCGATTTTCTTTTATTTACAGATATTCCCCTAACAAGCCCAGGTTAATCATCATCAAAAAAATAATCAAAATTCGCACCAAATTGAACCGGGTGTTGGTCCTATTCCAAGATCCACTCTTCTTCTTGTTAGTAAGAAAGAGAAAAAATGAAAAAATGCACGAAAAGTACCTGAAAAATACGTAATTCTAACCTCACTTTTTAAATGTGTACTCAGTACACCGGCGCGACCGCTGGTGTAACTTTTTTGTGAACCAGACCGTTACACGAGCGGTCGCGTCGTGTATTCAGTACACGGCATACGCTTCTAATTATGGTTTATATGCTTTACTGATAGTGCACATGTGGAACCGGTCAACACGATCTGGTCCTGTCCAGGGTGTCGGAATGGCCCTAGCGGGAACCTGTTTCGAGGACATTTCAGTTATGGTACCAAAACTAGGCATGCGACGGCTCTATCTTCATGATTTTTCATATCCATTATTTTAGTAACCCTGAAAATGACCAGTGACCTCCCTGGCCAACCCCTGGCCACCGGAATGTGCCCTGGAGGAACCTGTTTCGAGGACATTTTGACCATGACACCAAAACTAGGCATGCGACGGCTCTATCTTCATGATTTTCCATATCCATTATTTTAGTAACCATGAAAATGACCAGTGACCTCCCTGGCCAACAACCCGTGGCCACCGGAATGTGCCCTGGAGGAACCTGTTTCGAGGACATTTTGACCATGACACCAAAACTAGGCTTGCGACGGCTTTATCTTCACGATTTTCCATATCTATTATTTTAGTAACCATGAAAATGACCAGTGACCTCCCTGGCCAACCCGTGGCCACCGGAATATGCCCTGGAGGAACCTGTTTCGAGGACATTTTGACCATGACACCAAAACTAGGCTTGCGATGGCTTTATCTTCACGATTTTCCATATCTATTATTTTAGTAACCATGAAAATGACCAGTGACCTCCCTGGCCAACCCGTGGCCACCGAAATATGCCCTGGAGGAACCTGTTTCGAGGACATTTTGACCATGTCTGGAGCCATGGAGGCTAACTGGAGACCCCATTTTCATGGTTACTAAAATAATGGATATGGAAAATCATGAAGATAGAGCCGTCGCATGCCTAGTTTTGGTGTCATGGTCAAAATGTCCTCGAAACAGGTTCCTCCAGGGCACATTCCGGTGGCCACGGGTTAGTCAGGGAGGTCACTGGTCATTTTCATGGTTATTAAAATAATGGATATGGAAAATCATGAAGATAAAGCCATCGCAAGCCTAGTTTTGGTGTCATGGTCAAAATGTCCTCGAAACAGGTTCCTCCAGGGCACATTCCGGTGAGCAGGGTTTGGTCAGGGAGGTCACTGGTCATTGTCATGGTTACTAAAATAATGAATATGGAAAATCATGAAGATAGAGCCGACGCATGCCTAGTTTTGGTGTCATGGTCAAAATGTCCTCGAAACAGATTCCTCCAGGGCACATTCCGGTGGCCAGGGGTTGGCCAGAAAGGTCACTGGTCATTTTCATGGTTACTTAAACAATGGATATGGAAAATCATGAAGATAGAGTCGTCGCATGCCTGGTTTTGGTGCCATAACTGAAATGTCCTCGAAACAGGTTCCCGCTAGGGCCATTCCGACACCCGGGACAGGACCAAATCGTGTTGACCAGTTCCACATGTGCACTATCAGACGCGCATTATCCAGTTGGACTTTTTTGCTGAAGACACCAACATTGTATCTAGTAAAGCATATAAACCTTGTTCCTTTCTGCAGTGCGGATTGCAGACCATAAATTAGGTTCCAGGTACCGTGATTTGGGTTCCTGTTTCCGTGAAGAAAGTTTCTCTCGCCGTGAACTAAGTTCCCATTTTTGGAAAAAAGATAGCAGGCGTAACGTTTGCACTGTGGAACAAAGTTCACGTTTTTGTGATTTTGATTTATGGTGTATAATCGTAAATGAAAATCTAGCTTGTTCCAGATATCGTGACAGATTGTGGACGATTTCTGGAACGGATTTCTATGCGTGCACTCCCGATAAACTCGCAAAATGTGAGTTCTTCCTTCGGAAGGGAAGTGAAGTGTGGGTCCCGAGATGAACTAGCTTAGGGCTAAAAATCTCGTTAAAGCGCAGTTTCGAGATCGAAACTCAAGAAGTTTCTTGAGCGATTCCTGGCAGAAACTTTCTTCGGTGAACTGTCATTTCTTCACTACTGCGTACTGGGATCGAAGAAAAAACGGTTTCTTGAGCGATTCAGGCAAGGAATTTCCCATGCATCAAGATAGGCTGAGAAATTCCTTCTGAACTGCAAACAGTGCTTAATACAGATAAAAAAATCTCTCGGTTGGTTGTATGTTGCATGTGTGAGCATAATCTTTCTAACTGGCTGCACTGCCGCATTCTAACTGTCATCTACCCAAACCGCCTTTTGTTCAGTTCGAGTATGTCTAAATAAAAAAAACAGTTGATCGTAAAGTTTATCGCGTTCTCTTGCCCAGAAACCTCCGAAAACTAGCAGGTTATGGGCCCAGCATGGCTGATTCCGATAAATCTGGATTCCCGGTGTTCGACAGGAAGGATTTCAGCAGCTGGAAGATTCGATTGGATGAAATTCTGGCGGAGCGGGAGCTGCTTGATCATGTTGGAAAGGAGCCGACACATGCCGATTTTCTCGACGCTGACTGGAAGAAGAATGACGTCAAAGCGAGAAACATCATCGTGAAGTGCTTATCAAATGTTCACATCGAGAATGTTCGTCAGGAGTTGTCGGCGTATGGAATGTTGACGTCGCTTTGCACTGTTTTCGAGAGAAAAGGTGTTGCCCAGGAGAGGTACCTTTGGATGAAGCAGCTAGCTTTGAAGTTTTCGGATAAGGAGCCGATGGAAAGACAGCTAGCACCGTTTGAATCATCCCTGATCTTCGAGCTGCCGGAGCGCAAATGCGGGAAACCGAAATCAATACCCACCTTCTCATGACGCTGCCAAAATCGTACGAAGGTGTAAGGACTGCATTAGAAGCACTTGATCCGTACGACTTAACAGTAGCGAAAGTGAAAGCACGGTTGTTTGGTGAAGAAATCAAGCGTTTTGAGACCGGAGATGTGGACGCGGAATCTGCAGAAGGAGGCTATTCCAGAGCCGCATTCCTAGAACGACGGAAGAAATTCATAGGAAAGTGCTGGCGATGCAAACAAGCTGGACATAAAGCACACGAATGCCCAAGGAGTGAGGAGGACTTTGATCGTGAGCGGCACAGTGAACGTTGTAGCGAAAATAAAGTGTTCCAGCTCAACCGAGGCGAACATTCGTTTGATAGAGAGGAGTCAAAAAGAGGAAGATTTGTTTTTTGTCGTGAAAGGGAAATGTGATTCCAGTGCACGTCCTGTTCTTCAGAACTCCGCTGGCTGATTGATTCGGGATGCACGGATCACATGGTGAACAGTGATGCACTGTTTACCCTCGAACAAACGTTCTCCAATAAGTTTGGCGGAAGAGGGTCAAACGGTGCAAGCAACGAAGGTTGGGTTCATCGCAGCGAAGAGCAACGTCAACGGGCTGGATTATGATTGTGCCATTGCCGAGGTGCTATTTGTGCCAGGCTTGCGTCACGTTCTGTTGTCTGTAAGCAGATTGGAAAAAGCTGGATTCGTTGTAGTATTTCGCGACGGTGGCGTTGAGCTTTGGTCTGGAAATGTTCTGTTTGCAGTCGGAAAAGAAATAATGATCTCTACGAAATCAAGTTCTCAATGAGAAAGCATCAAGCGAATCTGACGGAGAGGACACTAGGGGTAAACTCACTCTGGCATCGCCGAATGTGTATGCAGAATCTGCATTCTATGGTCAAAAGCAAGTAGTAACTGGAATTCCTTCTTCTGTTACAGGCGCACTTGGGGTATGCGAGCCGTGCATTATGGGCAAACAGTGCAGAGCCCCATTCAACCGTTAGGAGAAGAGAACAACCAGGCCACTATAACTGGTCCACACGGACGTATGTGGCTCAATTACTCCGGAGACATGGGACAAGAAAAGGTACTTTGTAGTATTCGTAGACGATTACACCCATTTCACCATTGCGTTTCTGATTAATTCAAGGGATGAGTTGCTACCATGTCCACAAGAGTACCATGCGATGGTTGTTGCCGGTTTCGATCTACCCCTGAGTCGCCTGCGCTGTGACAATGGAGGAGAGTATGTGTCCGAAGCATTCAGAGAGTTTTGCAAGCAGAATGGTGTGAAAATTGAGTACACGATGCCCTATTCACCGCAGCAAAATGGGACTGCCGAACGCATGAATAGGATGCTGGAGGAATAGGCACGATTCCTGATCTACGAAAGCGATCTTCACAAAGAAATGTGGGGAGAAGCTATAATGACATCAGTGTACCTGAGCAATCGCAGTATTACGAGCGCCTTGTCGACAAATGTCACACCTGCAAAAATGTGGTTCGGAACTATACCGGACGTATCTGGTCTCCGTGTTTTTGGTTGTCTGGCGTATGCGCATGTACCGAAGTGCAAACGTACTAAAATGAATCCGAAGAGCAACAGTATGTAATGATCGGATACGGTGGAAATGGCTATCGTCTGTGGGATCCAGCCGGAAGAAGGATCGTTGTATCGAGGGACGTTGCTTTCGATGAAGATAAGTTTCTGAAGCTGACCTTGACTGATGATGTGCATTCGTACGAGTTCGTTGAATCGCCGGTGAACGACAGATTAGAGCCAGAACCGGAGGTTGACCGAAAAAAACGAAGATGCGTTGAATACCGCAGAAAGTAATAGTGAAGCAAGTTCAGATACTGGCCAATATCTAACTGACGAAAGAGAACCAGAATACCGTGTTCCTGAGCCTTTCACGGACATGCACGGTGGCGGGCCTCCATACAAAGGTCCGACAAAAACTCAAATATTAACAGAAATGGCTAAAATTCACAGGTTATGATGATTTTAGTGCCCTAAATCTATATCTGAAAGAGAACTTTTCATAAATTTTGATTTTACTATTCTATTCTACTGATTATATGAAGCATATAAATAGCAATCGATAATAAGCTATTACGATGCGCTTTTGAACGTAGATTTTGATTACCTTTTTAATTTTGGGGTACTTAAATCATGTATTGGTATTGAAATTAACTATAATTGTGTATTATTGCTGTTAGGGTGCTCCAAAATCTTCAAAACTACATAAATCATTAGAAATATTCGATTACCTACGTTTTCTTTCAATGGATCAATTCTGATACAAACCAATGTTGACTGACACGATGTGGTCTATTCTCAGTGACCGTCCATAGACCACGTTACGTTTTACGGTGGGTACATGGAGGTACGTTAACGATTTAAAATTCGGTCAGATAGCCTCATATAGTGAACTGCGTAAAGTTTGAACTTCTTTTTATCAATCTCGTTCAAACGACTTCATATGTGCTCGTCCGAGTTTGGGTTGTAGTGTACATTGATCTCTGTTACACTAGTTTACAGCATTTTTGAACTCGGTAAGCTGATGATCATTTTTGGTGTAGAATCATGCCCTGAGTTCGAAAACGCGGAGGAAAAAAATTACAGTAGAGCGGAAATTTTTTCGACTTTCCATACAAGGTTGATGATTTGAAATCGATTTTTGTTCTATTTTTAGGCAAAGTCACTCACTTCAAACATCTCATTCTCCGTAATCAATGCTCCGATTGAGCTGAAAATTTTACTGTAACTCACCCACATATGATATGTCAAATAAACGTCGAGAAAGAATTTTTAAGTTGGTTTTTTCTTATTGAAAAAAATATATTTCTTCAAATTTTTTTGGGAATTTTACTAAAATTTAAGAAGATCGTCCCTAAAACTCGCCAATATCTTGAAGTTCATCAATCTGACGCAAAACCTGCATTCAGATGATCGAATGGTATTGTATTTAGCTTTTAATTTATGGAAAAAGATTTCAAATTGGTTGAACAAAACGCAATATATTTGAATTATAGTGAATTACATATTTTGAAAAGTTACAAAACTCGATATTGAGCTAAAACTGAAAAACTGTTCTATTTAAAATTTTTTGAAGGTCGGTTTCGAAATCAGCACTAAATTGTGCTTCAAAAATTTTGGTCGTTGACAGAAGTTCACGACTTTCGTTTTATTTTGTAAACTTGTGTTATCACTTGTCGAAGCAACCAAAACAATCCTATCTATAGAGAAATGGCAATACATATTCGCCGTATTTAATGGAGTTGTTTATAACGATCATCAGAGATCGGAAATCATATTGATGAACAGTAAAGCTCCAACAAATATTTTCAAAATCTTTATAACTTTGTGTGTCGTTAAGTAGAAATGTGGTCTACGAAATCGCATGAATAACATAAGTTTTTTTTTAATATACAAGGGGTTTCACCCAAGAGCGTAAAAAGTTCGTTTCATAAAATTGCGATTTAAATAACCAAATATTGGTAATCTCGTTGTTAACGCGGAAAAAAGTTAACGTAGCGTTTTACGCCGTTTAGTGAATTCTTTTTATATAGTATACATAGATGACAGCTGCTTTGAACTGTAGCGATGTGCGTGTAAAGGAGAAACGCGTACATGTCGATGAATTTGTGTCACTATAAATATATTGAAACTACGATAATAGTCGTGAATAGATTGCTTCCCAGCTTTTTGTGCAATTCTAACAATTAAGATGTATCGAAGAAGCGACCAGTTTCCAACCAATGAGCAATGGTTTGTAGTTATTGTTACATGTTTTTCACAATTGTTTTTTTGTCTTTATTTTTATGGTTAAAAGAGTTAGTTGTATTTGGTGAAGCAACACCATCTTTAACAATCAGGATGTAGATAGTGTCTAAGTAAATAAAGGCTTAATCATTCTTAGTCATCACTCCCCTCTCCTCTAGCTCAATGTTTTTAAACTAAAACACCCATCTTGTTGTGATTTTCTGTCAAAAAATAAAATAATATTTAAAAATAAAATAAAAAATGTCAGACTGTAACCATTACCCATCACGTTATCAATCAACCCCATCCCCCATATTCCGCTCCCCCTCTCCCTATCACCCAGTGCCATAGTGAAGGCCTCTTACTAGAATGAGGATCACCTGATGTCAATTTGAATTACAGTAGACGTTCGATAAGTGCAACATGTTTACGTTTCAGTTACCGAATGAAATTCGCTAACTGCAACGTCTGACAGCCGTCAAACAGTTGTCAATTGCTGTTGGACGCAGCCAGAATGCACTCAAAAACATCGCAATGCAGCTGTAGTGCATCTGAAAAACATCGCAACTCCATTGACGTTTCGTTTTTGACAGATAGCGGTGCGATAACTGCAAAATTGTTGCACTTAGCGGACTTGCAGTTAAAAAGCATTGCAGTTAAACCGTTTGCACCGAGCGAACGTCTACTGTATGTGAAGATAAAATACAGGGTGTTTGTTTCCGGACTTTAAATAATTTGAGGGCAGATAGGTCTTAATGAGATATGAAAAAGTGCCCAAGGAACATGGGGTCGCAAATTCAAAATTCTATGATTTTTAACATGCAAAACTTCAAAAAATTGTATCTCAGCTATCTTTGATCAAAATCTCAATCTTTTTGCATGAATTGAAAGCCTGAACCATTGTGCTGTTATGCTTCTTGGACAAAAACTCGATCTAAAGTGATTAACATGCTTAAATTTTGGAAAGTTTGCGGCAAAAGCCGAAAAAATGCTCTTTTTTTTTAGGTATTTTTGTTGTTATTTAATGAAAACACGTAGTAAAGTAGAAAAGTGATATTCTACAAAAGATTGTTTATGTTGTTTTCTACCAAACTCTCTTTGAGACCAACATTGAATTTTTTGTAGTTTGGCCACAATCAGTGGCGTAGCAAGGGGGGGTGCGGGGGTGCGGTCCGCACCGGGCCCCCAAATTCAGGGGGCCTCCAAATAAGAGATGGGTTGAATAAAGTTCTTTAAATAGTGAAAGTTTGCTACAAGTATTGAATTTATATACTTGCAGATCTGTTGATAGGAATGTCGAAGCCCCTTCGTGATTACCAAAAGATTTTGGAATGGGCGAACAAATGACTAATTTGAAATCCTATTGTTAACAATTAAAAATATGCACACTTTATTCAAGTAATTTAGTTAGTTTAGTTTTGATCAATTCGATGATGGTACCTACAGGGGCCCCAAAATACAAGAAATAATGTGCTAGAAATCAAAATATAAATTTACTAAATTCAGTACCGATATGGAAGCAATATTCATGTGCATTATAAAATGTTCCTGACATCCTAAACAAAGGACCAAACATAGCTGTTGGCTTAGCTTAAGGTAGCAGCTGAAATTCAGGAGTCCCATTTATGAAAATTAAGATCTGAACACATGTCACGTCAAAACCGTAATAGCAATAGTTAGTCAATTATTTTTGCTCTCGTATAAAAAATAAGTGCAATCAACGAATTCCAACTATTGCATCAAGTATTTCTATCCAAGTATTTTTAAATGGTTTCTGCGGGAATTTCTTCGGGTAAGGTAAATACTTACATTGCCTTCGGGAATATCTTTTACGATTTATCAGGAGTTACTTCCAAAACTTCTACAAAAATTATTCTAAGATTAACTTAAAACTTTTTTCAGAGATTACTTCAAAAATTCTTCTAAGCATTGATTTAGGAATGCTTACAATGATTCCTTCAGGAACTCCAAGCATTTCTGCAGGAACTTTTCAAGAAATCCTTCAGGAATTCTTGCAAGGTTGTTTTTTTTGGAATTTCTTCAACCATTTGTTTCGGAATACCTCTTCGGGTTCCTTCATTAAATCCTACAAGGATTATGTCATGAAGTCCTTCAAGGAATCCCTCAGATGAACCTTAAGGAATTTCTCCTAAGATTTCTTTAGATATGTATCCAAGACATAATCTTGCAGGAGCTCCTCATGGAAAATATTTTTAATGAATTTCGGAAATCATGCTTGGAGCCATACCTGAATGGATCATTGGAAAATTTTCTAAAGGAATTGTGGAGGAATTCTCGGAGGAATTCTTGTAGAAATGTTTGCAAGAATTTTTGGAGTAATTTCTAAAGGAATCTTTGTAGAATCGTCTTGATGAATCCCAAGATGTATTCGGAAAGAGCCATTGGGTTGATTTTGAAGGTATCTTTGATGACATTCTTGAAGAATTACTACAGTACTATGAAGCTAGTACTACAAGAAATACATTGGGGATTTAGGTAAAGAAATCCTGAAGAAATTTTGAAAACAAAGAGATGATGAAATGCATAATTTATTTCTCAAAGAATTCCCCTCAAAATCTTTGGAGCAAATCGAAAAATAATATTTAAAAGAATACCTATCTGGAAAAAAAATCTGAAGGAAAACTTTTAGAAATCCCTGAACGAATCTTTGTAATGTAGCTTGAAAAAAAAAATTATTGAAGAAAAAGATTTAATCTTCACTGAACTTTCTTAAAGGCATTGCAAAAAGAAAATCTTAGAGAAATTTCATTAAAAAATCATGAAGGAATTCCAAAAGGATTCATCTGGAAAGCTGCTGAAGTGATTATGTGAGGTAGCCCCAAAAGAATCATTAGTGAAAATCTGTAAGATACCTTTAATGGAATTCTTGAGAATACATATAATTGAAGAAATTGCTTCAGAAACACATTGAGGAGTTTCCGAAGCAATCACTGTTGCGCGCTGTAGCAACTTTCGAAGAAAATCTTGGAGGAATTTGTAAAGAAGCCATTGAAGTAATTCCTGGATAAATCGTAAGAGATATCCAATAAAGAGTTCTTGAGGTTTCTCACTTGAAACAAATGCTTGATGAAATCGTAAGAAACCTTTTTAAAAGTTTCGCGGAGTGAATCCGGACGAAACAGGTGTTATCTTTAAAATAATATTTAAAGGTATCAATAAAAAAAATTCCTAATGGAAACCTTGTAAGAATTCCTAAAGGATTCATTGAAAGAATATCAGTAGAATTTCCTGGAGGAATTTTTGTGAGAATTCTTGAAGGATGTTTTATTTTTTTTTTCATTAGAATTTCTGAAGTATTTCTTCGGTTTATTTTTTTTATTTTTTCAGATATCATTTTGGAAATCAGTGCAGCAAATTTTAAAGAATATATAATCCTGAAATTACACAGAAAATTTTCTTCGGAAATTCCTTTGGGAATTCTCAGAGCATTTTTTCTGATTTCATTCTGCATTATTTTTAGAAAATTTCTGTGGCAATTTCTTTAAAAACTGTCCCAGCTATTATGTTGAAAATTGAGTTCGCTATTTCTTTGGTAAATAATCTCAAGTTTTTTTAGGGTCCCCGTTAGAAGTATAAATGGAAATTTATGCAGCAATTATTTTGCGAAATTGTTAGACAATTCCTTTGGGAAATCTTCAATGAATTCTCGAAAATGCTTCAGCAATTACTTTACGAATTTCAGACTTTTATTTCTTCGAAATTTCTTTGGAAATTTTATCTGCAACCTTTCGCTAGTTTTTTTCTACAATTCGTTTGAAAAATCCTCGGGTAATTACTTTGGGGAATGTCAACACTCTCCTGGATACTTCTTTACCAATTCCTAAAGGAATTGATTGGTTTTGGTTAATTCATTTGGCATTTGCTTTAGAAATTGTTTTAAAAACTCTTTCGGAAAATCCTTCGGAATTTGCTTTGGTAACCCTTTTGAAATTTCTCGGCAATAATATTCGAAATTGATTTTTGTTATCAGTTTTGAAAATCATTACGTTTCGAAATTCTTTGGGCAATTGCTTTGAGAATTTATCAAGAAACTTCTACGGGGTTTCACCGGCATTCCCTTTGCTTATATATTTAAAAATTCCTTTGGTTTATCTTTCAACAGTTCCTTAAGAAATTCATTCGACAGGTACTTGGAATTTTTTTTAGGCAAACCGTTTGTAGATTTAAAAGGCAATGTTTTGAAAACATCTCCGGTAATTCCTCAGAAAATTCCTTTGGTAATTCCTCTGGATTTTTTTTAATTACTTTTGGAATTCCGTATGTTATGCAGTTTCCGTCTGGTTTTGCAGTTCTATGAGATACACTATTGTTATTAAAAAAATCCAAGAATTTGAAACCGAATGGCCGAAGAAAATCTCAAAGGAATTACCTAAGAAAGTTACAAAAAATAAGGTGATTATCAGAGATGTTCACAAACAATTTCCTAAAAAATCACAAAGCTAATTCCAAACATGTTTTTTCTTTTATTTCTTGAAAAAAAAATCTTATTTTTTTTTAATTTCTAAGGAGTTCCTGAATCCTTGAATAAATAATTAGAGGTATTTCTTAAGCATTTCTAGAAAAAAAAAAAATACTCAAATACTCTGCAGGAATGCCTATAGATTTTTTTAGAGGAATTTGTGTTTAAAATTTTCGAAAAAATCTTGCAGAAGTAATTACACAAATACATGGAGAAATCCTTGCATGAATGAAATCCCAAAAGATATCTTGTACAAAATCATTTGTAAAATACTTAGGAAAATCAGCTAACCATACCAAACAATTTCCCATACCATACCGAAACAATTTCCCGGTTTCAAGCTTTCAGCAACTTTTTAAGATTATTTTTACGATGATTAGAAAAATAACAATAAATTGTAAAAAATTGGGTCGATTGTGAAACTCTATACATTTTGTATGAAATGAAAAATTGGTGAAAAACTTTAAACCTCATTTACTCGAACGTGGGTTTTTGTCACTTACTTTTCTTTGCTTTACTCCCTCAATTTTCAAGAGTTTTTTTTTGAAAAATATTTAAGAAATTCTTGGAAAACATCCTGTAGGAATTCTTGAAGCGATTTGGGATTGTAAGATTACTAAAAGCATTTTGACCCTACCAGGAATTCTCAGAGATTTTTTCAAACGATTTTTTCGGAGAAATGATTAATAAAACCTGAAATTCTTGACTGAGATGCTTGATGGAAACTTAGAATGATTTTTTAGAAGAGTTCCAGAGAAATGCTAGCTAAAATTCCTGAAGAAATCCATGGGAAATGTCCCAGAGCTGATGGATAGTAAAATAACTCCTACAGGTTCCTCTGAGGAATTTATGTAGGAAACCTTGAAGGTAAAAAATATTATCCAATGGATTCTTTGGCGCTGTCCATAAACTACGTAGACTCATTTTTGGTCATCTAAAACCCACCCTCTCCCTTCGTAGACTTTTGTCCATACAAATTTTTTGAAATTTGTATGGAGCGGAGACTTTTGCCAAACCCTTTGTTTGGTAATTTTAGGTGATATTGGAGGGCAAGTCGGTTCCTCCCAATAAGTGTTCGGTAATTTTAGGTGATATTGGGAGACATTCTAAGGGAAGCTGGGTCCTCCCAATAAGTGTTCGGTAATTTTAGGTGATATTGGGAAGCATTCTGAAGGAAGTCGGTTCCTCCTTATAAGTGTTCGGTAATTTTAGGTGATATTGGGAGACATTCTAAGGAAAGCTGGGTCCTCCCAATAAGTGTTTGGTAATTTTAGGTGATATTGCAGGGCATTCTGAGGGAAGTCGGTTCCTCCCAATAAGTGTTCGGTAATTTTAGGTGATATTGGGAGGCATTCTAAAGGAAGCTGGGTCCTCCCAATAAGTGTTCGGTAATTTTAGGTGATATTGGGAGACATTCTAAGGGTAGCTGGGTCCTCCCAATAAGTGTTCGGTAATTTTAGGTGATATTGGGAGACATTCTGAGGGAAGTCGGTTAATCCCAATAAGTGTGAAGCGCCCTGTACCGTCCAGGAGCTGCATTAAACACTACACGGAATGTGATATCTTTCATTTCATTACAGTCCGACGATATCTTTTTAATAAACTATATTGAAGTATCACAAACCATCACTTATCTTATATTACAACGATTCACTTTTCTTATATCACCTTAACATTTTCTGTATTTCTTCACCGAACCACTAAGTTTAGCAATCTAGAGACACTTCTAGCTTCTTTTTGAACCGACTACTAAGTCCTACCTACAGCCTTAGGACAGTATCTAGAGGTGTCCGACATGGGATCTCAAGACTTATCCGATATGCTGCCTGCGTTAACGTTGTCACCGAACTCCCCTGACTGAAGCCAAAGCCTCAGTATTTATAGCCTAAATTTCCTAGCAATGCCCGAACCAGCTTGGGCGTGTCTAAAACTCCTACCATCACTCCCGTCTTGCCGAAATAGTCACGATACTTCCTAACAATGCCCGAACCAACTTGGGCGTATCCAAAACCATACCAAAAGTAAATACTCAAAGTCCAGAGTTCTAGCTACCGTAAACCGGGGTCAAATTGATCTTCGGGTCGAAATTGATCACACGTTTTTCAATTAGGTTTAGCATATTTTAAGTAATTTCCTTTCAACTATCGTGCAGTTGGGAACCGATACTAAACGATATTTGCTTGGTAACTATTTGAAGAATGTTATATCTAACGGAAAATCGTCTGATCAATTTCGACCCGGAGATCAATTTGACCCCGGTTTACGGTACCTATCCTGCTCGTCATCATCATCATTACCATCATCATCGTTATCGTCGTCAACCCCAACCAAGCGTAATCAAAATTGTACAACACCAACCGGACCCAACGTGTACGATCATGAACAACGTATCGCTGCGCGATCGTTGCCCCGGCCGACCATCCGTCCGTCGTCACATGAGCGATGATTCATAAAACTAGGTCAGTAACGTATGGTGCGATTTTCATTGCTTCCGAAATTCCGCGCGTAGGTAGATGACCTACGATGAGCATTGCTGTTAGCGTAAATTGAATTTAAAACACACGAGCAGCCGTTCTAATGGGAGTGTGGGGTGAAAATGCACTTTTTTCATTTGAATTAAATTTTAATATCGGAGTGCGTGGGAATATTTAGGTCTATGCAAGTGTTCGGTAATTTTAGGTGATATTGGGAAACATTCTAAGGGAAGCTGGGTCCTCCCAATAAGAGTTCGGTAATTTTAGATGATATTGGGAAGCATTCTGAAGGAAGTCGGTTCCTCCCAATAAGTGTTCGGTAATTTTAGGTGATATTGCGAGACATTCTAAGGGAAGCTGGGTCCTCCCAATAAGTGTTCGGTAATTTTAGGTGATATTGGGAGACATTCTACGGGTGGCTGGGTCCTCCCAATAAGTGTTCGGTAATTTTAGGTGATAATGGGAGACATTCTACGAGAAGCTGGGTCCTCCCAATAAGTGTTCGGTAATTTTAGGTGATATTGGGAAGCATTCTGAAGGAAGTCGGTTCCTCCCAATAAGTGTTCGGTAATTTTAGGTGATATTGGGAGACATTCTACGGGAAGCTGGGTCCTCCCAATAAGTGTTCGGTAATTTAAGGTGATATTGGGAAGCATTCTGAAGGAAGTCCATTCCTCAAAATAAGTGTTCGGTAATTTTAGGTGATATTGGGAGACATTCTAAGGGAAGCTGGGTCCTCCCAATAAGTGTTCGGTAATTTTAGGTGATATCGGGAAGCATTCTGAAGGAAGTCGGTTCCTCCCAATAAGTGTTCGGTAATTTTAAGTGATATTGGGAGACATTCTAAGGAAAGCTGGGTCCTCCCAATAAGTGTTTGGTAATTTAAGGTGATATTGCAGGGCATTCTGAGGGAAGTCGGTTCCTCCCTATAAGTGTTCGGTAATTTTAGGTGATATTGGGAGACATTCTAAAGGAAGCTGGGTCCTCCCAATAAGTGTTCGGAAATTTTAGGTGATATTGGGAGGCATTCTGAGGAAAGTCGGTTCCTCCCAATAAGTGTTCGGTAATTTTAGGTGATATTGGGGAGCATTCTGAGTGAAGTCGGTTCCTCCCAATGAGTGCTCAGTAGTTTTAGGTGATATTGGGAGACATTTCAAGGGAAGCTGGGTCCTCCCAATAAGTGTTTGGTAATTTTAGGTGATATTGGGGAGCATTCTGAGTGAAGTCGGTTCCTCCCAATAAGTGTTCGGTAATTTTAGGTGATATTGGGAGGCATTCTGAGGGAAGTCGGTTCCTCCCAATAAGTGTTCGGTAATTTTAGGTGATATTGGGGAGCATTCTGAGTGAAGTCGGTTCCTCCCAATAAGTGTTCGGTAATTTTAGGTGATATTGGGAGGCTTTCTGAGGGAAGTCGGTTCCTCCCAATAAGTGTTCGGTAATTTTAGGTGATATTGGGGAGCATTCGGAGGGAAGTCGGTTCCTCCCAATAAGTGTTCTGTAATTTAGGTGATATTGGGGGGCATTCTAAGGAAAGTTGGGTCCTCCCAATAAGTGTTCGGTAATTTTAGGTGATATTGGGGGGCATTCTGAGGGAAGTCGGCTCCTCCCAATAAGTATTCGGTATTTTCAGGTGATATTGGGGAGCATTCTGAGGGAAGTCGGTTCCTCCCAATAATTGTTCGGTAATTTTAGCATGCGCGTAACTACAGCATATTTGGCCCCTCTGCTCCAATGTCATGCACGCTGCCCGTAGTGCACGACAAGCGAGCATGGCATAGGAGCTGAGGGGTCAAATGCGCTGTAATTATGCGCATGAATTTTAGGTGTTATTGGGAGGCATTCTGAGGGAAGTCGGTTCCTCCCAATAAGTGTTCGGTAATTTCAGGTGATATTAGGGGGCATCTTAGGGAAGTTGGGTCCTCCCAATAAGTGGTCGGTAATTTTTGGTGATATTGGGGGGCATTCTGAAGGAAGTCGGTTCCTCCCAATAAGTGTTCGGTAATTTTAGGTGATATTGGGGGGCATTCTGAGGGAAGTCGGTTGCTCCCAATAAGTGTTCGGTAATTTCAGGTGATATTGGGGAGCATTCTGAGGGAAGTAAGTTCTCCCAATAAGTGTTCGGTAATTTTAGGTGTTAGTAGGAGGCATTCTGAAGGAAGTCGGTTCCTCCCAATAAGTGTTCGGTAGTTTTAGGTGATATTGCGGGACATTCTTGAGGAAGATGGGTCCTCCCAATAAGTGGTCGGCAATTTTAGGTGATATAAAGAAGCATCCTGAGGGAAGTTGGGTCCTTCCAATAAGTGTTCGGTAATTTTAGGTGATATTGGGGGCATTCTGAGCGAAGTCGGTTCCTCCCAATAAGTGTTCGGTAATTTTAGGTGATATTGGGGGACATTCTGAGGGAAGTTGGGTCCTCCCAATAAGTGTTTGGTAAATTTAGGTGATATTGGGGGACATTCTTGAGGAAGCTAGGTCCTCCCAATAAGTGTTCGGTAATTTTAGGTGATATAAAGGAGCATTCTAAGGGAAGCTGGGTCCTCCCAATAAGTGTTCGGTAATTTTAGGTGATACTGGGGGGCATTCTAAGGGAAGCTGGGTCCTCCCAATAAGTGTTTGGTAATTTTAGGTGATATTGGAGGGCATTCTGAGGGAAGTCGGTTCCTCCCAAAAAGTGTTCGGTAATTTTAGGTGATATTGGGAGAAATTCTAAGGGAAGCTGGTTCCTCCCAATAAGTGTTCGGTAATTTTAGGTGATATTGGGAGGCATTCTGAGGGAAGTCGGTTCCTACCTATAAGTGTTCGGTAATTTTAGGTGATATTGGGGGGCATTCTGAGGTAAGTCGGTTTCTCCCAATAAGTGTTCGGTAATTTTAGGTTATATTGGGGGGCATTCTGAGGGAAGTCGGTTCCACCCAATAAGTGTTCGGTAATTTTAGGTGATATTGGGGGGCATTCTGAGGGAAGTCGGTTCCACCCAATAAGTGTTCGGTAGCTTTAGGTGGTATTGGGGGACATTCTTAGGGAACCTGGGTCCTCCCGATAAGTGGTCGGTAATTTTAGGTGATATAAAGGAGCATCCTGAAGGAAGTCGGTTTCTCCCAATAAGTGTTCGGTAATTTTAGGTGATATTGGGGAACATTCTAAGGGAAGTTGGGTGCTCCCAATAAGAGTTCGGTAATTTTAGGTGATATTGGAGGGCATTCTGAGGGAAGTCGGTTCCTCCCAATAAGTGTTTGGTAATTCTAGGTGATATTAGGGGGCATCTTAGAGAAGTTGGGTCCTCCCAAGAAGTGTTCGGTAATTTTAGGTAATATTGGGGGGCATTTTGAGGGAAGTCGGTTCCTCCCAATAAGTGTTCGGTTATTTTAGGTGATAGGGTATCGGGATGCTTCGTTGGCATAGTCCCCTCGTTCGGCCTATCTCAACGTAAACCAAAAACTCAAACAAACATGCATAACAGGATATCGGAAAAGCTATGCGCTATACAACTGTAATATTTCGTTTCAATGTTAGCACTTTGGAGCATTTAAATTGAATGAAAATGACACTTTGTTTAGCTTTTGTAGACGCCATGTTTCTTCGGCTTAGTGCGTAGTCTATACACATGGTCATAAAAGGCATGATTCTGGAACATTTCGAATTAACTTTCCAATAATTGAACATTTGATGCGACGATCAAAGACGCTATTTTGAACTTGTATATTTGTTTTCAACGAATAATAACTATTTTACAAATTGAATGTGGGCCGAATATTGAGGACATTTTTTTCACTATGTACCCAAATCTTGGCCCATCAGTAAAATTACGTCAACAACACCGATAAAGTGACGTTAACAACATTGCTTGCGTAAGAACCAGAAAGAACGAACAGGAAAAGAGATTTGGTGTGCGGTGACTGTAAAAATATAACACAATAATAGGGTTGCGTTGTTTTCATTACTTAATTAAGAAAGAACTTTAGTTTAAGTGATTTATTTATAATTTTTTGAAATTTTGGCTTCGAAAATGTAATTTAAAAGTAAGATTGGTGAACAAACAGAGATAATACTTCAGCAGAAATATTTAAAAAGTGAGATAATACGTGGTTCTAGTGCATGGAAAGTAATAGGCCAACGTTGTATCCACTAATAGGCCAATTTTTGTACCATAGACCAACGTTGCATACCATCACATCGAATCTTTTCAACTAAATTAAGTAAATTCTTGAATATTTACATTAGTTTACTTCCAATTGGTGAAACATGCATTGCCTAGAGTGTGTAATAGGGTCAACATATTATTTATAGTGCTTTTAATTCATGAGTTATGGTCAAAATTGTCAAGGCGGCTTGCAAATTAGGCCAAGGAATGGTACATATACCCTATTCGGGGGCATTCTGAGGGAAGTCGGATTCTCCCAATAAGTGTTCGTTAATTTAAGTGATATCGGGGAGCATTCTGAGGGAAGTCGGTTCCTCCCAATAAGTGTTCGGTAATTTTAGGTGATATTCGGAGGCATTCTGAGGGAAGTCGGTTCCTCCCAATAAGTGTTCGGTAGTTTTAGGTGATATTGGGAAGCATTCTGAGGGAAGTTGGTTCCTCCCAATAAGTATTCATTAATTTTAGGTGATATTGGGGGGCATTCTGAGGGAAGTCGGTTACTCCCAATAAGTGTTCGGTAAATTTAGGTGATATTAGGGGGCATTTTAGGGAAGTTGGGTCCTCCCAATAAGTGTTCGGTAATTTAAGTGATATTGGGGAGCATTCTGAGGGAAGTCGGTTCCTCCCAATAAGTGTTCGGTAATTTTAGGTGATATTCGGAGGCATTCTGAGGGAAGTCGGTTCCTCCCAATAAGTGTTCGGTAGTTTTAGGTGATATTGGGAAGCATTCTGAGGGAAGTTGGTTCCTCCCAATAAGTATTCATTAATTTTAGGTGATATTGGGGGGCATTCTGAGGGAAGTCGGTTCCTCCCAATAAGTGTTCGGTTATTTCAGGTGATATTCGGGGGCATTCTGAGGGAAGTCGGATTCTCCCAATAAGTGTTCGTTAATTTAAGTGATATTGGGGAGCATTCTGAGGGAAGTCGGTTCCTCCCAATAAGTGTTCGGTTATTTTAGGTGATATTCGGAGGCATTCTGAGGAAAGTCGGTTCCTCCCAATAAGTGTTCGGTAGTTTTTGGTGATATGGGGAAGCATTTTAAGGGAAGTTGGGTCCTCCCAATAGGTGTTCGGTAATTTTAGGTGATATTGGGGGGCATTCTGAGAAAAGTCGGTTCCTCCCATTAAGTGCTCGGTAATTCTAGGTGATATTAGGGGGCTTCTTAGGGAAAATGGGTCCTCCCAATAAGTGTTCGGTAATTTTAGGTGATATTGGGAAGCATTCTGAGGGAAGTCGGTTCCTCCCAATAAGTGTTCGGTAATTTTAGTTGAAATTAGGGAAGTTGGGTCCTCCCAATGAGTGTTCGGTAATTTTAGGTAATATTGGGAGCCATTCTGAGGGAAGTCGGTTCCTCTCAATAAGTGTTTGGTAATTTTAGTTGATATTGGAGGGCATTCTTAGGGAAGTTAGGTCCTCCTAATAAGTGTTCGGTAATTCTAGGTGATATTATTTATTTATTTATTTTATTTATCTATTTGCCAAATACTTGTAGCGTAAGGGTTCACCCTTATAAAATTACTACAATCGGTATCTTAATGTTGTTCAACCACTTTCATATACTCAAGCTAATTCATTTCATTATATATATATATAAAAAAAAAAACAAATTTAAACTATACTCTACTTTGTTGATTAGTTACCTCGTTCACTTCAATTCCCCTCATTGAGCCAGCTCAAACACTCACGACGAAAACTTGCTGCAGTTCGCAAAACTTTAATTTCATTAGGAAGCTGATTCCATAGAATGACGGCACGTACAAAAAAGGTATTGCCATAGTGTGACGAGTTGTGATGCAATAGAACATAATGTCTTACACGATTGCTCCTAAAAGGTTGCAGCTTATCAGCTAGGTATTGAGGTCCATGATGAGTTATCCTAAACAAAGAAGTATAGCAGCGTAGTTTAAAATAGTTATAGAAAGAGCAGCCTAAAAGATGGCGCTGTAGATGCGTTACACTTGCATATCTATTGAGATTATAAATCCATCGTAGGCAGTGGTTCAGAGCAACTCTAAGGCGATTATAACTAGCAACAGTGACATTTAAAATCAATTCAAGACCATACGCGAAATGAGGCAATATTAGCGACTTGAACAATTTTAACTTGGTAGTAACCGGAAGCATTGAAGCAGTAAGTTTCAAGTGGCGAAGACCAGCATATATTTTCCCGCATTGTGAATTAACATGAAAGTTCCATTCAAGATTATTTTGAAATATGATTCCTAAGTTTGTAGCTCTATCTACTTATTCGATAATTTCATCATTAATAAGTAAAACAGGTAGAGATGGACGTGTTTGTAATCTAGAGATAAACATAGCCTTTGTTTTAGAAGAATTTACGGGTAGAAGATTATGTTCGGACTATTGTTGAACACGTTTGAGGTCTGAATTTATCAACAACGCTATGTTTCCAAGGTCATTACTTGTAGTACAAAGGTAAAGCTGTACGTCATCAGCAAACATATGTATTAAGCATGATTTCAACACAGTTGGAAGGTCATTTATAAACAGAGAGAACGGCAGGGGGCCTAAAACTGAACCCTGAGGTACACCTGATAGAATAGAGATTGGTTTCGAAAGATTATCATTTGCTTCCACCACTTGCATGCGTTGGTTCAAGTAGGATTTTATCAACTCTACTGCATTCCGGTGAAAATTGAACTGTGTTGAGACCTTTTTTAGAAGTTTAACATGTGGGACCCTGTCGAAGGCTTTAGAGAAGTCGATCAGAAGCAAGAATGCTACACCTTTCTTATCAATAGTTTGATGTACAGTGTCGGACAAAACAATAAGACCACCACCCATTTTTCATACAAAATGGTCAAGTTTGACGATGTGATACTCGGTTTCTAGTAAACCGATTTGGCTGAAATTTTGACATTCGCCATGCAGTTACGTGAATTTTGATTTGTGTTTAATTGATTGAGTTCTGTTCACTACATCAAAAGTTGCAGATATACGAAACGACAAAATAATAGGACCACTTTCAGATTGCCATTACCAAAGGATATATGTGAGTATCTGATAGTTGATGATTGATAAGCAAGTACTAATATTAAGGATGCCATTTAAACTTGGGGACATTTATATTGAATTGACCACAAATAACCATCATAAAAATTTGATGTTAGAATTTTGTCGCATCGTATATCTGTAACTTTGAAAGTAGTGAACAGAACTCAACCAATTCAATACAAATCGAAATTCCCGTAATTTCATGTCGACAGTCAAAATTTCAGCCAAATCGGTTTACTAGAAACCGAGTACCATATTGTCAAACTTGGCCATTTTGTATGAAATAGGACCGGTGGTCTTATTGTTTTGTCCGACACTGTATATCATCGTGTACTTTTAGTAAGGCGGAAATTGTACTGCGTCCTGATCTAAATCCAGACTGGTAAGGACTGAGAAGATCGTATCGTTTAACATAATCTTGGATTTGAACTTTCAAAATCTTTTCGAATGCTTCCGAAAGAGAGCATAGGATGCTGATCGGTCGAAGGTTATCCAAACTATTTCCAGACGACTTTTTGCGAATTGGTAAGACCTTGGCAGTTTTCCACGCTCTAGGAAATTTGGCTGTAGTAATGAATAAGTTAAAAAGGTGGGTAATTGGAGTAATAACATAAGGTAAAATAATCTTAATAAACCTTAGAGACACGCCATCTAAACCAACAACGTTTGAAGAAACAGCGAAAATTGCTGATGAAACTTCCAACTCACTACACGCAATGAATTTGAAACCATATGCGTTAAGCGGTGGTATTGAATGAAATTCTGATTCACGAGTGAAGTTACCGCCAAAGTAATTATTTATTTCATCGCTAGTATTACAGAATTCTGCATCGCTTTTTGAATTTGTAACATTTAATTTTTTTAATTTCTTCCACAATTCTTTGCTAGACAGTGATGACTCTAAGTTTGTTGAGAGATAATCAGATTTAGCCTTACAGATCACGCAAGTGACTCTATTACGCAACCTCTTGTACTCATTTCGGTCAGCTGTGTTTTTACTGCGAATCCATTGTCGATATGCTACGTCCCTTTCTAACATAGCTTTTACAATATCATTGGTCATCCATGGTGCATTTGTTCTTGGTCTATGCAAGCGCAATGGAACAAAATTATCGTAAAGTTCGTTGATGGTATTATTGAAAAAATCAAGTGCCAAATCAGAGTCATTGATACTATAAAGCAACGACCAATCAAGAAACTCTAATGAATTTCTGAGACGAGCATAATCGATCCGATTGTAATCTCTGAACGATTTCGATTGCTCCGATTGAATATGAGTTATGTTAAGCGATGCAAAAATAATATCATGCTGTGAGAACACTGGAGCTGACACTTGATTGAAGTTAAGGATAAAATTAGAGCTGTTTGTTAACATCAAATCAATCAGGGAACTTCCCCCATTATAAAAATGAGTAGGCTCGTTGTTAACACAATGTATACCGTAATTGGCCAAAGCATCAGTAAAGCGCACTGTTTGAGAGCAACTCTTCATCAGGTTGGTATTAAAGTCTCCTGTTAAAACCATGTTAGAATAATTTAGAGATAATTCTGAAATTTTTTGTTCTAGTCCATGTGAGCAATCAACCCCTGGAGGACAATAGACTACACCCAACAAAAACTTAACTTGATTGATATACATTTCAGCAAATAAATATTCAGTACGGTTAGAATCTTCCAATCCTAACACCGGCGCGGAAGCAGCAATTTGTTTGCAACTAATTCCTTTTCTGTAGTAGATACAAACACCTCCACCACGGCTATAGCTTCGATCGTTCCTCAGAATCGCATAACCCTCGACATCAACGGTAGTGTCAGGAATGTTGTCTTGCAGCCATGTTTCTGAAATGCAAATAATATCTAATTTACTGTTGACGAAACAGTATTTGAATTCATCAAGTTTCTCTAGTTGACGAGCGCACAAACTTTGAGCATTGATGTGACATAAATTGATAAGATCGTCGGGCAGAGCAACATTCATGACAACTCGTGGAATATCGGTGATACCTATATTTGTACGTGCATCATTTCTTGATTGACTATGCGGCATCATCGGCGAGCAACAAGTCCAATCGAGAATGAAAGAGCCAACTGAAGTGAGCAGAAATTGTGAACGATAAGAGCAACAAATCAACAAACGAACTAAACACAAAATCCAAGTAATCCATTAAATCTAACTAAGGGGGCATTTTAGTGAAGTCGGTTCCTCCCAATAAGTGTTCGGTAATTCTAGGTGATATAAGGGGGCATCTTAGGGAAAATGGGTCCTTCCAATAAGTGTTCGGTAATTTTAGGTGATATTGGGAGGTATTCTGAGGGAAGTCGGTTCCTCTCAATGATGGTTCGGTAATTTTAGGTGATATTGGGGGGCATTCTTAGGGAAGTTAGGTCCTCCCAATAAGTGTTTGGTAAATCTAGGTGATATTAGGGGGCATTTTAGGGAAGTTGGGTCCTCCCAATAAGTGTTCGGTAATTTTAAGTGATATTGGGGGACATTCTTAGGGAAGTTGGGTCTTCCCAATAAGTGTTCGGTTATTTTAGGTGATAATGGGGGGACATTCTGAGGGAAGTTGGTCAATCCCAATAAGTGTTCGGTAATTTAAGGTGATATTTGAAGGCATTTTTAGGGAAGTTGGGACCTCCTAATAAGTGTTCGTTAATTTAAAGTGATATTGGGGGACATTCTGAGGGAAGTCGGTTCCTCCCAATAAGTGTTCGGTAATTTAAGGTGATATTACGGGACATTCTGAGGGAAGTCGGTTCCTCCCAAAAAGTGTTCGGTTATATTAGGTGACATTGGGGGGCATTCTGAGGGAAGTCGGTTCCACCCAATAAGTGTTCGGTAATTTTAGGTGATATTGGGGGACATTCTTAGGGAACCTGGGTCCTCCCGATAAGTGGTCGGTAATTTTAGGTGATATAAAGGAGCATCCTGAAGGAAGTCGGTTCCTCCCAATAAGTGTTCGGTAATTTTAGGTGATATTGGGGGACATTCTAAGGGAAGCTGGGTGCTCCCAATAAGAGTTCGGTAAATTTAGGTGATATTGGGGGGCATTCTGAGGGAAGTCGGTTCCTCCCAATAAGTGTTCGGTAATTATAGGTGATATTAAGGGGCATCTTAGGAAAGTTGGTTCTTCCCAATAAGTGTTCGGTAATTTTAGGTGATATTGGGGAACATTCTGAGGGAAGTTGGTTTCTGCCAATAAGCGTTCGGTAATTTTAGGTGATATTGGGGAGCATTCTGAGGGAAGTCGGTTCCTCCCAACAAGTGTTCAATAATTTTTGGTGATATTCGGGGGCATTCTGAGGGAAGTCGGTTTCTCCCAATAAGTGTTCGTTAATTTAAGTGATATTGGGGAGCATTCTGAGGGATGTCGGTTCCTCCCAATAAGTGTTCGGTAATTCTAGGTGATATAAGGGGGCATTTTAGGGAAGTTGGGTCCTTCCAATAAGTGTTCGGTAATTTGAGGTGATATTGGGGGACATTCTTAGGGAAGTTGGGTCCTCCCAATAAGTGTTCGGTTATTTTAGGTGATAATGGGGGGACATTCTGAGGGAAGTCGGTCCCTCCCAATAAGTGTTTGGTAATTTAAGGTGATATTGGAAGGCATTTTTAGGGAGGTTGGGACCTCCTTATAAGTGTTCGGTAATTTTAAGTGATATTGGGGGACTTTTTGAGGGTAGTCGGTTTTTCCCAATAAGTGTTCGGTAATTTTATGTGATATTGGGGGGCATTCTGAGGGAAATCGGTTCCTCCCAATAAGTGTTCGGTAATTTTAGGTGATATTGGGGGACATTCTGAGGGAAGTCGGTTCCTCCCAATAAGTGTTCGGTAATTTTAGGTGACAGTGGGGGGCATTGTGAGGGAAGATGGGTCATTTAACTAAGTGTTCGGTAATTTTAGGTGATATTGGGGGGCATTCTGAGGGAAGTCGGTCCCTCCCAATAAGTGTTCGATAATTTTAGGTGTTATTGGGAGGCATTCTGAGGGAAGTCGGTTCCTCCCAATAAGTGTTCGGTAATTTTAGGTGATATTGGGGGACATTCTGAGGGAAGTTGGGTCCTCCTAATAAGTGTTCGGTAATTTTAGGTGATATTGGGGGGCATTCTGAGGGAAGTCGGTTCCTCCCAATAAGTGTTCGGTAATTTTAGGTGAGAGAAGTCGGTTCCTCCCAATAAGCATTCGGTAATTTTAGCTGATATTGGGGGACATTCTAAGGGAAGTTAGGTCCTCCCAATAAGTGTTCGGTAATTTTAGGTGTTATATGGAGGCTTTCTGAGGGAAGTCGGTTCCTCCCAATAAGTGTTCGGTGATTTTAGGTGATATTGGGGATCATTCTGAGGGAAGTCGGTTCCTCCCAAGAAGTGTTTGGTAATTTTAGGTGATATTTAGGAGCATTTTAAGGGAAGTTGGGTCCTTCCAATAAATGTTCGATAATTTTAGGTGATATTGGGGAGCATTCTGAGGAATGTTGGGTCCTTCCAATAAGTGTGCGGTAATTTAGGTGATATTAAGGAGAATCCTGAGGGCAGTTGGGTCCTCCCAGTAAGTGATCGGTAATTTTAGGTGATATTGGGGGACATTCTAAGGGAAGCTGGGTCCTCCCAATAAGTGTTTGGTGATTTTAGGTGATATTGGGGGGCATTCTGAGGGAAATCGGTTCCTCCTAATAAGTGTTCGGTAATTTTTGGTTATATTGAAGAGCATTCTGAGGGAAGTTGGGTCCTCCCAATGAGTGTTCGGTGAACACTTATTGGGAGGATCCGACTTCCCTCAGAATGCCCTCCAATATCACCTAAAATTACCAAACACTTATTGGGAGGGACCGACTTCCCTCAGAATGCCCTCCAATATCACCTAAATTCACCGAACACTTATTGGGAGGACCCAACTGTCTTAAAAATGCCCCCTTATATCAACTAAAATTACCGAACACTTTTTGGGAGGACTCAGCTTCCCTTAGAATGTCTCCCAATATCACCTAAAATTACCGAACACTTATTGGGAGGAACCGACTTCCCTCAGAATGCCTTCCAATATCACCTAAAATTACCGAACACTTATTCGGAGGACCCAGCTTTCCTTAGAATGCCTCGCAATATCACCTAAAATTACCGAACACTTATTGGGAGGACCCAACTGTCTTAAGAATGCCCCCTAAAATTACCGAACACTTATTGGGAGGAACCGGCTTCCCTTAGAATGCCCCCCAATATCACCTAAAATTACCGAACACTTATTGGGAGGACCCAACTGTCATAAGAATGCCCCCCAATATCACCTAAAATTACCGAAAACTTATTGGGAGGGACCGACTTCCCTCAGAATGTCATCCCCATTATCACTTAAAATTACCGAACAATTATTGGGAGGAACCAACTTCCCTCAGAATGCCTCCCAATATTACCTGAATTTACCGAACACTTATTGGGAGGACCCAACTTCCCTAAGATGCCCCCTAATATCACCTAGAATTACCGTACACTTATTGGAAGGAACCGACTTCCCTCAGAATGCTCCCCACATACATACATTTATTTGTTCAACATCATTAAGACAAGACATAATCAACAATAGTACGCCACAATACTCGGTTTGTGGCTGCCGCTCTCCATCCTCGGTCGCGCCCAATGCTCGCCAAGTCACGCTCCACCTGGTCCGCCCATCGTGCTCTCTGCGCTCCACGCCTTCTTGTGCCAACCGGATCCGTTGCAAACACCAGCTTTGCAGGGTTGTTGTCCGGCATTCTTGCAACATGCCCTGCCCAACGTATCCTTCCGGCTTTGGCCACCTTCTGGATGCTGGGTTCGCCGTAAAGTGCAGCGAGCTCGTGGTTCATCCTTCTCCGCCACACACCGTTCTCCTGCACGCCGCCGAAGATCGTTCTTAGCACGCGTCGCTCGAAAACTCCGAGTGCTTGTAGGTCCCCCTCGAGCATGGTCCATGTCTCGTGCCCGTAGAGGATCACCGGTCTTATTAGCGTTTTGTACATGGTGCATTTGGTGCGTGGGTGAATCTTTTTCGACCGCAGTTTCTTCAGGAGCCCGTAGTAGGCCCGACTTCCGCTGATGATGCGCCTCCGAATTTCTCGGCTCACGTTGTTGTCAGCCGTCAGTAAGGATCCGAGGTAGACGAATTCCTCCACCACCTCGAAAGTATCCCCGTCTATCGTAACATTACTACCCAGACGGATCCGGTCGTTTTCGGTTCCGCCTACCAGCATGTACTTTGTTTTTGAGGCATTCACCACCAGTCCGACCTTTGCTGCTTCGCGTTTCAGGCGGGTGTACAGCTCTGCCACCGTTCCAAATGTTCTAGCGATAATGTCCATGTCGTCCGCAAAGCACACAAATTGACCGGATTTTGTGAAAATCGTTCCCCGGCTGTTGAGCCCGGCTCGTCGCATCACACCTTCCAGCGCGATGTTGAAGAGTAGACATGAGAGTCCGTCACCTTGTCGCAGTCCCCGGCGAGATACGAATGAACTGGATAGTTCACCCGAAACCTTTACGCAGTTTTGCACACCGTCTATCGTTGCTTTAATCAGTCTAGTCAGCTTCCCAGGAAAGCCGTTTTCGTCAATGCTCCCCAATATCACCTAAAATTACCGAACACTTATTGGGAGGAACCAAGCTTCCCTCTGAATCAGGGATGGCAAAAATACTTTTTTCTCTTTTCCGTTCATCGTTACTGGCAGTAAAATAAAAACAAAACAACAGCAGCACCAATATCATCAGAAGCCGCGCCGACGGCAGTCAAGCAGACGCTTGATGGTTTTCGCTTCCCCACGATAATATTTATGAGCAGTTATGCTGAGGCGTATGATTGCGAAAAATGTCAAATATTTTCAACTGCTAATAACTCACTTGTTTTAATACATAATTTAAATCGATTTGCACAAATAGCTAGAGCAAGGTTGCAACCATTCACTTGCAAAGATTTACATTCATTTGCTATTATCTCAGTTCAGAAGCATGCTATCGAAAAACAATGTATGGATGAATTTAACCTTGTAGTTTTATCTGAAAATTTGCCGAATAACATTGGGGTCGCAAACGTATACCAAAGTCGTGAGCGAGCTGTGAAGGCAACTCTCCACGCGGTAAATGTAAATTACATTCACGCTGTGGAGAGTTACCTTCACAGCTCGCTCACGACTTTGGTATGCGTGTGCGATCCCAATGTTATTCGGCAAACTTTCAGATAAAACTACAAGGTTAAATTCATCCATACATTGTTTTTCGATACCATGCTTCTGAACTGAGATAATAGCAAATGAATGTAAATCTTTGCAAATGAATGGTTGCAACCTTGAGCTAGAGCACACTTCTAGCTTTGTGATGCATATAAAGAAGTACCGAACCGACTTCCCTCAGAATGCCTCCCAATATCACCTAAAATTACCGAACACTTATTGGGAGGACCCAGCTTCCCTAAGAATGTCTCCCAATATCACCTAGAATTACCGAACACTTATTGGGAGGAACCGACTTCCCTCAGAATGCCCTTCAACATCACCTAAAATTACCAAACACTTATTGGGAGGACCCAGCTTCCCGTAGAATGTCTCCCAATATCACCTAAAATTATCGAGCACTTATTGGGAGGAACCGACTTCCTTCAGAATGCTTCCCAATATCACCAAAAATTACCGAACACTTATTGGGAGGACCCAGCTTCCTTTAGAATGTCTCCCAATATCACCTAAAATAACCGAACACTTATTGGGAGGAACCGACTTCCTTCAAAATGCTTCCCAATATCACCTAAAAATACCGAACACTTATTGAGAGGACCCAGCTTCCCGTAGAATGTCTCCCAATATCACCTAAAATTACCGAACACTTATTGGGAGGACCCAGCTTCTCTTAGAATGTCTCCCAATATCACCTAAAATTACCGAACACTTATTGGGAGGAACCGACTTCCCTCAGAATGCCCTCCAGTATCACCTAAAATTAACAAACACTTATTGGGAGGACCCAGCTTCCTTTAGAATGTCTCCCAATATTACCTAAAATTACCGAACGCTAACTGGGAGGAACCGACTTCCCTCAGAATGCCCTCCAATATTATCTAAAATTACCAAACACTTATTGGGAGGACCCAGCTTCCCTTAGAATGTCTCCCAATATCACCTAAAATTACCGAACACTTATTGGGAGGAACCGACTTCCCTCAGAATGCCCTCAAATATCACCTAAAATTACCAAAAAACTTATTGGGAGGACCCAGCTTCCCTTAGAATGTCTCCCAATATCACCTAAAATTACCGAACACTTATTGGGAGGAATGGACTTCCTTCAGAATGCTTCCCAATATCACCTAAAATTACCGAACACTTAATGCGAGGACCCAGCTTCCCGTAGAATGTCTCCCAATATCACCTAAAATTACCGAACACTTATTGGGAGGACCCAGCTTCCCTTAGAATGTCTCCCAATATCACCTAAAATTACCGAACACTTATTGGGAGGAACCGACTTCCTTCAGAATGCTTCTCAATATCACCTAAAATTACCAAACACTTATTGGGAGGACCCAGCATCCCTTAGAATGTCTCCCAATATCACCTAAAATTACCGAACACTTATTGGGAGGAATGGACTTCCTTCAGAATGCTTCCCAATATAACCTAAAATTACCGAACACTTATTGGGAGGACCCAGCTTCCCGTAGAATGTCTCCCAATATCACCTAAAATAACCGAACACTTATTGGGAGGACCCAGCTCCCCTTAGAATGTCTCCCAATATCACCTAAAATTACCTAACACTTATTGGGAGGAACCGACTTCCCTCAGAATGCCCTCCAATATCACCTAAAATTACCAAAAACTTATTGGGAGGACCCAGCTTCCCTTAGAATGTCTCCCAATATCACTTAAAATTACCGAACACTTATTGGGAGGAACCGACTTCCCTCAGAATGCCCTCCAATATCACCTAAAATTACCGAACACTTATTGAGAGGACCCAGCTTCCCGTAGAATGTCTCCCAATATCACCTAAAATTACCGAACACTTATTGGGAGGACCCAGCTTCCCTTAGAATGTCTCCCAATATCACCTAAAATTACCGAACACTTATTGGGAGGAACCGACTTCCCTCAGAATGCCCTCCAATATCACCTAAAATTACCAAAAACTTATTGGGAGGACCCAGCTTCCCTTAGAATGTCTCCCAATATCACCTAAAATTACCGAACACTTATTGGGAGGAATGGACTTCCTTCAGAATGCTTCCCAATATCACCTAAAATTACCGAACACTTAATGCGAGGACCCAGCTTTCCGTAGAGTGTCTCCCAATATCACCTAAAATTACCGAACACTTATTGGGAGGACCCAGCTTCCCTTAGAATGTCTCCCAATATCACCTAAAATTACCGAACACTTATTGGGAGGAACCGACTTGCCCTCCAATATCACCTAAAATTACCAAACACTTATTGGGAGGACCCAGCTTCCCTTAGAATGTCTCGCAATATCACCTAAAATTACCGAACACTTATTGGGAGGAATGGACGTCCTTTTGAATGCTTCCCAGTATCACCTAAAATTACCGAACACTTATTGGGAGGACACAGCTCCCCGTAGAATGTCTCCCAATATCACCTAAAATTACCGAACACTTATTGGGAGGAACCGACTTCCCTCAGAATGCCCCCCAATATCACCTAAAATTACCAAACACTTATTGGGAGGTCCCAGCTTCCCGTAGGATGTCTCCCAATATCACCTAAAATAACCGAACACTTATTGGGAGGAACCGACTTCCCTCAGAATGACCCCCAATATCACCTAAAATTACCAAACACTTATTGGGAGGACCCAGTTTCCCTTAGAATGTCTCCCATTATCACCTAAAACTACCGAGCACTTATTGGGAGGAACCGACGTCCTTCAGAATGCTTCCCAATATCACCTAAAATTACCGAACACTTATTGGGAGGACCCAGTTTCCTTTAGAATGTCTCCCAATATCACTAAAAATTACCAAACACTTATTGGGAGGAACCGACTTCCCTCAGAATGCCCTGCAATATCACTTAAAATTACCAAACACTTATTGGGAGGACCCAGCTTTACTTAGAATGTCTCCCAATATCACCTAAAATTACCGAACACTTATTAGGAGGAACCGACTTCCTTCAGAATGCTTCCCAATATCACCTAAAATTACCGAACACTTATTGAGAGGACCCAGCTTCCCTTAGAATGTCTCCCAATATCACCTAAATTTACCGAACACTTATTAGGAGGAACCGACTTGCCCTCCAATATCACCTAAAATTACCACACACTTATTGGGAGGACCCAGCTTCCCTTAGAATGACTCCCAATATCACCTAAAATTACCGAACTTTTATTGGGAGGAATGGACTTCCTTCAGAATGCTTCCCAATATCACCTAAAATTACCGAACACTTATTGGGAGGACCCAGCTTCCCGTAGAATGTCTCCCAATATCACCTAAAATTACCGAACACTTATTGGGAGGAACCGACTTCCCTCAGAATGCCCCCCAATATCACCTAAAATTACACTAGTTTACAGCATTTTTGAACTCGGTAAGCTGATGATCATTTTTGGTGTAGAATCATGCCCTGAGTTCGAAAACGCGAAGGAAAAAAAATACAGTAGAGCGGAAAATTTTTCGACTTTCCATACAAGGTTGATGATTTGAAATCGATTTTTGTTCTATTTTTAAGCAACGTCGCTCACTTCACACACCTCATTCTCCGTAATCAATGCTCCGATTGAGTTGAATTTTTTACTGTAACTCGCCTACATATGATATGTCAAATAAACGTCGAGAAAGAATTTTTAAGTTTGTTTTTTCTTACTGAAAAAAATACATTTGTTCAAAAAAATTAGGGAATTTTGCTAAAATTTAAGAAGATCGTCCCTAAAACTCGCCAATATCTTGAATTTCATCAATCTCTCGCAAAACCTGTATTCATATGACCGAATGGTATTGTATTCAGCTTTTAATTTATGGAAAAAGATTTAAAATTGGTTGAACAAAACGCAATATATTTGAAGTTTAGTAAATTACATATTTTGAAAAGTTGCAAAACTCGATATTGAGCTAAATCTCAAAAACTGTTCTACTTTAAATTTTTTGAAGATCGGTTTCGAAATCAGCATTAAATTGTGCTTCAAAAATTTTGGTCGTTGACAGAAGTTCACGACTTTCGTTTTATTTTGTAAACTTGTGTTATCAAACACTTATTGGGAGGACCCAGCTTCCCGTAGAATGTCTCCCAATATCACCTAAAATTACCGAACACTTATTGGGAGGAACCGACTTCCCTCAGAATGTCCCCCCCTCCCCCCAATATCACCTAAAATTACCAAACACTTATTGGGAGGACCCAGCTACCCTTAGAATGCCTCCTAATATCACCTAAAATTACCGAACACTTATTGGGAGGATCCGACTTCCCCCAGAATGCCCTCCAATATCACCTAAAATTACCAGACACTTATTGGGAGGACCCAGCTTCCCTTAGAATGTCTCCCAATATCACTTAAATTACCGAACACTTATTGGGAGGAACCGACTTCCCCCAGAATGCCACCCCCCACCCCCCCCCCCCTCCCCAATATCACCTAAAATTACCGAACACTTATTGGGAGGACCCAGCTACCCTTAGAATGTCTCCCAATATCACCTAAAATTACCGAACACTTATTGGGAGGAACCGACTTCCCTCAGAATGCCCTCCAATATCACCTAAAATTACCGAACACTTATTTAAAGGACCCAACTTCCCGTAGAATGTCTTCCAATATCACCTAAAATTACCGAACACTTATTGGGAGGACCCAGCTTCCCTTAGAATGTCTCCCAATATCACCTAAAATTACCGAACACTTATTGGGAGGACCCAGCTTCCTTTAGAATGTCTCCCAATATCACCTAAAATTACCGAACACTTATTGGGAGGAACCGACTTCCCTCAGAATGCCCTCCAATATCACCTAAAATTACCAAACACTTATTGGGAGGACCCAGCTACCCTTAGAATGTCTCCCAATATCACCTAAAATTACCGAACACTTATTGGGAGGAACCGACTTCCCTCAGAATGCCCTCCAATATCACCTAAAATTACCGAACACTTATTTAAAGGACCCAACTTCCCGTAGAATGTCTCCCAATATCACCTAAAATAACCGAACACTTATTGGGAGGACCCAGCTTCCTGTAGAATGTCTCCCAATATCACCTAAAATTACCGAACACTTATTGGGAGGAACCGACTTCCCTCAGAATGCCCTCCAATATCACCTAAAATTACCGAACACTTATTTAAAGGACCCAACTTCCCGTAGAATGTCTCCCAATATCATCTAAAATTACCGAACACTTATTGGGAGGACCCAGCTTTCCTTAGAATGTATCCCAATATCACCTAGAATTACCGAACACTAATTGGGAGGAACCGATCTCCCTCAGAATGCCCTCCAATATCACCTAAAATTACCGAACACTTATTTAAAGGACCCAACTTCTCGTAGAATGTCTCCCAATATCACCTAAAATTACCGAACACTTATATAAAGGACCCAGCTTCCCGTAGAATGTCTCCCAATATCACCTAAAATTACCGAACACTTATTGGGAGGACCCAGCTTCCTTTAGAATGTCTCCCAATATCACCTAAAATTACCGAACACTTATTGGGAGGAACCGACTTCCCTCAGAATGCCCTCCAATATCACCTAGAATTACCGAACACTTATTTTAAGGACCCAACTTCCCTCACAATGCCCCCAATATCTTTAACTGTCTTTATTTTCTTTATGTACCAACAGAATAATACATGGATTCCCAATGATACAATTGTTGCTTAAATCTAACATTACAGAAAGCTTATAATTACTTAAACTATCCTAACTAATGAAACTAGAGGCTGATTTTAAGGCGAAGGAGAGGCAAGTACCTGGTAGTATTTTTTTCGGAGAGTACCCCGAGAGAGATGAAAATCGAACTCGGAAAAGCAGCGATTAAAGGTGCGACACATTGCCAGGAACGGTTCGTTATGCCCATAATTTGTACGAGCACCTCGAAGAAAAAGAAAAGAATTATTCCGAAGTCGACGGTATGGAATACTCAAAGGCAACTGCGAAAGCAACGGAGGGCAATCAATTCTTGATTGTAGAAGATCCGAAACAAACAGTGATTTTGAAACTTCGCGCCGTACATGGAGGAGTTCTAACCCAATAAGTCTACAACGATCTTCGTAGTTTGGTAAGTTCTGAGAGTCCCTCCACGGGAGATGACGTAAGGCGAAGCGCACAAATTTACGTTGAATCGCCTCGAGACGACAAATACTATTTTGGTAGTACGGTGCCCAAACAACAGCAGAATATTCTATAACTGACCTAACTAGTGAGCAATAGAGAGATTTTAGACACTGTACATTTTTAAAACTTTTAGCTACGCGGAAGATGAAGCCTAACATCTTGGAAGCTTTAGAGGTAACGTATGCGACCTGATCCTTAAAAGTGAACTTGGAATCTAATAATACACCTAAGTCTTTGACTACGATGTCTCGCTTGAGAATAGTAGATCCGATCCTGTAATCGAAGAGAAACGCTGTGCGTTTGCGGGAAAAGGATATCACGGAGCATTTAGAGGTGTTGAGATCCATACGATTCGTATCACACCATTTTACGAACACATCAAGCTGGGATTGCAAGAATGAAGCATCATGGTTGCTATTGACAATCCAGTACAGTTTGAAATCATCCGCGAATGAGAGCTTGAGTGATTTGAGTTGCAGATTCACATCATTCAAGTACACTAAAAATATTAAGGGGCCTAAGTGACTACCTTGAGGTACGCCGGATGTAACTGGAAAGAAGTGTGAAATAGTATCTCCTATTTTGATGGCCATTTCACGGTCACTCAAGTAGGATTGAAGCCAGTTCAAGAATGGTCCCGAAAAACCAAGGCGTTCGAATTTAGCGACAGCAATCCTATGATTGATTTTATCGAAGGCTGCCGAAAAATCAGTATAAATCGAGTCTACTTGCTGTCTATTCTGTAAAGTACGAGCTATAAATGATGTGTAGAGAATCAAGTTGCTATTCGTTGATCGCTTTGGCATAAAACCATGCTGGCATTCAGAGATGACTTGATAGCAGTTGTAAAATAGAAAATCATAGACTATTTTTTCGAACAGCTTTGAAACAGCGCATAGAGCAGCTATACCACGGTAATTGCTGACTTCCTGTTTGTTTCCCTTCTTATAGACAGGAAAGACATACGATTTCTTCCAGTGACTTGGGAAAATCCCGGCTTGTAGAGATATGTTGAAGAGACGAGAAAGAGGTATGGAAAGACTACTGGAGCATTTCTTCAGAACAATCGCTGGAACACCGTCAGGACCGGAACTGGTTGAAGACTTCATGGAAAAACATGCATTTGCGACTGTTGCTGCATCGACAGTAGGGTGGTCTCCAACTGGAGGACGAAGAGGAACATTATCTGCGGCATCGTTTACTTGTTGTTGGTGTAGAGATTCATGTGTAAACACACTTGAAAATTGATTCAGAAAGAGATCGCAAATATCTTCTGCCGATGAACTTTCAATGTTTCCCTTAAACATGACAGTGGGAAGACCAGACTCTTTCCTCTGTTTATTCACGTAATTCCAGAACTCTTTAGGCTTATGGCGTAATTTTTGTTGGATTTTACGCTGATAGGAAAGGAATAGTTTACGATTAATGTGCTTGTATCGAAAATTAGCAGCAAGGTACATTTGTTTGCAACGGTGCGTTTTGAATTTCGAGTATTTACGAAGAAGAGAGCGTTTTACCCTTTTCAATCTCTTCAGTTGATTGTTACTCCATGGTGGGTTTGCAGGCGGTTTGCGTGAACGTTTAGGGACGAATTGATCAATTGCATAGAGAACAATGTTGGAAAACGTGACAACCGATGAATTGAGGTCCAAGTTGATAATGTCACACCAGTTAATATTCGAGAAGAACGAATTCATCTCGCAGTAATTACCGCTTTTGAAATCATAGTAAAGTGTTTCAACAGGATCCGTATACACACAGGGCGAAGCACCAGATATTTCAATTAACAAAGCAGGGTGGTGAGGCACCGCTTTCACAAGAGGGGAGGGAGCCTCCATTAGTGCATAATTAACATCTCCTTCAATGCTGCCAAAACAAAGGTCTAGCATCCTGCCATTACCGTTGAGCACGGAATTGAACTGCATAGCGCGCGCCAAGTTGTAGCCATCAATTAGCTTCGCAGCTGATAAACTAATCGAAGAGCAAGCCATATCAGGGTACAAATAATTCGAAGGACCGGACTTCCATTTAATGTTGGGAAGGTTGAAGTCGCCAATGACTAACAAACTATCTTTAATCTTCATTTGAGTGATGATCCAATTAAGTGATGTAATGTGCTGATCTACATTCACGCCTTCAGTGCGATCAGGGGGGAAATAAACCACACAGATAAACAGTGTATGGGTTTGAAAACTTACAGCTACCCAAATCTGCTCTACTGCTGCCGAATCAGGAACTGACAGCTGACGGGCTTTGAATTTGGCACGTAAAGCCAATAGTACCCCTCCACCGGAAGTTTTACTACTATTGTTAGGATTACGGTCTAAGCGAAAAACATTATAGTTAGAATCAAACAGTTGATTTGAATTGGTATGATCATTTAACCACGTTTCCGTAAAAGCGAAAGCGTCATAACTGGAGTCGGAACAGGCCAAACGATAATCAGAAATGCATGTGTTAATTCCTCCTAGGTTTTGATAGTGAATCAATAGCTTTACACCATCGTCGAAGTTATTCTGGTGGCTTGTGGAATCAATCTGGCTGGGTACTGTTGGTTCGGCATTTGAGGGTAAACTACTCGGTTCGGAAACGGGAGGGGAGACACGAGTGGTGAAATTATCCGTTGTCGATTGTTGATTTGGAGCGCAGAACGTTGTCGGGGTGACGGTGTATTCAAGGCCACTTGAGGACGGTGAGCAGATAAAAAATGACGATTGGATGAAGCATTTCTAGCTGCAAACGGCTTAATTGAAACGCCGTCGGGCCAAAAGTTTGGAGCAATAATGAAAGATTCAATAGCGGCCGGGACACTAATTTTAAAAGAAATAAATGTTAAAGGCATGAATTCATCGCGATTATCTCGTACTAGTTTTTGACAACTGATCAGCAAAGGATCGCAGTTTGTTTTGCTTGCAATGAATGAGATAATATTGTCTTGTGTTTCGTGAGGCTGAAATCTGGTGAGGTAATACCATCTGAGTGGTGTGCTTGCAGGAGCGACAGAAAGGCAGGGGACGGATGGAGGCTGGGCGAGTGTGCTTCTACTGTGGTTAACATTACCTACAGAACTCAGAGAAACAATATTCTCTTGGTTAGACTGGGTGAAGATCGATTGTGTTGGATGTTGAACATTTATAAAACTAGGCACTGTTGCTGGCGGCCTGCGCATGCTAGACTGTGGTAAACCATTTGATACGGAGGTGATGGTGCAAGATGATGCCGTGGATTGAGCCAGGTTGACTCGTTGCGGTAGTGGAGTTGCACGGTCGAGCACATTCATGTTGACACTTGGGATGTTCATTGATGAGGAGTTTGCTTGATGTGGCTGTGTTGCTGCGTTCAGCGTGGCTACAGGTGGGGTTTGAATTTCAGCATGGGAGGTTGAATTCTCAATAGAGCTGGCTTGAATATTTGTGGCGGAGGCGGGGCGAGGCATGGCTTGATTCGGAACTTGACTGTTGGTAGCTGTGGCGAGAGGAGCATGGAAGGCTTGATTGGCGACAGTAGGGCGGTTTGCAGCAGCAGCAGCAGCGAAAGTGGCATAATCAGCAGTAGAATCGGTGGTTCTAGTTGTAGTGGTGGAGGCGGGATGATGTATTGCTTGATTCAGAACTTGACTGGTAGCAATGGTGGCGGGAGGAGCGGCGGTGTCTTGATTGGAGATTGTGGTACAGCTGACAGCAGCAGCAGCAGCAGCGGCAGCAACGGTGGAGACGGAGTTTGAGATAGCAGTAGTTGCAACGGCGGTGAGCTGACTAGCAGTAGCTGAGTTTTGAGGATGCCCGTTAACGATTTGTTTAGATGACACAGCTTTTGGTGAGTTGCTGAGCGGGACGTTGAAATCGTCAACATCTGCAAAAAGAGGGACTATTACATCTGTATGGTCAGAGGTACCGACTAAAGTTATCAAATATTCATTTAAAAACCTCAACTTTCCGCAATAATCCACCTTAATATCACCCATTCATACCTTAAATAGTACAGAACAGACTGTGTACCCGATGGCACGTAATGCCAGAAAAAAGATTAATCACAGCTTATTTAGCATATTAGCATACATTAATGTTGTAATTTATTATGGCATTATTTATTAAATTACTTATTTAAAATCAATAAAATAATATCTGACTTCGTCAGCATAACCCCACCCCATCTGAATAGCACCGCAGATTGACTGCGAGTGGAAGGAAACCCAACTCGGCAAAGGAATTTAAACACCACGCAGCTCGTCTTGCTCTCGGCGACCAACATTAGTATCGCTACTAGCATATCAATGTTTTAAAAATCTTGCACGCGTCCTCTCGCACGCAACCTCCGCATTGCTTTCCGCCATAGCGGAAATTCGATGCGCCGCTTTAAACTGTGCGCACTCCCCACATCAACAATAACAGCGGCATGGTCGTGGCTACAAACTTCTCCGGCTCTCCACCCGAACGACCAACTCGCCCAGATTGGTGCAATGTTTGTTATGCACGACTAAACATAACACCAATCAGGACGAGTTGGTTGGTTGTGTGGCAATCTTTGGCTATTCATGTGCGTTGCAATAGTTTCTCTTGCCCGCTGTTGGGAAAGTAAACAGCAGGCACACGAACGGGAAGTGCTGCCAAAGCACGGTTGAATGAAATCGGGGCGATGTTTTTCGCAATTCGATGAGTTTCTTACCTAACTTTGAATTAATTCTGCATTAACATGTCTAAAGGGTCGAACTCGTTTTGTAAACAAACATTGTTTCTGTCGCTGTATGGTCTATCTCGATCCACCCACGCATTTGGGGGCCGTTATCAGAAAGATCAATCTTCGCTCTTTCTGATAACGGCCCCCAGATGCGTGGGTGGATCGAGATGAGCCCTACAGCGACAGAAACAATGTTTGTTTACAAAACGAGTTAGACCCTTTAGACATGTTGATGCAGAATTATTGTGGCCAAACTACAAAAAATTCAATGTTGGTCTCAAAGAGAGTTTGGTAGAAAACAACATAAACAATCTTTTGTAGAATATCACTTTTCTACTTTACTACGTGTTTTCATTAAATAACAACAAAAATACCTAAAAAAAGAGCATTTTTTTCGGCTTTTGCCGCAAACTTTCCAAAATTTAAGCATGTTAATCACTTTAGATCGAGTTTTTGTCCAAGAAGCATAACAGCACAATGGTTCAGGCTTTCAATTCATGCAAAAAGATTGAGATTTTGATCAAAGATAGTCGAGATACAATTTTTTGAAGTTTTGCATGTTAAAAATCATAGAATTTTGAATAACTCACTTAGCAGTGATTTGCGACCCCATGTTCCTTGGGCACTTTTTCATATCTCATTAAGACCTATCTGCCCTCAAATTATTTAAAGTCCGGAAACAAACACCCTGTATATACTCAAATTTAAAATGAAAACTAAAAAATATTACAACTGAGTTGTATTTGGTAACTCATAATAGAATAACATGATTCAAGCAACAATAGCATTTTTTGGTATTTAACCTGAACTGAAGGGCAAAGCGATAAATTGTGGGCGCAGTGATATGTATAACCCTTCATTTATACGTACTTGTTTTCGAAGTATCCAAAAAATGTCGGCAGTAGATGAAAGTTTTTGTGAAGGATAAAAGCAGAGAAAATAGGTAGAGAAGCGAAGAGTGAACAGCCGTCTGAACGGCAACACTTTTTCTGTTTTGATTTCGTAACTCGGATGTTGGCAACTACCGAAAAACAGATTAATCCACCTATCGAGGGTAGTGTCTTTCTCGTGTACTGCATTAGAAAATGATTTATGCTGTTGATTTATTAACAAGAAATCATCTAAAATGTATACCAAAAAGGATCAATTTTCGTCAATTTAAGGAATCAATGTTATTTACAGTAATATCCTTGATATTTAAAAATATTGGTAAAAAAATGTTTCGAATGATCGCAATACTTATCATGAATTATGCGGCAATCGTCAAGGTTTGTTGATTTTGTTCGATAGGATACCAGTTTGACGGTTCGATAAGGTTTTTTTGGCTTCACACTCTTCGCTTCTCTACCTATTTTCTCTGGATAAAAGCGGGGATACTAGCTTACTTTTCAAATATACACGGAAAAATATTATAACCCAAAGAATAAGTTTTAAAAGCTCAAATTTGGGTAAACTGCATAAAGTTTTAACTCAAAGTTGGGTTGTTTTCTCCCTCGCCCCACCGCAATGTTGTCGAAAACAAAGAGAGAAGCACCGACGCATCCGCTGCTCTTCCGTGGAAGAAGCCAAATTTGGGTTTTCTTGAGTTAACCCAAATTTGCGTCATTTGAGGCCTCCGTTGGGTGAAAATAACTTACCACTGGGTTAATTTTTTTGCCGCTCTCAAACGAGAACTACTCACTCACCACTTTCGCTGTTTAACGCAAATTTGAGTAATTCCACGGAAGACCGGGATTGCGTCAAAACAACTTAAATTTGGGTTGATTTGTAGTTCCGTGTAGGAACCAATTTACACAACTTTTGGAATATGGTGAGATAGGTATAGTATCTACCCTTGTACAACATTTCAAGTCAATTGATTCAAAATTGACTGAGTTATAGTGGAAAACAGACGAATATAGAAGCCACAGCCCAAGTGGCGCGATACCCTACTCATCGAAGCAGAATAGCTGAAGAAAAATAGTCAACAGTTTTGATTGGTTTGCATATGAATATTATCGGCAACCCCTGCATAAATTCTCACAAAAAGTATAGGAGGGCTTGCACTAATGAACTGTCACGCCCTGTTCCCGGAATAAAAAAGGCATTTCGGTGCACCAGTGTGTAACTGTAAATGGTGTATATTGGCGACGTTGGGTACTGTCAAATACGGACACAAACCAGACAGCATAATTATAGCTAAAACCACTTACATTTCATGAGCTGATGTCATGATTGCTTGTTCCCATCATTATCAGATGGAATATTAATGTTCATAAATTTTAGTAATATTTACCGTATGAAATAAATTCATAGATTACTTACTGTATTATAATATCGTCATGGTAAGTTCGTAATGAAATATACGACATGAAAATCCATGTGCTCTTCGAGCAAATTTGCGATATCCTGTTGAATTAATAAAAACATGCTTTAATCATTACAGATACGTTTCACAAGTTATTCGTCAAACGATTCACTCATACATCGAAATTCAAATAATTTTCATGGATATTTGCCACAAAAGAGAATTGTGAAGTACGTTACTTCTAATGAATGTGAAAGTATTCTTGTGCTCAATAATGTTGCTATCCAACCACATTTGCTGAAATATTTGTACACTAAGCTCCGCCTGAATTTATGCAATGAGCGACGCATGTCAAATCAAAGAAGTACAAGCGAAAAGCCAAAATTGAAGAAATTCTGTACAACAACTGCAGTACGAAAAGAATACTATAATGATATTGATGCATGTCTACAGATCCCTAGAGAGTGGGGAAATAATTCTATTTACGAAACAATCAGAGATGGAACATCGTGCTATTCATATTATGTGGATGAAATGGATTCCATTATATCTCCTAAGAGTACAGAAATAACTCATTTGAGTTCTAATCCAGTTGATTTATTGAGTTCAAACGATTCTACTGCGTTCTTAGATGCGATTGAGGGAGATTATGACATGAAAAACATCCACGATAGCGATGACGATACTATGAAATCCATTACGAGAACGAGCACAAGTAAAGCTTCATTAGATGATATCTCAGCATCGCAATTAGAAGTACTTGTGGTAGAAAATTCTGCAACCAACTATTCAAGGTATGAGTAAAACAGTTGAGGGTTAAAATGGGTCAAAAAAGGAAATTTTTTGTAAGATAACAATTGCATTTGAAGCCAGAATATTTTTTTATTTGGTAGGCTCTACTACCTACTCTACTATATTGTAATGACAGTTTTTTTTTTATCTAGTTCGTTTATTAGGGGCTCAATCGCGTATAACGCTTTACGGAGCCGAGGATCTTTCTTTGTACTTAATAGTATACATTATACAGAGTAATAACTTTTTAATGATATCTGTTAGTAATGGGTGGAAGCCAGCGTACTCGTGGCAGCTTGAGGTTAGAAGGTCACATTTTGAGGGATGGACAGGGTAAGGATTGGGCCAAAGGTTTCACTGCTGCTCATCCGGGGGTGAATCGCATCTTGCTAGCGTATTCGGTGCCTTGTGGTGTTGGTACCAACTTGTTGTGGGACTTGGTCTTCCGGATGGCCAGGAGCAGCTTGGTAACACAAAGAGGACAAAACAGAGAAAAAAAACTGGAGAAGAAAACACAAGAAAATTAAACTTTTATACCAGCAGAGCGAAGAAAGTCGAAAATACATCCTATGTATGTGACATCGCGGGTCCCCAACACATCTCTCACAAGAACAAAGGGTTGTCTACCTCGGGCCTCAAGGGTATCCAAAAGTAGCGCTCTGGAGGCGTCATTATCCGGGCATTGCCAAACTACGTGGTCGATGTCATCATAACCGGAACCGCACATAGTACAAACATTGCTCAACGCGAAATTAATCCTGTGTAAAGGCGCGTCTAGCGAGTAATGGTTGGACATAAGTCTTGACATCACGCGAATGAAATTGCGACTTACATCCAGACCATATCACCACACTCGCAAAGAAACATTAGGAATAATGGAATGTAACCACCGTCCCAGCTGGCCATCTCGCCAATCATTTTGCCAACTTTGAAGAGAACTCTGGCAAACAAAATGGAAAAATTCATCATGTGAAATTCTTCTATCATAGATCTCACCTTCCTGTGCGCCCACCTTTGCGAGAGAGTCCGCCTTCTCATTGCCATAAATTGAGCAATGTGAGGGGACCCATACAAAGGTAATCTTGTATGATCTTTCGACCAGTGCACCCATCTGCTCCCTTATTTTTGTAAGAAAGTAAGATGAATGTTTTACAGGTTTCATCGACCGGAGTGCCTCAATCGAACTAAGGCTATCCGAGAAGATGAAGAAATGGTCTACGGGCATGTTTGAAATCATCCCCAAAGCGAAATTGATTGCTGCCAGCTCAGCAACATAAACCGAACAAGGTTCCTGAAGTTTGCGGAAGGCAGTGAAATTTTCATTGAAGACACCGAAACCAGTGGATCCATTTATGCGAGACCCATCAGTGAAGAATCTCTTACAGGAATTGACATTTTGGTACTTTTCGTTAAAAATGCGAGGAATAGATATAGGGTAATTCATGTATTTTGGACAGGCTGAGGACAACTTTGGAAAAATCGTCCCCTAGCTCCCTTAGAAAGCAATTGATTATTTTGCAAAGTTACTAATACGCTTATTAAATGATTGTACTTTGCATTCCTGGTGACAAAACCTTAACGAAAGCATTTTAAGCTAAGAAAATCACAATTTCCAATCGCCTGTTAGAATTGCATTTTGGACACCGAATATATGTTTTGGACACCCTCAGATATATATAATTTGGACAGGGCAATTATCTCAATGTTTAGCCATGAATACTGTTAAATCATGGAAGTAGCATATATTAAGAAATATTTTCTTACGAATAATCATATTTCTCCGCTTAACAGGCATCTGTTTTGATAACTATTACAGTTTTTGTTAAAATCGAGGAAACATCGCCAGACCCACAGAATACGCCTCCAAGTATGCAATCGCACAGCATCTCCATGTCACATCAGGTGACCAAAATATATTAACAGTAGAAACCATGCAATGTATTTTGGACACCTCCTTTTTTAAGCGTTCTAGATGAATGTTAAGAGATTGGCTGCCTAATGCTTCTTTATTGAACATGTTTCATTGCAATAAGGCTTTAAAAATTCTTACAATTATTGATTCAACGATTTTGAGGTGAATATTTTATGTGACTGCGAAGTGTATGTCGTCTTGCATACCTGTACATTTGAAGGGTTTTAGTGAAATAATTTACATTTTCGATAATTTTGAAGTAGATTCTTAATTGTTAAGCGTATTTTCACCGTAAGTCATCAGAATAGGGTCTACTTTATCCAATAATCGATACTAAGAAGTATCTACATATATTAGCTCTCCATAACACGACATACATCGCCGTGCCTGTCCAAATTACATACATGTCCAAATTATATTTTTTACCCTACATCGAAGTTGATCTGGTATTCCATGAATAGCTTGTTTCATGGACAGATCGTATTTAACAGAGGTACTGTCATTAGTGAAGTGTACACGGGGAGGATTATAACTTGGTAGGCTTATGTCAGATGACATGTAGAACAGATAGATTCTCATGAATTTTGATTGAGTGTTCAGACTGAGCATTTCTTCGAAGTTTTCAATGACAAGTGTGTTGCTCACTCCACACTTGATAAGTAACCTTAGCGAGAGCTCCCAGAATCGGTTCTGGAGAGGTTTCACCCCTGCCAGGACCTCAAGGCTCGCATTATGCGTTGAGTGCATACAGCCGAGAGCAATACGCAAACAACGGTATTGAATTCGTTCCAACTTTATTAGGTGGCAGTTTGCTGCTGAGTGGAAGCAGAAAGAGCCATACTCAATAACAGAGAGAATAGTCGTTTTGTAAAGTTTTATGAGGTCTTCCGGGTGAGCACCCCACCATGTTCCGGTAATTGTGCGTAGAAAATTGATCCTTTGTTGACATTTTTGCACCAAATACTTGATTTGGGTACCCCAAGTGCCTTTTGAATCAAACCAGACCCCAAGGTATTTCGAAGTCAAAGACTGGTCGATTTCTATTCCCAAAAGATTGAGTTTCAGTTGGGCTGGGTTCCGCTTTCTAGAAAACACAACCAATTGAGTTTTTTGCGGAGCAAATTCGATCCCTAAATCTCTTGCCCAGATTGACAGATTATTTAGAGAATTTTGCAATGGTCTTTGCAACATTTCTGCATGTGGGCCTTTTAGAGAAACCACAGCATCATCTGCAAGTTGTCTTAGCGTGCATTGTCCTTCCAAGCAACTATCAATGTCTTTCACGTAAAAATTATAAAGCAAGGGACTTAAACATGAGCCTTGGGGTAGGCCCATGTAACTAATTCTGGAAGTTGTCAGTTGTCCGAGATTGAAACTCATATGTTTTTCTGACAACAAATTATACAAGAAATTATTCAAAATTCCTGGAAGTCCACTATTGCGCAGTTTTTCTGACAATATTCCTATGGAAACTGAATCAAAGGCGCCCTTAATATCCAAGAAAACTGAAGCCAGTTGCTCCTTTTCCGCAAAGGCCAGTTGAATATCTGTTGAAAGCAACGCTAGACAATCGTTTGTTCCTTTGCCCTTGCGAAACCCGAACTGTGTATTTGAAAGCAAGTTATTCGATTCGACCCAATGATCGAGTCGTGATAGGATCATTTTTTCCAACAATTTCCTTAAACATGATAACATAGCAATTGGGCGGTATGAATTATGATCAGACGCTGGTTTACCAGGCTTTTGAATAGCTATTACTTTGACCTGTCTCCATTCATGCGGAACGATGTTGTTCTCCATGAATGAGTTGAACAGGTCCAGTAATCGTCTTTTCGCGATATCTGGGAGATTCTTTAGAAGATTGAACTTGATCATATCGCTTCCCGGAGCGGAATTGTTTGATGAAAGAAGAGCCATAGAAAGTTCCAGCATAGTGAAGGGTCTGTCCAGAGAACCGTCTCTTGGGGATGTTTCCCAATAAATCGGTTGTGCTGGGACTGAGTCTGGGCAGACCTTTTTCGCGAAGCGAATATCCAACGGTTGGAGTATTCGTCACTCTCATTAGAAGAAGAGCGGTTTCGCATGTTGCGAGCCACTCTCCAAAGCGTTATCATTGAAGTTTCTCTTGAGAGACCCTCAATGAAGTGTCGCCAAGAACTACGCTTCTTCGCTTTCAGCAGGTTTCTCAGCTGTCTTTCGAGCTTTGCGTACTCTTGATAAAGATCTGAGGTACCGTGCCTACGAAAAGTTTTGAAAGCATCAGATTTTTTAAGATACAACTGGGTGCAATCATCATCCCAGCCTAGTGTGGCTGGTCTTCTTTTGAAGGTTGCACTTGGAACACGTCGTTTTTGTGATTATAATGCACTCTTAAATATCAGTTCAGAACGGAATCGATACTCATTCATAGGTGGGAGGGGATTGAATGATTCGATGCCAAAAGATACCGCTTCTGCATACTTTTGCCAATCGATATTCCTTGTGAGGTCAAAAGGAACCTGAATTGGATGGTCTGACCTTTCACTATTATGCTTTATGGTGGTTATAATGGGTAAGTGATCACTACCATGAGGATCCTCGATTGCCTTCCACAAGCAATCGAATGATAGTGAACTTGACCCCAGTGATAGGTCGAGACGACTTTCTTTGCCGTCAGATGCAATACGTGTCACTTCACCTGTATTTAAAATGTTCAAATTGAAATCGTCGCACAAATCATAGAAAATGGCCGCTCTATTATCGTCATATGGTTCGCCCCACCCTGTACCATGCGCGTTCATATCACCCAGAATTAAAACTGGATGTGATAGTGCAGAAACCGCATTCCAAAGATGACAGCGGTTAATTGAAATTCTTGGAGGAATGTAAACGGAAGCTACGCAAAGTTCTTTACCCTTTACGTTGGTTTGGCAAGCGACGATTTCTACGCCAGGATGAGTCGCGATTGGAATTCTATAAAATGAGTAAGTCTTTTTGATCCCCAAAAGAACTCCCCCATAATGGTCATCTCTATCCTGGCGTATAATGTTAAAATCGTGGAAGTTGAGTTCATCTTCAGAAGAAAGCCATGTTTCACGAAGGGCAAATATATCACAATCAGAGTTGTGAATCAAAAATTTGAACAGGTCTAATTTAGGTTTTAGACTATGACAGTTCCACTGTAGCACAGTGATCATATCTTGTACCTCACTTGATGAATTATCCATCGAAAGATATGATCGCAGCAAGGAGGGGCCATGATTGTGTCAGATTCCGAAGATATTCTTCTACTGTAGGTATAAACATATCAATAATGCATCTAAATGTTTCTGGAAGGCTGAGGGCATTATATAAGCGATCCACGAGAACCCTAAAAGTAAACAGTCCTCGCTTGGGTCTAGGAGGCTTGCTTGAACTGCGAGGAACTTTGGTAGCTTTTTTCTTGCTACCTTGTCGATTATTTCTCTTTGAAGTGTATTTAACAGGCGGAAACGGGGGTGACAGGTTCTTGCTACAACATGGATCTGAAGCTAGAGGAACCTGATTCTTCGGAGTTTTTAAGTTTACCCCGTCTCCTTTAACATTAGGCAAACTTTTGAGGGAAGACTTTAAAAAGACCTTTCGGCGCAATCCCGGGGAAGATGATGACTTCCTTTTTCCCCGAGCAGAAGGGAATACCTAATTAATAACATATCAATATCAACCTTTGCTCTAATACCAAAAACTGTTATTGTGATGCTATCATACAAAATGTAAGGAGAACATCACAATAACAATTTGAGGTATCAGAGCAAAGGTTGGTATTGATATGTTATTCGTTGATTTAGCAGTAATAATAGGTGAACAACAAGCGCTGATATTAAAACACAGTATGCTGTTTAGTGGACAAGACGCAAATGTTTTAAGGAAATTGAAAAGTCGATAAATTAATTCAGTATTTTCCGAGAAATACACAATAAAATTTTGGGAATTTTGAAGTCAATTTTTTTTTACTAAATAACAAAACTATAAAATTAGTTCTCTGCACATAAACAATTAATGTATCTACATATTTATAATAATAAATGTTAATTAATAATTAAAGACGAATAACCAACATTCCTGGAAACATATTAAAAGATTTAAAGTTACTACGAAATCGAAGAAAATTATTGAAAAATAGTTTTTAAATACTCCTAAACGAGTATCAGTTTCTATTTTTGAAGGAAACCTTTGATTTTTTTTTCAGAAGCGTTTTTGAAAATATTTTAAGTAATTTCTGTGAAGCCTGCTGAAAAATCACAGCAAGCTATACTAAAACAGATTGAAAAAAAATCCAAATAAATAAAATGTTTACGTTTTTTTTATGTTTCGTCTTTGATTTATTGTATGAAGATGAATATTGTTCCATTTCAAATCTGTGTTTAATATTTGGAAATTTAATATGAAAATTTAGCGTGCTCGTGCTAAATTTGCCCCACCTACCCCTAGTATTGTGGATTTACCGGCTATTTGTATTCTACCGGTTACTTGGGTAGCCGTTACAAAGTAGCCGTTTTCATATAAAAATCAACTTGATTGTCAAAAAATGAATGTCGCTGAGTAGCTAGTGGCAAGGAGAAACAGCGCATACAATAAAAATGTTTAAAATAATTTTTAAGTTACTCTTTTTACACAACGGCTACTTTTGAGGCCATACTAAAGCGACCGGTAGAATACGAGTAGCCGGTAAATCCACAATACTCTGGATTGTGGATCTAATCCGCTACTCAGCTCACAATGTCCAACATACAGATTAAGAAAAAATAATTTCTCGTGTCAAAAATTCCTATGTCTAATTACGCGAACAATGTTGTGTTGTCGTCGCAGTTGAAAACCGAAGTTTTCCCACATGCGACAATCATCTTTTCTCCAAATCTTTACGGGAAACCTAACGTCGGACATAGTACGCTGGACAGCGGACCTGGTCTCTATTCAACGCCCTATTGCCAACGCGCGGTTTAGAAGAATAGATTTTCGCGTGTCAAAAACTCCGATTTTCAACTTACGAACAATACATTTGGAAGATGATTCCTGTCACATGAGTTCCAACTAAAATCATCCAACCCACCTCAAACTCACCGGTCGATTCCGATATATTCTTGGACCACGGCACACAGTGTGCCGCACACTGCAGTTCTGCTCCAGCACATCCAGATTTTCTTCCAAATCTTGGAAAACCGCTTCGCCGCCCCACACGGACTAGTGAATCCTCCAGCCGGATGTTTTCACATTACAGCATTCAATAATTTCAATGTTTTCATTGCTCTCCACACTGAACTTCTCGCGAAACATTAAAAATTGGCCTCTCCCCAACACGTACACATTGAAACCACTTTCCCGCAGGCGGTTATCACTGCGATCGGTAAATAAATACAGGCGAGCGGTTAGGATTTCTTTGATATCGCGTGGTGAGGACAGCAACGGACCCGCATCGATTTTCATTCAAGAAACGTCAAAATCCAAACCCGCTGGCTTGAATAATAATAAAAACAGTCAACACCGCTTTTTTAACTTTTCCAATGTTTTACGTTTTGGGACAGGCCCATTTCTAATGTTACGCGAGAATTATACGTCAGTGTGCAGTGCAGATCGGTGAGAAGCGCGTGCAGTGGCAAATGAAAACATTGAGATTTGTATTGTCGCTGCAGCACTAACCTGCAATTCGCTGGACAGTCCAGCGACGCGACAATTTCCAGCGACGTCAATTGAACTGTCATTGCAGTCCTGACGTTTTGCCACCAACCATCATTGTTTACCTCCAGTTGGAGCTGGCTACCGTTCTACCATTTCAATCTGAAACGATTTTTCCTTTTTTAGATAAGTTGGTTCACATTCCTTTAATGCATCTTAATAACATTTGAATTTAATAAAGCCATCAAAACGACATATACAATTCAGCATCAATCCACCGTGGCATCGAAGGCGGACAAACGGACATCCCTCCCAACAGTCATAATCCTCCGATCGTCACCGTCTCGATTGCGCAAAAATGTGTTTAATTTCGTGCAAAGCCATCCGGAATTGACCGGCAAAAGGGCGTTGTGGGGCAAAGAGTTTATCAGGAATGTTGATTATGGGAAAAAATCGAGATCAGCTCCTTAAAACGATCTTTTCCATGACCAAATACAATAAGCACCACATCGGGTCGTCGGGGGTGGGAAATTCGTCGTAGAAGTAAATAACAATCATGGTGTGTTAGCCGGTAATGTTGTCTTGGTCCATGTCGAAGATACTTCAAACTTTTAATAAAATTTCGCATTAGTTATTCTATAATGCAATTTTGTCATTTATCACCTTAAATAATGGATTTTTGATAGTTGAGCTTCAACTTATACCAAAATATTCATTTATTTGTTTCATTTTTTTTGAGAATTTTTGTCACTTTGTGAATCAAGACTACACTGGATGAATGTATCACGAACTTCGCTGGTGATTTGTGAGCAGTCCAGCGACACGTCGCTTCCAATTTTTTTCTGCAGGCACAATATTGTTGTGTTGTTCGGTGGGTGATTCCCATCGGAGCAGTGTCCAGGAACAAAAGTGGAAAACATCCGGGCGAACAGGCGGACGAAGGACCACCAGGTATCCGTGGAGGACGGCGAGACGGGTTACCAGAGACTGGAAGTGGAGCCGTTCCAGTTGCAAATCAAATGCTGGAAATTTGCCGGGCGCGACCAATATTTACGATCGGTAAGTTGGAGATGGTAGTTTTTGCGAAACGGAACCTTCCGGAACTAACGTCGGTCACAGTGCGTTGGGTAGTGAGTGGTTCGCGCGTGGAAAATCTCTGATTTTCAACAGCTGAATTTATGTTTTCATTTGTTTTCCCTCCATAATTTCATGGTAGTGGTAATATCGTCACAAGAGGGGTGGACGAGAGTCTGTCTAGTTAGAGACTGGCGGACTCTCACTTTCGACCGGAGCCAAACGAGCATGACGTCATAGTGTCCTCACCGATAAATGCTACACCGGGACGTCATGCTCGATTGGCTCCGGTCGAAAGTGACAGTCCGCCAGACTCTAACTAGACAGACTCTAGGGTGGACGGTGGCTGTGTTTTTTTTTTATTTAACGATTTACCTAAACCTAGGTAATTTTTTTAATTTGTAATTTGAGCTAACGAGAGCTAATTCTACACGAAAAAAAAAACCATTATAGGGTTTGGGTACTAGTAATGGAATCCCTAAGCTACCGAAGCCAATTCAGCAACTTTGGGTTTGTTCAAATAAACGCTAATGGGGGAGGAAGGGAGTCTAGCGCTGTGTTATGCTTCATACAAATTTTGAAAATTTCTCATGCAAAATTTGTTGCGTTGTAGGGGGGGAGGGGGGGTCTGGAGGAGTTACGTAATATTTGTATGAACCATTTTTAGCAGTGTTTTCTTGATGGATTGTCGGGATTGTCTAAAAGTGAAAGAACGTAAAATATACAACGTGTTGCATTAGCGTTGCCTATAATGTACCCCTCCCCTTTCGCGGGGTCCATTATAGGATTCGTCACAAATACAACGGTTTTTTTGCACGGGTCTGGTTTTTGTTATAACTCAGTCAATTTCGATCCGATTTTGTACACATGTAGGCACGATGAGTACTATCTGTGTACAAAAAATCAAGTTAATTGGTTGAAAATTGACTAAGTTATAGCAAAAAAAACGACCCGTGCAAAAAAATCGAGTGTATTTTGTTGCTTATTCGAGAGTTCGAAGGTACGCTGCTGCCACCTGGAAAAAGTTCACTGTATGCGTGAAGGACTGATTTTTTTAGCATGGGGAAGCATAGGAAGTCAGTTTTCAAATGCTTCTAAAAAATTCAAAACAATATAAAATTAAAAGAGGGTTGGTGTACGTGATGAAAAATTCAATTAGCAAACTTTTTAGCATATAATTTTGATTAAAAATTTGTTTCCCAGATTAGGTTCTTGTGTAGAAAACGACTATTCTTAACCCGTACATCAATCCGTTTTTAATTAAATAAAGTCTTGAATTTTTAGAAGCATTTTAAAATTGACTTCCTATGCTTCCCCATGTTAAAAAATCGACACTTCACGCACATGATCAACTGTAGTAGTTTACTTCGTAGTCCCCAATAGTGGACCCTCCTAAATGTGCCTTTTGGGTATTCAAATTTATTAAATAGTTAGAATAACCAATTTTTGTGCCCACTGTGCAAACCGTTTGCTAGTGTGATATCTTGCAACATTACAAGTTATCCCCATGATGGTTGTAAACTGATTGTCTTTATTTCGGGTTTTCAAACTACAGCTAACTTAAGTCTAATGCACATTTCTTTATCTTTTTTTTATTGTTATTCTAAATGGGAGGTGCTTGGAGTTGCGCTTAGATCAATACGGTTCAATAAGGGAATCCAGAGAGAGAGAGAGTGAGAGATTGAGAAATTAAAGAGAGTGAGAGTAAGGCGCCTCTGCTTGTGTTGCTATGCTCTTGGTGACAGACCGGTAAATTAGTGCACATGCCAGAAATATAGATTGAGTTCAAGTGCCTCAATGTTTCGCGGTAAAGAAGGAATCAAATTACGGTCGTTTACCGTCTGTGTCGGGAATTGTATAATAAGTGTTTCTTGAGGTGACAACGACATGGGTCGTCGTTCTGGGTTATTTGAGAATAAGCATAAGCAATAATTAATATTGAAGTGCTGCTTGCCATCTTGTAACCAAGTGGCAAATAGCTGAGTTTAGGAAGACGGTTGGTTTTTGTCAATTGTGTTTCTGGACTGTGGGAAAGTTTAAGTTCTAGAACATGTGGTTGAGAAGACTAGGAAATAACTGATGAGTATGCTACACCTTCCCCCTTTTGGAGAATGGCGTAATGAAATAGAGTCATTCGTTAAAAACAATCTCCAAGTACCTCGTGTATTACAATGTTTTGGTTATTAATATATTTTGGTTATATAATCTAATAAGGTTTATGTTTGATCATATGTGCTTATGGTTTTATAATTCTGTTTTTATGAACGATTGATTCTTTTTGGGTTTTGTTGTGTTTTATTGTACAATTTGCATCGTTTGTTTTGACAATTGTAAATGGACCTATATAAAAAGGATCTAGTTTTTTGCGATTTTCGTTGGATAAATATACTAAATCTCCTGATTTTAACTCAATTTTGTTCGTGTTTCTATTACATACTTCTTGACGTTTTTCTTTTTGTCGCATTAGGTTATTTCTAGCAGTGGAATTCGTTGTTTGTAATTTGAAACGTAGTTCTTGGTAATATTGATCGATATTATAAATTGGTTGTATTGTCGAAACGTTATCCTGTAAATCATGTGGTAGTGTTGCCTTTCGGCCAAAAACGAGTTCATAGGGTGTATAACCAGTTTCAGTGTTAGGAGAGGTGTTGTATGAAAACGCATAAAATTTTATCCAATCATCCCAGTCTGAATGATGAGCATTGGTAAAGGATCTCAGATATTCATTCAAACATCTGTGATTCCTCTCCAAGGCTCCAATCGTCTGCGGATGATAGGCGGTAGACATTATTTGTTTGATTTCTAATAACTTGCATATTTGCTCAAAGACTTCGTTGTTGAATTCCGTTCCTTGATCAGATTGTAGGTTTAAAAAATTTCCGTAAACTAAAATGAAGTTTTCCACTAAAGCTTTTGCCATTATAGTGGCTTCCTTTGTTGGAACTGGCACCAATACAACATATTTCGAAAGATTACATTGTATGCTTAGAATATATCTATTACCATTTGCGGTTCTACTAAACGGTCCCACAGTGTCAACTGATATAACCTCGAATGGTTTATATGCCGTTGATGTAATAACTATGGGTTCCTTGGTGTGTCGATAAACTTTATTAATTTTGCATTTCTCGCAATTTTTAATAAAATTCCTAATATCTGATTTCATATTATTCCATGTAAATTTTTCTCTTAATTTTAAATATAGTTTATGTTGGCCGATATGACCTCCCGTAGGTGTCATGTGGTTATTAACTAAAATTTCATTGATTTTATTAACATTCTGTATAAATGTTGGTGGATTATACAGTACCAGCTGGTAATTGGAAATGGCTCTATTTGCGATTTCCTTAACAGTTTCGCTAGCGAATGATTTGAATAGCTCATCTTGCAAAGAGATGGCGGCCATGGTTCTTTTATAATGATTTAGTAATTTTCCCAGTTCTAAAAGTGCAAGCTCTAATGCTTGACTTCCATTTGTGTTTTCGTCAGATAGTTGAATTGTAATTGTTTGAAGCATCTTATTGTAGTTATTATTAAATAATTTAATTTTCAGTTGGTTGTGGTGCACTTCACATCCAACTTTCAGATATTTTCTAACTTCCGATGGATTCTCAGTTTGCCAAGCCGTGAGGTGATCAGTCTCACTGTCTGCTAACTGCGAATCATCGAATTTAGTTGTATCGTTTAATTTTTTTCTAGTCATTGCTCTAGTGTTAACCACTAGAACAGATAAAGATTTAAGGTCATCCGAGTTCAATGGGATACGCGACAATGCATCTGCGCAAACATTAGATTTTCCAGCAAGAAATTCAATGTTAAAATTATATTCTTCCAAATCAAGCCTTATCAACGTTAATTTCGATGTTGGCTTTTTCATGTTAAATAAATATACTAATGGTCTATGATCCGTTTTAATTGTGAATCTTCGACCATATAAATACGATTTAAAATAATTAACAGCCCAATGAATTGCTGCTAATTCTTTTTCAATGATAGGCTTATTACGTTCGCCTTGCGTAAAGCTTCTACTCGCAAAAGCTATTGGGAAATCTCCTTCAGTATAACGCTGAGAAAGAACTGCTCCACATGCATAGTTTGATGCATCTGTGGTTAAAATAAATTCTCGTGAAAAATCAGGATATCTCAGAATATATGGTTCCATCAAGGCTTGTTTTAATTGTTGAAAACTTTGTTCCTGATCATCTGTCCATTGAAACTGCACTCCTTTTTTAAGCAATGCATTTAATGGTCGTGCGATATCCGCAAAATTTGGTACGAATTTTCGGTAGTAGTTGCAAAATGCAACAAATCTACGTACTTCGTCAACATTGTTAGGTTTGGGATAGTTTTTCAAGGCTTCAAACTTAGAATCGTCTGGAAGGATGCCTCTATCCGTGACCTTGTGACCAAGAAATGTCACTTCATTTAAGAAAAATTTGCATTTTGCAGGATTTAATTTGAGGTTATAATGCCTCAAACGCTCGAACACCTTAGTTAAATTTTGAAAATGATGATTTTCCGAACAGCCGATGACGATTATGTCATCGATATAAATGAATGCACATTCAGGATTTAATCCTGCCATAGCAATAGTCATCATTCGCTGAAAACTATTGGGTGATATGTTTAAACCGAAGGGCAATCTTTTAAAATGAAAATGACCATTAGGGGCTGAAAAGGCTGTGTACTTTCTAGACTCCTGGTCTAATGGTATCTGGTGAAAACCAGACATTAGATCAAGCGTACTGAAGTACTTTGCTCTCCCTAATTGATCTAAAATTATGTCAATACGTGGCAAAGGAAATTTGTCTGCCAAAACTTTTTTATTTAATTGTCGGAAGTCGACAACTAATCTCCATTTTTTTGAATTATTGCCAGCTTTCTTTGGTACCAAGAGAATTGGAGAATTGTACGAAGAAACTGATGGTTCGATTATATCATCGTCCAAAAGTTTTTGAATTTGTTTTGCCATTTCATCTCCTTGCGAGTGAATGGTTTTATAATTTGGAATATAGACTGGTACCTGGTCATTTAAAAGAATATTTTGAGAATAAAAATTATTGTGAGATAACTTTTCGTTCTCTAAACTGAAAATATCAGAATATTTTTCAATCAACTTTTTTAACGAGGAGTGAACATATGAAGGAATTTCATTAAAATTGATTTTCGAAAGGATATTTTGAATTCTTTCCTTTTTCGAAGTTAAACTTTTTGATGGTTGATTGATCTTAATATAATCATTTAGCGGTTCACATTTAGGGATAAAGTTTGAAATAGTGGCATGTGATTGCGTTGTGTTAACGAATTTTATATATGGTGAATCTGATGAGACAATAGTGTTACCACAAAAAACACCTGGAAGTATTTCTTGTGAGAGCACGATTGAATCTTCCTTTACAAAAAAGTTCGGTAACTTTCGAATTACTTCGCATCTTGGTGGCAAAATAATACTTTCATTAAAATTATCTTCAATAGGAATACTAATAGAATGATTTTGAAAATTAAAATTCAGAAGCCAATTATCATAATCGATGGTGCACCTGAACTTGACTAAGAAATCACGTCCAAGGATACCATCTGTAGGAATAGGAAAATTTTCACTGACTAACTGAAAAGAATGATCTAACTTAAGATTATTATCGAATGTTATATAAGTTCGAGCTTCGGCTATCGTTTCCGTTACTCCATCCGTTACGCCTGTAATTCTAAGTTTTTTGTTTAAATCTACTATTTGCATTGGAGGAACTTTTGTAACCTTAAACAAGGATACATCAGCTCCACTATCTACAATGAATGTACACTTGCAGTTCGTCATTTCAACGTGTAACGTTACAAAGTTAACTGCATTCAAATTTATCGCGTGAATTGTTGTTGGGGTGTACCCTGATTCGCACGGCATAAAAAATTCATGCCTGGTTGCGGCGTTGTAATCGGAACCGTATTTTGTTGCACATTTTGAACTGGTGCATACGGTACATATTGTACTGTGGGCTGAACTTGTTCAATGTTGGTCGAAAAAATTTGACGATGACGATTGCTTCCTCGACCACCTCTATTAAAACCACCATTATGATGGTTCCAGCGGTTCTGAAATCGTCCTTGGTAGTGACCTTGATATCTGGTGTTGAAATTATTTTGATAATTTCTATCCCGTGAAGAATTTGAATTGCCACCCCTATTAGGTATTCTTCGTCCACGTATACCTCTGGCGGAATTATTTTGCCTAGTGCCGTAAGCCATAATTTGACTTACATTTTGATTTCCTGTTTGTGCAAGCCCAGTGTTCTCTTGCACTTTTTGGACTGCTTCTCTAATATTAGAGAAGTTTCCAGCCCTTAGTATGATTTTAGTTTCGAAGCTGGTGGTGCCATTAATTAAGGCATCAACACCGGCTTTTGTTGCCATGTTTTTCGCTACCGCATCCGGTATACCCTGTCCAACGTAGACGTTTTTTAATTTATTTGTGAGATTGTCAACCTCGTCGCAAAGGCTGTTCACATCGCCCTTTTGTTTCGAGGCCTTTAACTTGGCAATTATGCTTTCGGGAGCGATTTGTTCCGCACATCTCGCTTTCACATCATTCACAAGTTCATCAATCGAGTTTAAATTTTGGGCTAAGCCAATTCTGGCTTTTCCCGTCAGTCGTGCTTTCAGAAACTTTACGGCTGTTGCGACATCATCTGCCTGTACGTAGTCTTTGAGTAAATTTGCTGAATCCACATACGAATCTAAATCCTCTGGCTTTCCATCGTACACCTGCACGATAGAGGTAGCTGTTTTGATATCGAACGGCATTGTGGCAACTTCACGATTTATAAACTTCTTTAAGGAATTATTGAAAATTAATGCGTATACCACCGATTTGCAGGATAATCTTTTTCTGTAAAATTTTAGTTTCGTTTGCAATAATATACACGTCTCGTCGAATTCCAGGCGAGCTGCTTTTATTAAAAAACCGAAATGTGCTTTGTCGATGTATTCTTCTTCAGCTAAGAGTGTATTTGTTATTGTGTTGTAAAGTGATTTAACGGTACGTAATTTTTCATCGAGTGTATATTTTAGATACCTTCTGTGCGGAGCTTTTTTTAAATTTACCTTAATTTTATGAATTTTTCCTATTAGAATTTCTATGTCAGCTCCCGCATCAGTCATTGAATTAATTATTTCTAATACTAATTTTTACTAACTACTTACATTATTCCGCTTGTATCTGCCAACACCGTCTGCGTATTCACGGGCGTTTCATCAAGCAGTTGTCCTTTTGATGCTGCTCGAGAGTCGAGGTACCCTTCACGTCGTCTTGTTGCTCCGCTTCAATAAATCCCGCCTGCCGACTCCTGTCGACAGTGGTCTCGCCTGCAGTTGAATATTGAATTTTCTTGTTTTTTTTTTTCACTTAAATCCGCTTCACACACGTTTTGCATTTCTTCTTTTTCTTCCTCGTTTTGGTCTTAGTTCTTAGTTCAAACACTTGGTTCTCAGTTCAAATTTGAGTTCTTAGTTCAAACACTTCTTCTTAGTTGAAGCACTAAACTTGTTGCAAATTGGCGACAGACTTCGCTGCCTTTATAGCCTGCCTCTTTGCATGCACTTTGTATAATTGGTAAAGTGTGATCGCTAATTGGATACACACTATCACTAATAGAATTGTGATTTTAAGATCATGCTGTGCATGATATTCTTCATGTACCTCAAGTTGATTCATAATTTGGACCTGTGGGTCCCCTGAATTTTGCGAGGTTTTTGATTTATTATTGCCCATATTGACGACACAATTCACTAACTTCACTGATCGATCACTTAGTTCCTGGAGGGCTTACTTAGGCTCGTGTCACTTTTGATCGCCATGTGATATCTTGCAACATTACAAGTTATCCCCATGATGGTTGTAAACTGATTGTCTTTATTTCGGGTTTTCAAACTACAGCTAACTTAAGTCTAATGCACATTTCTTTATCTTTTTTTTATTGTTATTCTAAATGGGAGGTGCTTGGAGTTGCGCTTAGATCAATACGGTTCAATAAGGGAATCCAGAGAGAGAGAGAGTGAGAGATTGAGAAATTAAAGAGAGTGAGAGTAAGGCGCCTCTGCTTGTGTTGCTATGCTCTTGGTGACAGACCGGTAAATTAGTGCACATGCCAGAAATATAGATTGAGTTCAAGTGCCTCAATGTTTCGCGGTAAAGAAGGAATCAAATTACGGTCGTTTACCGTCTGTGTCGGGAATTGTATAATAAGTGTTTCTTGAGGTGACAACGACATGGGTCGTCGTTCTGGGTTATTTGAGAATAAGCATAAGCAATAATTAATATTGAAGTGCTGCTTGCCATCTTGTAACCAAGTGGCAAATAGCTGAGTTTAGGAAGACGGTTGGTTTTTGTCAATTGTGTTTCTGGACTGTGGGAAAGTTTAAGTTCTAGAACATGTGGTTGAGAAGACTAGGAAATAACTGATGAGTATGCTACACTAGGAACTGCTATGTAGGAATGTAATTGAGATTTCCTCGGTGGCAGTTGCCTGGCATCAGTTGATTTGGTTTTTCTTTAAGGGGTCTATTATAGGCGCCGGCTTCTTATTTATTTGCATATTTATTTTATTTTTTTCATTTTAATGATTTAAATTATACAATGCATGAAAAGTATGCATAACGTTCATTTACATGTGCATGCATGATACTTATTGATTTTCACGAATACAGAGGACCTAATGTTACTCATGGGACTTATTAAAATATTTTACTTGATCTTCCAACTGCCATTGTTTCTCATCCAAGCTTTTTATTTGATTTTTCGCGAATGCTAAAAACTTCTAAGGGAAAAGATGTTTTACCATTATGTGCCTAGTTCTGTGCAACATTGTTGTTCTTCTGTTAATTAAGAGTCATGAAGGACCGACCATCAGATTTTATATTTTAGGTAAGTAAAGGTGGATGTTTCTCACTTGCATAGAAATTGAGCGTTTTTATTTCCTGATCCAATTTCAGCATCGACGCCACCATACAAAATGATTAATCCAGTTCCCGCTTCTGAATCGATCCGAATAATTGGGACTCATCAATGTGCATCGGTGAAGGAAACATGGAAGAGCCGAGAGATGAACGTTTAATACATCTACATGAGATTTGAAAGTCAATCTTTTGGGTTCTGCTTGTCAAACGTTTTTATACTTAAGTATTGATTTGTTTGTATGTTATAAATAAAGCTTAATTTTATATCTCATTAGGCCAAACTTCCTAGGGGCCCATATAGCCGAGGCGGTAAACGCACGGGTATTCAGCATGACCATGCTGAGGGTGACGGGTTCGATTCCCGGTCGGTCCAGGATCTTTTCGTAGAGGAAATTTCCTTGACTTCCTTGGGCATAGAGTATCTTCGTGCCTGCCACACGATATACACATGCAAAATGGTCATTGGCAGAGGAAGCTCTCAGTTAATAACTGTGGAAGTGCTCATAGAACACTAAGCTGAGAAGCAGGCTTTGTCCCAGTGAGGACGTTACGCCAAGAAGAAGAAGAAGAAGAAGAAGGCCAAACTTCATATTTCTTGCGATAATTGAAAACTTCAGACAAAAACAAAATCAAATATGCATTCTACAACAAGCATATCCAGTATATGCATTCCAATGTAAAAACACATTTTATGCGTCGCTAAATGAACTCATAACACAGCGCAACATTTTTTTGTCTCTAGCGCAAACTTATGTGTCTCCGAAGGTTTTTGGGCCGCTGAATCCGAATCCGAGTTCAGATTTGCTCTAACACGTCACAATTTTGAGCTATACCTCAATTTATAGGCCAAAATATGCGATTTTGAGCTTTTTTCACTGCATGCCATTAAGCATGGAAATATTTTTTTTGGGCAATCAAAAGGTTAATTGGTCAATTAACATCTAAATTAACGACTCATGCAAAATATTTCGTTTGACCTAATCAAATTTGATAGATTTAAGCATTTTTTGTTAGTATGAAAACTTGCATACAACTTTTGGAGGGTGACTTGTATGGGACATATCGTACCTAACATAAATCGCTTAAAACTATCAAAATCGATTTGGTAAAACGAAATATTTTGCATGAGTCGTTAATTTAGATGTTAATTGACCAATTAACCTTTTGATTGCTTAAAAAAAATATTTCCATGCTTAATGGCTTGCAGTCAAAAAAGCCTAAAATCGCATATTTTGCCCCATAAATTGAGGTATAGCTCAAAATTGTGACGTGTTGGAGCAAATCTGAGCCCGGATTCAGATTCAGCGGCCCAAAATCTGTCAGAGACACATAAGTTTGCTCTTGAGACAGACCAAAAGTTATTTTTTGTTACGCTGTGTAATAAGCATTTCAATGAGTGGGCAGATCGAATTTGGTTTAAGTATAGATGTTAAGCATCGAACTTCGTGTACACTTGATGGTTCTGTAATAACGCCCAACAAACATTTTTGCTGTACAAGAGTGGAACAAACTGTTCTTAAGTAAACTTCAGCTTAAGAAACTGTTGTTCAGCTAGTTCTGTTTCTTGGGCGGTCACTACACTACAACTCATACGATTAAAGTGGCTTGCCATGTAAACGGTAGAGAGGGTATTAAAAAGTATCAATTTAAGGGCTACCCAAACCGACGCGACTGTCGCTGACGACAGCGATTTTTCAGGTGAGTCAACATTGGCGCCGTGAACTGCATCTTCATAAGCGCATATTGGAAAAACCGAACAACGCTTTGCGCTGTAATTTTGAACGATTGATTATTCACTGGTGATGATTATTCGATAAAATTTTCAGCGCGATTCGATGATTGATTTTTTTTCACTTGTGCCATTGGAAATGCACAGTTCGGTCTCAATGAACCATCGCTGTTGCAATCAAAAATCGCGTTGGTATGGGGGAGCCTTCAAGCGTTAAGGAGTGTTGCGGCATTAGGATACGCTAAAGTCGTAAATTCTTCCCTCCGTAACGCTTTTTGTGTGACCATTTGACGCTAAAAATGCATTAAGGGCTTGTGCATTTTGACCCATGTGGGCGTCATCGTGTTGTCTATATCAGTTTATGCGATTAAATTCTATACACAGGTATTTGAGGGAGTTTTGGTCAGTCTGTTTTCTCTGTCAAAGCTTGATTTCCGCCTAAAATGTCCCATTTTGAGTGGGATGGACTTACTTTTGTGCACTTTTGTTTTCCCGCCTTTTTTTTCATCTTAAGGGGCTGTTCATTAATTACGTAAGGGATTATGAGGGGAGGAGGGGTTTGAAAAATCTTACATGCCATACAAAAATATTTGGGTTTTCATACAAAAAATCTTACAAGGGGGGGAGGGGGTGTCGAAAAATCGTGAAAATCCCCTTACGTAATAAATGGACAGCCCCTAATGAGATTTAACTCGAAACTAGGTTACCTCGGAATTTATCACTTCCCTTTCGAAGAAAGAACCCACATTTTATGAGTATGTCGGTAGTGGGTTTCGATCCCAGGTCCTTGGCATGATAATCTTGTGTTATAACCAGTGGTGTCATCGTGGTTACTCCAAGTTACTCACTGAGTAACCAGCTCTTCAGTTCAAAAAAAAAAATTTTTTTTTCAGGATGCAAAATATAATAAAATACTAATTCTGGTTATTTTGGGTGCACACTGTTAACGCCCTGACCACATCAGTTTTAGTGAATATGGATTTTTAAACAATTCGACATTCTGAACCGCCCCCTCGGGCAGTGGTGTCATCGTGGTTACTCCAAGTTACTCACTGAGTAACCAGCTCTTCAGTTCAAAAAAAAAAAAAAAATTTTTTTCAGGATGCAAAATATAATAAAATACTAATTCTGGTTATTTTGGGTGCACACTGTTAACGCCCTGACCACATCAGTTTTAGTGAATATGGATTTTTAAACAATTCGACATTCTGAACCGCCCCCTCAGGAAGCGAAATATTATAAAATGCCAATTTTGGTTATTTTGGGTGCACACTGTTAACGCCCTGACCACATCAGTTTTAGTGAATATGGATTTTTAAACAATTCGACATTCTGAACCGCCCCCTCGGGATGCGAAATATAATAAAATGCCAATTTTGGTTATTTTGGGTGCACACTGTTAACGCCCTGACCACATCAGTTTGAGTGAATATGGATTTTTAAACAATTCGACATTCTGAACCGCCCCCTCGGGATGCGAAATATAATAAAATGCCATTTTGGTTATTTTGGGTGCACACTGTTAACGCCCTGACCACATCAGTTTGAGTGAATATGGATTTTTAAACAATTCGACATTCTGAACCGCCCCCTCAGGAAGCGAAATATTATAAAATGCCAATTTTGGTTATTTTGGGTGCACACTGTTAACGCCCTGACCACATCAGTTTTAGTGAATATGGATTTTTAAACAATTCGACATTCTGAACCGCCCCCTCGGGATGCGAAATATAATAAAATGCCAATTTTGGTTATTTTGGGTGCACACTGTTAACGCCCTGACCACATCAGTTTGAGTGAATATGGATTTTTAAACAATTCGACATTCTGAACCGCCCCCTCGGGATGCGAAATATAATAAAATGCCAATTTTGGTTATTTTGGGTGCACACTGTTAACGCCCTGACCACATCAGTTTTAGTGAATATGGATTTTTAAACAATTCGACATTCTGAACCGCCCCCTCAGGAAGCGAAATATTATAAAATGCCAATTTTGGTTATTTTGGGTGCACACTGTTAACGCCCTGACCACATCAGTTTTAGTGAATATGGATTTTTAAACAATTCGACATTCTGAACCGCCCCCTCGGGATGCGAAATATAATAAAATGCCAATTTTGGTTATTTTGGGTGCACACTGTTAACGCCCTGACCACATCAGTTTGAGTGAATATGGATTTTTAAACAATTCGACATTCTGAACCGCCCCCTCGGGATGCGAAATATAATAAAATGCCAATTTTGGTTATTTTGGGTGCACACTGTTAACGCCCTGACCACATCAGTTTGAGTGAATATGGATTTTTAAACAATTCGACATTCTGAACCGCCCCCTCAGGAAGCGAAATATTATGAAATGCCAATTCTGGTTATTTTGGGTGCACACTGTTAACGCCCTGACCACATCAGTTTTAGTGAATATGGATTTTTAAACAATTCGACATTCTGGACCGCCCCCTCAGGAAGCGAAATATTATAAAATGCCAATTTTGGTTATTTTGGGTGCACACTGTTAACGCCCTGACCACATCAGTTTTAGTGAATATGGATTTTTAAACAATTCGACATTCTGAACCGCCCCCTCGGGATGCGAAATATAATAAAATGCCAATTTTGGTTATTTTGGGTGCACACTGTTAACGCCCTGACCACATCAGTTTGAGTGAATATGGATTTTTAAACAATTCGACATTCTGAACCGCCCCCTCGGGATGCGAAATATAATAAAATGCCAATTTTGGTTATTTTGGGTGCACACTGTTAACGCCCTGACCACATCAGTTTGAGTGAATATGGATTTTTAAACAATTCGACATTCTGAACCGCCCCCTCAGGAAGCGAAATATTATGAAATGCCAATTCTGGTTATTTTGGGTGCACACTGTTAACGCCCTGACCACATCAGTTTTAGTGAATATGGATTTTTAAACAATTCGACATTCTGGACCGCCCCCTCAGGGCATTAACGCTAAGGAGCTTTATTTTAAAGCCAAAAACGCTTTATTTCAAAATTCCCAAAGAAATGGGTAATGTTATTATTACCACCAGCTGGATGCACATCTTCAAAAATTTTCAGATCACTTCACTTCACTGAACTGAACTGAAACATTAGTATATTATATATGGTAAATTCACACCCTATGTACTCCTCATGCATGTCCATGTTACGTTTGCGATACTGTCGTTGGATTGAAAATGTTTAACTTTTTCTTATAACTTGTATACGGTTGATTTCTTGTGCATACATTTGGGCGTTTAAAATTTGTTTTCCTTGGCAATAATTTCCAATCAGAAAAATGTGTGTACATTTGCATTGTTCCAATTTATACATGTCCTTGACAAATAAAAAACCAGTTGGAAACTTTAGCACACAGTTTTTGTTCCCTGATTCTTTATTTTTATGTATTCACTAGCTGACCCGGCAAACCTTGTATTGCCCATTTCAATTGTGGCTCTTGCACTACGACACTTGGTTTAATCGAGATGGTTTTAAATTTCTCTCTTCTTATAAAGCTTATAAGAATTTCACAGTTTTTCTAATGTTTTTTGTTTATTTTCATAACACAGTCACCCTGCGAACAAATTGATCATTAGTTTTGATAATTTTTTCTTTCGTTTATTAGTTATATGTCTACTCATATACATTGGAAGGCCGGCTAAAGAGGCACGTTATTGTGGATTTACCGGCTACTTGTATTCTACCGGTTACTTAAGTAACCGTTACAAAGTAGCCGTTTTCATATAAAAATCAACTTGATTGTCAAAAAATGAATGTCGCTGAGTAGCTAGTGGCAACGAGGAATAGCGTGTACAATAAAAAAAATTTATGCAATTCAGTATTATAATTTATATTTTATATAACCCATTTTGGTATCATAATAGCCATTTTTTCCGAACTGATTCATTATGCAACTGAAATGAGTTGCATAATGAAAAATAGTTGTATAATGTTCATAATGCAACTCATTTGAGTTGCATTATGAACATTATGCAACTCAAATGGGTTGCATTATGAGAAAATCATTGCATAAAATTTTGTATGAAACTCGTTGCAAAACTCGATTTTTTCAGCACTCTTCGTATTTATCCAACTCGGCAAGCCTCGTTGGATAAATGTACGACTCGTGCTGAAAAAATCAACTTTTTGCAACTCGTTACATAAATAACTATTAAAATCATTTTTAAGTTACTCTTTTTATAAAACGGCTACTTTGGAGGCCATACTGAAGCGACCGGTAGAATACAAGTAGCCGGTAAATCCACAATATCTTCCATTTGGGGCATTTGTTCCTATGTGTTTCATGATTCCATATACTTGACTAAGAAAGGAAGGTCCACTATTTCGTAACAGTGTAATTCGAATGCACAGCCTATTTTTAAAAGAAGGAAAAATCTCATATGAACTATGCAGTTTGGTTGCTAGTAAAACCTTTATCAGTGTAATTACGGAAAAAATCTACCATAGAGTTAACAGTTCAACTGCCATAAGCTACACAACAATGCCACTCGAAAGAAAAACCTTTGATTAACCCGTTTTGGTCATAGTTAGAAATTTAATTTCAGAAAATTGCCGTGACTTCATTTTTCAACCGATATTTACAAAATTTGGAATGAAGACCGCGCTACATCCCTAGTTGCATGGAAAAATATCAAAATGGTTTTTTGGTTCTTGGGGTTTGAGTTATTGAAGGGGGGTCAAATAGGGTCAAAAATGGACCAACTTTCTTTTAATCACTGATTATTTGTGAGAAACACATGGAAAAAGATTGCAAATGTGTTCAATTATCGTTTTATTATTGCAAATGCATTGTTTGAGTAAATTGGGATTACCTGGTTCTGGTTTCGGATGTTCTGGGTCACGTTTGGGGTGCCTTCAGGAGACACATTTCGCAAGTTCCTGACACCTGACATTTTGCATAGCTTAATCCTAAAAAACACATTTGTCATGTCCCATTCTACATAGTGTCGCAAATCAAGTATTTGGGAGGAATATTCAGAAATTTTTGGACATATTGACCACCATCCCGGATGTTTCGGGAACCTGGGGCTACCCGGAAATAGTGGCCTTTTCCCGAACAATTACGAAACCTGGCTTGCGACACATCCAACATCATGATTTTGCAAATCAAGGTTTTTGGACAATGTGACCATCAGAGGGAACACCGTCAAGCTCGGTATGGAGGGTTTCCGCGATGGTCAATCGGAGACAGCTGCCGGAATTCCAGGGGTTTTGTACCTTTCGTCGCCTGCAATCACTTATTATAACCATAATAAATATGAATATGGTATGGAATTCGGAAATTCCCATAAAAAGTCCAAGAACAATTATTTTCTCTTCGACATTATTTTATTTAAATTTGATCGGAAAACTTATTTGTGAATTCTTTTAGAAGTTTATTCAAAATTCTCGAAATCATTTTTGGTTTTTATTTTATGTTATTTCAACTTAAAGCTAATTCTACGCTTAAATATTTTTTTGGGAAATTTATTTGGCAATTTTTATAGAAATTCCAGCGGTAGTATTTGGAGGAATTATTCGTAGTTCCTTTATAAGTTTCTTCGGGAAATAATATAATTATTTCAACAGCAATTTCTAAAATTCCTGCGGCAATATTTAACAAATATTGTCGTAAATCGTTTTAAAGTTATTTTGCCAAATTCATCAATAATTCTTTTGGCAATTTATTTGGGAATTCATTAAGCAATTCTTCCGCGAATTTATTCAATATTTTCAGAATTTTCCAGACATTATTTTCAAGTTTCCTGCGACAACGTTTTCAGCAATAATTATAAAATCCTTTCAGAAGTACCTACTTTTGAAAATTTCTTTAAAAACTCTTCCGAAAAATAATTTGAAATTTATTTTAGGCAATTTTAAGAAATTCCTTCATAATTTTTTTTTAGGGATTTCTCCAGCAATTACTTTGCAAATTCATCTTACACATTATGTTGAGGGATTCTTTCGGCATAATTCGGGAAAATATTCGTATATTATTTTGAACGTTTCTTCGGCAACTAATGAGAAAAAATTCGGAATTTATGAGAAAAAAAAATCGTTGATTCTTGTGAAGATTCGCATTCTTTTCTGCAAGGATTCCTCCAGGAATTTCTCCAGAGATTCCTCTAGGAATTCCTCAATAAAAAACTTCAGGGATTCTTCCAAGAAATCATCCAAGCATTCCTTCAGGAATTCCTTCAGCGATTCCTCGAGGGATTCCTCCAGGAATTCTTCCGAAGATCCCTCCAAAAATTCTCCAGAGATTCCTCTAGGAATTTCTCCAGGGATTCCTCCAGGAATTTTTCCACAGATTCCTCCAAGAATACCCCCAAGGATTCCTCCTGGGAAACTGCCAGAAAATCGTCCAAGCATTCCTCCAGCAATTCCTCAAGAGATTCCTCCAGGAATTTTTCCGGCGATTCCTCCAGAAATTTCTACAGGGATTCCTTAACAAACTTCTCCAGGAATTTATCCAGGGATTCTTTAAGGAATTAAAATTCCTCCAGGGCTACCTCCAGGGATTCCTCCAGGGATTCCTCCAGGGATTCCTCCAGGGAATCATCCAGAAATTCCTCAAGGGATTCCTCCAGGAATTTCTCTAGGGAAAATACTTCCAAGTATTCCTCCCAGAGATACCTTTAGGAATTCGTCCAAGGATTCCTCCAGGAATTTCCGCAGGGATTCCTCAAGAAACTTCTCCAGGAATTTATCCAGGGATTCTTTAAGGAATTAAAATTCCTCCAGGGCTACCTCCAGGGATTCCTCCAGGGAATCATCCAGAAATTCCTCAAGGGATTCCTCCAGGAATTTCTCTAGGGATTCCTCCAGGAATTCTACCAGGCATTCCTCCTGGCATTCCCCCAGGAATTCTTCCAGGGTTTCAGGAATTTCTCAAGGAATTGTCCCAGTAATTCCTCCAAGGATTCCTCAAGGAACTCCACCAGCGATTCCACCAGGAATACCTCCAGGGTTCCTCCAGGAATGTCTTCAGGAATTTCTCTAGAGTTCCTTCAAGAATTTCTCCAAGGATTCTTCCAGGAATTTCTCCAGACATTCCTCCAGGAATGCCTCAAGGGGTTCCTGAAGGAATTCCTCCAGGCTATCCTCCAGAAATACCTTCAGGGATTCCTCCTGGGATTCTTCCAGGAATTCCCCCAGGCATTCCTCCAGGATTTCCTACAGAGATTCCGGAAGAAATTTCTCCAAAGATTCCTCCAGGAGTTTCGTCAGGGATTTCTCCAAGAATTTCTCAATGGTTCCCCCAGCAATTTGTCCAGGGATTCCTCAAAAAATTCATGCAAGGATTCCTCCAGAAACTCCTTCAGGGATTCCTCAAGGAATTCCCCCAGGGCTTTCGCTAGGGATTCCTCCAAGGATTCATCCAGGAATTCCTCCAAAAATAACCTCCAGGGATTTCTCCTGGGCTTCCTCCAGGGATTCCCCCAGGGATTCCTCCAGAAATTCTTCAAAAAATACCTCCAGGGATTCCTCCTGGGCTTCCTCCAGGGATTCCTGCAAGGATTCCTCTAAAAAATACCTGCAGGGATTCCTCCAGGAATTCCTCAGGAAATTCCCAAATGGAGGAGAACGTGCCTCTGGAACCGACCTACTGATACCTGAAGGATTCCTCCAGGAATACCTCCAAGAATTCCACCAGGAATTTTTCCAGGGATTCCTCCAGGAGTTTCTCCAGGGATTCCTTAAGGAATTCCTCCAGGGCGCCTCCAGGAATTTCGCCAAGGGCTCCTCCAGGGGATCCTCCAGAAATACCTCCAGGAATTGCTCCAGGGATTCCTCCAAGTATACCTTAAGAAATTCCACCAGGAATTTCCCCAGGGATTCTTCCAGGAATTTCTCCAGGGATTCTTTAAATATTTTTTCCAGGATTCCTCCAGGAATTTCGTCACGGATTCCTCCAGGATTTCCTCCAGGGATTTCTCTAGGGAATCTTCCAGAAATTCCTCCATTAATTCCTACAGGGATTCCTCAAGGAATTTCTCCAGGGATTGCTCCAGGAATTCCTCCAAGGACTCCTTAAGGAATTCATCCAGGAATTCCCCCAAAGTTTCCTTAAGCAATTCCTCCAGGAATACATCCATCGATTCCTCCAGGATTTTCTCCAGGGATTCCTTAACGAATTTCTCTAGGGTTTTTTTTTTCAAGTATTCCTCCAAGGATTTTTTTTTCATGAATTTCTCCAGGGATACCTCCAGGAATTCCTCCAGGGCTTCCTCCAGGGTTTCCTCCAAGAAATCCTGCACGAATTCTTTCAAAAAAACCGGAGATCGACCAGCCAGGGGCTGAAAATTTCCTTAATAAAGCTCCTCCTCTTCTTGGCGTAAAGTCCCAACTGGGACAAAGCCTGCTACTCAGCTTAGTGTTCTATGAGAACTTCCACAGTTATTAACTGAGAGCTTCCTCTGCCAATGACCATTGTGCATGTGTATATCGTGTGGCAGGCACGAAGATACTCTATGCCCAAGGAAATTTCCATTACCGGGAATCGAACCCGTCACCCTCAGCTTGGTCATACTGAATACCCACGCCTTTATAGCTGTGGCTATAGGGGCCCTGTCCTTAATAAAGCTAATTATCATAATTCTTTCAAAAATACCTCCAGGGATTTCTTCAAGCATTCCTACAGGAATTTCTCCAAAAATACCTGCAGGAAATCCTCAAGGAAGTCCTCAGGAAATCCTCCAGGAATACTTACTGGATTTCCCCTAGGGATTGCTCCAGGAGTTCCTCCAAGGTTTCTTCAAGGAATTCGTCCAGGGATTCCTCCAGGAATACATCCAGCGATTCGTCGAGGAATTTCTCCAGGGATTTCTTAAGGAATTTCTCCAGGGTTCCTCCAGGAATTTTTCCAAGTATTCCTCCAGGAATTCCTCCAGGGATTTCTCCAGGGATACCTCCAGGAATTCATCTAGGGCTTCCTCTAGGGCTTCCTCCAGGGATTCCTCCAAAGATTCCTCCAGAATTTCCTCCAGAAATACCTCTAGGTATTCCTCCAGGAATTTCTCAGGAAATCCTCCAGGAATTCCTACAGGAACTCCTCCAGGGATTCCCCCAGGAATTCCTATAGGCGTTATTCCAGGAATACCTCCAGGGATTCCTCCTGGGATTCGTCCAGGAATTCCTCCAGGGATTTCTCAAGAAATTCTTCCAAGGATTCCTCCAGGAATTTCTTCTGGGAATTCTCCACAACTAGTTGATGAACTTACAGTGAAAATTTGAGAATATTTGATGCCCTTTTCAAAAATTTACAGCGAATTGAACATTTTTTGAAAAGTGAAAATTTTACCTGTCCCAGTTATTTTGAGTATCCCCTGTACATTTTTACTGTATTGTTGTTGAAATGCTAGATTAGCAAAGAAAATAATTCGAAAACATCAAATATTCGTATGCACAATATCAATCGCATCACTCACGAATCGCATTCGCTTGCGATGCGAATGTTGACGAATGAGTAATTTCCAAGTGTGGCTTTCCACCGTTCGCCGGAGTTTGCTGTCGTCGCTGACAAGCATACACACGAACTAAAGCGACAACCGTTCGCTGCTGACTGTCTTCGAATGTGGAAGAAGATAAAAAGTGGAAATCAGGAACCCTGCTCAGGACATCTGCTTGCTTATCACCCTCAACCTTAATCATTGTCTTTACGGTGGCTCAACGCGATAGTCGAAACGAAACGAATTTCTTTCCGTGCCAGCAATAGGCTCGACCAACCGAACCGACTAAACGAGACGACGAACAGTCGTACCTCACCGACGCCGACGACAACGGCACGGGTTAACAAACAACGACGCGAGTCGTGTGCAATGATAAAGAAGCAGCGTAGGTACTCACTCAATGACGGCAGCAGCAGTTGATCCCTGTTGTGGCTGGCTGGCAGAGAATCCTCGGGAACAGCGTGGAAAATGAAACGCGAGCAAACGAACGGCAGTTCGCTCTTTGCTCTGCTCTCGCCGACGCACATAGCAGCGGCGCAGGTAGCATACACGCAAATAATCCTCGGTCTGCGTGGGGAATACACAGCAACAACTGAACGGCGCACTATTCTCTTCTCACTTGGATGGCCTGTACCACTCAGCCGCAGTGGTCGGGGTAGCCACCACTAAAGACACTCACAAGTGCCGTATCTTCTCTGCTTTCTTTCCCCACAATACACTGGCACTGTACTTCGTGATCCAAGTTGGATCTCCTTCACTCACACACTCTGAAACCTGGCTGAATCTCGTGGAAATTTCTCGGCACAAGATGGCCGCCCTTGAACTTCTCTTTTCTTTCGGTGGCGCTTCGAGAAATTTCACTGCGCAATTTCGGATATCGACCGAATTTCGTCGATTTTTAGCCACTTTCGCACTTTTTTTCACCGTTTCTCGCACAATTTAATGTGGAGGATTCAATTTCACTACACCTTGTCGGTGTCAGCCAATCCTTGGCGTAATTTCACAGTAACACGAGTCGGACGAATTTGCACTTTTGCATACCCGGAAAACGACCGAACCGAAAATCCGAGCCGAAGGACCATGTAAAATCCAGATTTTTTTCCGGTCCCGGTCACAGCTCACAACCGACCAAATCTCGGGAACCGGCCTTCGAGGGTTTCGCAGCGGACTTCGAATATGGCGGACTTCCAACTCGCGGGGAATTATTCGGACGGGGAGAAATAACGAAATAACGCGCCCGAACAGCTTTACTGTTTGCAATTAGCCTCTGCATGCTGTGAGATTTTGACTTTTACTGCGAGCACTGTGTTCAAAATTCCTGTATGAGTGAGCAGGATAGCACCTAAACAGAGCTCGCAGTAAAAGTCAAAAGCCAAAGGAATTTTGACAGCATATGCTGTGTGTACACAGGCTAATAGACTCATTTTATTTCTGTTCTGACTGGGTTACACAAGTTGTCTATAGTTGTGGTAGTGTAAGTTTACTTGGAAAGGAAAACAAGTTACATCTAGTTCATTAGGGTAATTCAAAGTAGTTAACGTATTAGGGTAGGTCAAATTTTTCTAAGTTAGCGAAAGTTTTTTCTCTTTTGGCCAGTTAACAGAAATCGTTTCAGTTTTCAGTTTTTTTTTTTAATATTATGAGGAGAGCGAACATTTTTACATGTTTGATGAGCGCAATTTTCAAATTATCTATTTAATATGACAGCAACATTTTTCCAACTAAGTACGCGACTCTTTTATTATAAAGAGCGACGAAGTTTCATATGGCTATCCGATGAGTGAAGTTTTATGAATATAAGATCGCCGCCTCGATCGCCGCTTCTATTTTGGGGAGCCGACAAATTAATGTTCTGTGTTTAATGTATGAAGAGCGCAATGGTCTCATCTAACATTCAAACTCGTTTATTTTGTTTAAGTACTTCAAAATTGTCTCAATGTTTTCAATTAGATAAGATATTTTATCATCTTAGATTGCAAATCCTTTATTTTAAATGGGTAGACAGACATTCTCACATTTTTATCAATTTGCGATGAGAGCAATTTAAATTGAGTATATAGTTAAATTGAATTAAAATTTGTCACATTTTACTTGATATTATGAGTGCAAGTTTTTCATCTGATATCACCACTAGTTTTTTTTTTTTATTTTATGAAGTTTCGAGCTATTACACCACTTATCTTTGAATTATGATATGTATTTTTTTCCGACCAACAAATTTGATAAATTGAAAACTATTACACTATTATTTTTCAAATATGATTAAACTTGTCCAAACAAAATCACATAAATCCGTAATTTCATATATTACATTGTTAATGATATATTTTGAGGGAATTTCTACGACTGAGATCGCAGCTCATTGAAAAGCGAAGGAATTTTCACATTGTTATTGATTTACGATGACAGCTGTTTTCGAATCTGAGATAGCCACTTTATATTTTGGGAACTGAAAAATCTATTATCCTTTTTTGGTATAAGATGAGCGCAATTTTAACATCCAAGACTAACACTTTTTTGTGAGCGGGAAAATTGTCTTGTTTGATTTATTTTGGGAACAGCAAAATAGTTAAATTGAGCGCAATGCTTGAATTATTTATATGGGGGCGTAGCATCATAAGGGGCGCAGCTATTTTGAAAACTTGGGTAACCAGCTCTGATTTTAGCATGACAGCACTGGTTATAACCATCCAACCCAAGATCCACCAGGTCCGCTCCCCTTCACGCGTATTGCACAGTGTTTTACAAATGCGTTTAAAAAACAATTAAATTCCTGCAGTTGTTCTTTTTGCAGCACGTTAATCGAAGTGGCATCGGTAAATGAAGAAGTCTGGAAGCGGCGCAATTTCAAGATGAGACTAATCAGGTCACAATGGTTACTCTGCGATGGAACTGCACCGGAACCAGTGGAGGGTCAAAGTGCCTATTGTTCGCCATCTTCAAAATAGCCGGACAGATACCAGCGTAAACTGGAGTGCCCATTAGCTACCCCTCGTGGACGGTTCAGGCTAACGATGCAAAATCCCGTAGCCAGCTGAACAAGGCACCGCCGTCCACAAAAATAAGGGGGGCCTTTCATCAGCGAAAGCTGGTTAGGGTTTGGGCACATTGCGTCTTGATGGCGAACCACCAGCAAACGGGTAAGGGGGAATTCAATTTGGGTTTTGGGATGTCCTTTCTTATTTTTAGGTAACAAATCGCCAATGGAAGTGGCTCACCGGCACTCAGAGGTTTGACGTTTAATTTGGTCTAACGATGACTACGGAAATCTATCTTGTGCGATACGACGAATTGGAAAATCGTTATCACGCCACAATATTTCTACAACACGATAGGAAAGAAACGAGGTATGGTCTGGCGTCTTGGTGAGTAGACATTTCGATCGGTCACTTTTGGTGGTCGAGTGGCTACAGCTGCTGATTCCGTATGCAGAAGGTCCTTGGTTCAATTCCTGGCCCATCTTTCTGTCTACTCTCTTTTCTTCATATACAACTCATGTATATTCATAAGTTCTTGATCATCGCTAGAACAGAAACGGGTTGAATAAGCCGTTTACCTTCCTTTCAACTTGCAAAGCACTGTGTCAATCTATCATATAACGCCTACAAGTTATGCAACCAAGCAAACTGCGCCGCTTCTCTTTCAGTCAGTATTTCACCTAAATATATCCCCTATCCATGGATCGCATCACCGACCAAAGGTGGCTCCCAGATCTCACATCCTAGCCTACTAACAAATACCCCATCCGTGCTGGTTGTGGGGACGCAGAGTGCTCTCGATCTCTAGAAGCAACAACCATCACATTCCTTTCCTTTCCCAACTGACTGTAAATACTTGGCCGGTGCCGGTATTGATCCAAAGATGCATGAGCTGCTTAAATTTCACTTTGAAAATAAGTGGAGTGTCCCAACCCATTATTCAGTTAGATCTCAGTGCAATTCATACCAGTTCAGATCGAGCACGGAGGAGCAACCATTGACATGTACAGTCAGTCTAAGCTAAGCTAAGCTAAATTTTGCTTTAAGTAACGTGAAATGACTTCTGTACTTAAAATGATAGCTGATGGAGTTTTATCACCCTTATCCTATTTGTACAATGAACTAACTTTCAAGAGTACAGCTGAGATTAATGTGGAAGTTGAGATTACGAGGATCTGAACTAAATCCCATTCTTGACAATCTCACAAAAATTTTAGTTCTGCTTTCGGAAGGGAAGTAAAGTCGTGGGTGCCAAGTTCAGCTCGGACTAAAAATTTTGTTAATTCAGATAAAAATATATGCATATATGAATTATTATTTATTTGTTAACAAATTCCTACTCAATATCAAATTGAATTATCCGTAAAATATTCGTTTTAATAGTTAAGGTAGTTATTATTTTGTTATCGAATACCTTTTCGATAACAAAACGAACTATCGATAAAATGTACAATTTGATAATAAGGGTTGTTATTTATATGTTATGCAATACCTGCTTCATAACAAATAGAGCTATCGAAACAATGTTTAATTGAATAGTAAGGATTGTTATTTATTTGTTATTCAATACCTTTCGGATAACAAATTTGGCACTGGACAGTTTGATTGAAATTTTAGGTATGCATTCATTATTGAAATAACAAAGCTTGTTATTTTTCAGGTGTTATTCATACAAAATCATGGTATTCGGTTTTGTTATTTTGCCTCTTATTACCACCTAATGAAGGGTACATCATGGTATGATAGTATTAAAGACTAAATACCTTGATCTGTTATTTAGTTGTTATTTTCTTCTGCTCGGGTCCAGGTGCGTGTACCTCCGAAAGAGATCCACCCTCATCAGTTTCGCCATCGTCCTGATCATCGGAAGACAACTCCTGATAGGGATTTTTAACTGGGACAGCTGATTCAGACACGGAATCTGGTGTTTTAAAAGATTTCACCATCTCCGCATATGTCTGTTTGGAGCGCTTTATGATAGAGCGACTCTCATTTCGAATGCGTCTTTTGTAAGCCGGGCAAACTTGCAAGTCGTGTGGATCTCCGTCACAGTAGCTACATTTTTCCGCTTCCTGTGTGCAAGAGTCCTCCAAATGAGCTTGGTTGCATTTGCCACAACGGGGCTTGTTGTCGCAAAAGCTATCACTGTGACCAAACTGCTTGCATTTGGTACAATTAAAAACCTTCGGCCTAAAAAGATGCACTGGGTAAAAACCACCATCAATTACAACAAATTCCGGGAGGACGGAACCTGGAAAAGTCACTCGAAAAAACGCTGAAGGCGAGTACACCTTTTTATTTCCTTCCATGGAAACCTTAGATAAGCGTTTACAGTCTAGGATAGCCACATCAGGAATTGACCTATTTTTGAATCGACCAAAGCCGGTCTTGATGTCCTCACATGTCAGCATTTCGTCGAGGATCTTCCCCTCCACCTCCACTTCTCGTGCTGGCACATAGACCGCGTATTCAACAGTAAACGCTTCGTGTTGAGCAATTTCATTTGCTGCTTTGTAGCTAGGTGCGGTAACACGCAGCTTGGATGCTTTCACTTGGTGAACAACGGTCCCAGGATACTTACGCGTCAGCTCTCGAGAAATCGAAAGCATATTCAATGGTTTGCATTTGCGCCGGAAATAGACAACCCAAGGTTCAGGCGAAGATGGCTGATAAAACCGCGTACGAGCAATGATATCATTAGGAGGCGTTTCGCCTCCAATCGAATCTTCCATGTGGAAACAAATTTATGAAAAATAACTCAAAAGTGCACTTTATTTACAGTGCACTTTCTTCCTTAGGACGACAACTGTTTGGTTTGTAAACCAAACAATGTTAATAATATATAAAAAAAAATAAAGCAAAAAAAAAAACTTGTACTAATAATATACGAATTCAATTCTTATGATTATTTTAGCGCACCCTGTAGGATGCAAAAAAAAACGGTATTGAAAAAGAAAAAAAATAGCTAATAAAAAAAAAAAACAAAAAAAAATGTTCTGTTATTTACAGTTTGTACACCCTTACCCGTATACAGTAGTTTGGATGTAATGGATGTCAAAAAAAGCACGTGGTCGAATGTGGACTGGGTATACAATAGACAAAAGCGATCAAAACAAATTGGGCAGACAAAAGAGTGTATCGAAAGAGTGATACTTATCTGACCGGAGCAGGTAGATATTTATCAGGCAGGCAGATGGTAAAGCTGTCCGTTGCGTCTGCCTTCGCACCCGTCGCCGCCGTCCTCTTTGTTGATGATGGCGATAATGATGACTTTTGGATGCGATTATTCCTTGACCTTGATGTACGATGATGCAAGCACCTCGCTTCCGCGTTGCGCTGGATACCACCTTGCGACACTACACTTCGCACAAGCAGGAGAACGCACGATATAAAAAACCTTCCGCAATTGCGGGGGAAAAAACTCTACTTGTCTAAAGGCTATTGCGTGGTGAGATACGGAGCACACGTCCGACTCGTCCAAATGCACAACAGGGAATGGTAATGACAGTTTAACGGGAAAGTGCCACATTATATGATCTTTTATACTAAATTACACTTACACTCTAACATTCCTTTCCCTTCCCAGCTGACTATAAGAACTTGGCTGGCGCCGTTATTGATCAGAAATGCATGAGCTGCTTAAAAATGCACTTTGAGAATAAGTGGAATGTCCCAGTAGCGTGGTTCAAAAAATAGTTTTTGCTCCACACCGCTTATTCGATTCATAACCAGATTCTAAGCCTTCTCCAAATAAAATGAGCTAATTTGGTTGAAAATTGAGAGTGCACAGGCCCTTCAAAGTTTGTATGGGAATTGCTATGGGAAAATGACGTTTTTCAATCAAGTGAGCGTTGCATTTCCCCAAGTGTTTTAGAGTGTTAGTTGACCATTGGTACTCCTAGGCTATTCTATCAGCTGCAATCTTGCCGAAGACCACATTCAAATCAGACGTCTCATTAATTTGTTATCAAATGCATTATTTTGATCGATTAATGGTGGATCCTCAATTAAAGTTCTTACCTCCGTATAGTCGGGTGGGGTTGAAATCTCAATATAGAAGGGGGTGGGTATTGAAGGATTTTTTGAATGAAAACATGGTATTCATAATACACTTTGAAAAATATTCACGTCCGATTTACGTCCACCATATTTTTCACGCAACCTTTACCGTAATGACAGGTAGCAGGATAAATTTGAGCCTTGCTAATCGACGTGATAAGTCAGGTAAGGGGTTATGCACAAATTAAGTCACGCTTTTAGGGGAGAGGGGGGTTTTACATAACGTAACGACTCATACAAAAAGTGCGACATAGGGGGAGGGTATTACCCTAAAACTTGACATTCATTTTACGTACCGATTACGTGAAATGTGTGTGAGCGCTTCTTCGTGAAAACAAGATTAGTTCTACGTAAGTTTCACGTAATTTATAGGGTAGCGAACCACTTGGGCAGCGGCCGGTATTTTGGGCACTCTTCGCTATAACTCAGTTAATTCCAAACCAATTGACTTGAATTTTGAACACGGCTAGATACTATACGTATCTCATCGCGATCCAAAAATTGTGTCATTGGTTCAGAATTGACTGAGTTATAGCAAAACAGTGCCCAAAATAGAACCCCTGCCGAGATGCTTCCACTTCCCTACATGTTGTTTGAATGAAAATAAAGCAGCAGTACCAGCTTGCAACGTATTTGAAGAGGCAAAATATGTTAGATCCTTACAAAATGCAATGAAAAACAACGGAAAAAATGTGGCGGCATCTTTATGTGCCAGCCTATTACCGTTAAGGAACCCCTCGAGAAGAAAAGTTAGTTTAGAGTAGAGCCATAACAGAAATACACGTGAATTTGCTCCGTGAATAAATAAATTGTATATTATTAGAATCGCGCTGATTTTTACTCGGTCCCGTATCCGGTTCCCACATTTGGTGACCCCGACGTGATTTTCCGTTCTATTCCGTACCGGGAACATCGAAAAAACTCCGGTTAGACAGAGTTCTGCAACCCGCAATGGATTCTTATCTCAAAATGGATGGTGAAAATACGGGAGCAGGAGCTCCCCTGGCAACTGAGATTTCTGTGAAACTGCTAGATTTTTGGAAGAACAACCTCAACATGTATTTCGCGCAGGCGGAAGCCCAGTTTCATCTAGCCAGGATCACGCAAGATGAGACAAAGTTCTGGCATATCGTAGCCAGGATCGACCAGAGTGGCATTTGTCACATTTCCTATCTGGTAAATACGCCGCCAGTAATCAATTTGCCTTGTTGCCGCAAGCACGTATTGAGCAGCTGCTAGGATCCAGTGATCTAGGCGAGATCTCCGGCCGTCGCATCTCCTTGCTCGGATGCAAGAAATCGCTACCGGTCTGAACGTGAATGAAAGCATCATGAAGACACTAATCCTGCAGCGCGTACCGAGCCATGTCCGCACAATTTTGTCCATCAGCGATGGCAGTCTCCTGAAGTTAACTGAAATGGCCAACCGCATGTTGGAATCTTCCTCAACAAACGTCGCCAGTTGTTCTTTTCCAACAATCGCAGCTTCAGCACTTGAATACAGCAGCCTCAAAGGAGAAATGGAAGCGCTGACGGCTGAAATTCGTCGCTTGAAGGCCAGACGTAGTAGATCCCGAAGTCGTTCGTCGTCCAGACCAGGAAGTTCAGAAGAAGCGATTTGCTAATACGGTGGTCGAGCCGAACACTGCTGTGCGCCATGTAGATTCAATCGCCAAAACAACAAGGTTCGCGACTTCCTGAGTCGGCACAGGTAGGCGGTGATAGCGGAAGTCGCCGCCTTGTTGTATTCGATAAAACCTGCAATACCAGATTTTTCATTGACACGGGCTCAGACGTTTCAATTATTCCTGCATCGAGAAGCGACAAGCAAAGAGGAGCCATTCCTTTCCCATTGCATGCTGCCAACGGGACGAAAATCAAACCTATGCCAGCGGCAGTCTAGTACCGACTGTCATACACGGTGTAAAAGCTGTGGATTGTCAGCATCCATATCGTGACCTGTTGATCGACTATCGTGAGATACTGGTTCCATCATCGATTCGACATGAAGTGAAGCACGGTTCTTACTTGATACTTGATACTTGATAGGCTACAACTCGTAGCGGTGAGTCTACGCTGAATGAAGTATCCGCCTCCACTGGCCTCGGTCCTGGGTCAATCGCTTCCAGTCGCTCTGAACGTCTAGAGTCCTAAGGTCCTTGTCTTTGTCTTGTCGGTCAGGCTAAGGCCGGGGTGGCCTCTGCTGTACATAGTAGCCGCCTCCATTCCACTCGGTCCGTGGCTGTCTGTCTCCAGTTCCGCACTCTGCGTAGGGTCCGCAGATCGTCCTCCACTTGGTCGACCCACCTAGCTCGCTGCGCTCCACGTCTTCTTGTACCGGTCGGATGACTCTCGAGAACCATGTTAGTCGGGTTGCTATCCGACATCCTGATGACGTGACCCGCCCACCGTAGCCTCCCGATTTTCGCGGTATGGACGATGGTTGGTTCTCCCAGCAGCTGATGCAGCTCGTGGTTCATTCGCCTTCTCCAAGTCCCGTCTTCCATCTGCACTCCGCCGTAGATGGTACGCAGCACCTTCCGTTCGAAAACTCCAAGGGCGCGTTGGTCCTCTGCACGTAGGGTCCATGTTTCGTGCCCATAGAGGACGACCGGTCTAATCAACGTTTTGTAGATGGTTAACTTCGTGTTACGGCGAACTTTATTCGATCGTAGAGTTCTGCGGAGTCCAAAGTAGGCACGATTTCTTGCCACAATGCGCCTCTGAATTTCTCTGCTGGTGTCGTTGTCGTCGGTCACCAGTGAACCCAAGTACACGAATTCCTCAACCGCCTCGATTTCATCACCGTCGATATGAATTCGGGGTGGCGGGCGTGGTGATTCCTCCCTGGAGCCCTTCGCCATCATGTACTTTGTCTTCGACACATTAATGACTAATCCGATTCGCCTGGCTTCACTCTTTAGTCGGATGTACGTTTCCGCCATCGTCTCAAATTTACGAGCAATAATATCAATATCATCGGCGAAACCAAGCAGCTGAACGGACTTCGTGAAAATCGTCCCACTCGTGTTTATCCCCGCTCTTCTTATTACACCCTCCAAAGCAATGTTGAACAGCAAGCACGAAAGATCATCACCTTGCCGAAACCCTCTGCGAGATTCGAAGGGACTCGAGAGTGTCCCTGATACTCGAACTACGCACATCACTCGATCCATCGTCGCCTTGATCAACCGTATCAGTTTATCCGGGAATCCGTATTCGTGCATAATCTGCCATAGCTGTTCTCGATCGATTGTATCATACGCCGATTTGAAATCGATGAACAAGTGATGTGTGGGCACGTTGTATTCGCGGCATTTCTGCAACACCTGGCGGATGGCGAACATCTGGTCCGTTGTAGCGCGTTCACCCATAAATCCAGCCTGATATTGCCCCACGAACTCTCTTGCAATCGGTGATAGACGGCGGCATAAAATTTGAGAGAGTATTTTGTAGGCAGCGCTCAGTAGTGTGATCGCGCGGTAGTTCCCGCAATCCAACTTGTCGCCCTTTTTGTAGATGGGACACACGATACCTTCCATCCTCCGGTAATAGTTCCTCCTCCCAAATCTTGGTAATGACCCAGTGTAGTGCTCTCACCAGTGCTTCTCCACCGTATTTTAGAAGCTCGCTTGGTAGTTGATCTGCTCCAGCGGCTTTGTTGTTTTTCAACCGACCAACCTCCTCCTCAATCTCTTGAAGGTCAGGGGCCGGAAGTCTTTCGTCCTGTGCACATACTCCTAGATCTGTTACCACGCCACCTTCGGTACTTGCAACGTCGCCATTGAGGTGCTCATCGTAATGCTCCCGCCACCTCTCGACCACCTCACGCTCGCTCGTGAGAATATTCCCGTGATTATCTCGGCACATGTCGGCTTGTGGCACAAAGCCTCTGCGCGAGCGGTTCAGCTTCTCATAGAACTTTCGTGTGTCCTTAGCGCGGTACAGCTCTTACATCGCTTCGCGATCTCGTTCTTCCTGCTGGCGCTTCTTCATCCGGAAGACTGAGTTCTGCCTGTTCCGCGCCTGTTTGTAACGTGCCTCATTCGCTCTCGTACGGTGTTGCAGCATTCTCGCCCATGCTGCATTCTTCTCGTTTTTCAACTGTTCACATTCGCCGTCGTACCAGTCGTTTCTGTGATTCGGAGTCGCGAAGCCTAGTGCTGTAGCCGAGGTACTACCTATGGCGGATCGGATTTCCCTCCAGCCATCTTCAAGTGTAGCTGCGCCAAGCTGCTCTTCCGTTGGTAGGGCCACTGCTAACTGCTGCGTAGTCTTGAGCCACTTCTACGTTACGAAGTTGCTCGATGTTGAGCCGTGGCGTTCGACTTCGACGCGTGGTGATAACTGTCGAAAGTTTTGAGCGCATGCATACAGCGACTAAGTAGTGATCCGAATCTATATTCGCACTGCGGTATGTGCGGACGTTGGTTATATCTGGGAAGAATTTACCGTCGATTAGAACGTGGTCGATTTGATTTTCTGTTTGATGGTCGGGTGATCTCCAGGTGGCTTTGTGGATATCTTTGCGGGGGAAGAAGGTGCTTCGGACTACCATACCACGGGAGGCTGCAAAGTTTACGCATCGTTGGCCGTTATCATTCGATACTGTGTGCAGGCTGTTTCGCCCGATTACCGGCCTGTACATTTCCTCCCTTCCTACCTGCGCGTTCATGTCGCCGACAACGATTTTCACGTCACGCGGTGAGCAACCATCGTATGTTTGCTCTAACTGCGCGTAGAACGCTTCTTTCTCGTCATCGGGTCTCCCTTCGTGTGGGCAGTGGACGTTGATGATACTGTAGTTGAAGAAACGGCCTTTAACTCTCAACATGCACATCCTTGCGTTGATCGGCTGCCACCCGATCACACGTTGTCGCATCTTGCCCAACACTATAAATCCTGTTCCCAGTTCATTGATGGTGCCACAGCTTTGGTAGAAGGTAGCCGCTCGATGCCCGCTTTTCCACACTTTCTGTCCAGTCCAACAAAGTTCCTGCAACGCCACGATGTCGAAGTTGCGGGGATGTAGTTCGTCGTAGATTATCCTGTCACATCCTGCGAAACCTAGTGACTTGCAATTCCATGTTCCAAGTTTCCAATCGTAGTCCTTATTTCGTCGCGTGGGTCTTTGCCGATTGTATCGAGTCGTATTCTCTCCTATGTTATTCGCAATGGGGATTTTTACGGGTGGCTTATTGGGCCTACGCCAACACTCCTGTCTCGCCGGAGGGCCATCGTGCCAGTTCTGTTTAACGTCCCAACCAACACTGGGACGACCACGCTGATGCGGCTACCACCTTGGATCTAGCTGGGCATGGTGCAGCGTTTCTTACTCAGCCGCTGGATGCCAGAACAGACGCTGTTTGAGCCGCATCTCCTTGGTGAACAGACACTCGGATCGTACCTCCTCAATCTAGCTGAAGTCAGAAGGACAACAGTGCCCAGGCTGCACTACCAGCTAAGCACACAACTCTTAGCTGGACCCGTGGAAGCATGAGGTAGGAACTTGTGAGGACCAGAGCTATATTGGACTCCTTATCGACTCACCGTTTTGCAGCCCTTAGGTCCTTAGGTCCTACTCAACTGCAAAAAGCCAACGTGTGCGCAACCTTCCACGAAGCCGACGACCCTTTCCTGGTTCTCTGCTGAATATAATTTCAGCTTGTCGTGCCTCCGGCATACGAGCTACGTGTTCAGCCCATCGCAGCCTACCGTGTTGTATTCGCTTCACTATATCCATCCCTTTATATACGTGGTACAATTCGTAGTTCATGCGACGCCGCCAGATGCCTTCCTACAGTTTACCACCGAGTATTGTTCGCAGCACTTTACGTTCGAAGACTCCAAAAGCTCTCCGATCAACTTCTTTCAACGGAACTATGCATAGCAACGATAACAACAATAAGAAATGTACACCGTGAACTAGATGTCAGGGTTTCTGGAACTCCCATATTGACAGCAGGAACTAGTTCCAGTTCACGTTGTATATTTGCCTGTTCTCATATTTGCGTTTGTTTGTTCACGTTCATCAGAACGGATTTTTTCGCGTGTATTTTCCACCGTCTAACCAGAGTTGCGCTCTCTCACTGTCAGTGATAAGCAAATCGCTGATTTTGATAGGCCGACTGTGATCCAAATCAGCGTGCGCTCTGTTGAGTCACCGTCACTTTCCTTGTTCCATCAGAACTGGACAGACTGTGATGGTGTAAACGCTGAGGGTCCCGGCACTGGCTTTCTTTCTCCTCACTTAATAACTACAGGCACATTGAATGTGAATAACAGTAACAAACTACAAACACTTTTATAACTATAGGTAGATTGAATATAATGATAAGAACGATGCACCACAACCACGACGATACCACCGGACAGCGAATAATCCGCCTCGATCAAACGATCCCACACGGACGACGATACCACCGGACAACGACACTACACCACAACACAAGCCCCGGCGTCAATAGCGGATCTTTTAACTTGCCGTCGCAAGAACTCATTCTCCCGATCTGAAAAGAAAAAGAGAAAAGAGAAAAGCCAAACCGAGCGTCATCCACTCTGGCTTTGTTAGTTCGGCCAACCACGTGACTGAGACCTTGTTGGGGCATTCAGTCAGCGCTGCCGGGTGACACATACAAAAAGTTAAAACGAAAACATTTCTCCGGCATTGGAGCAAGAACGTTACATCACCGCGTCAACCAGCAACAAGCAGTAAGCATTCTGTCTGCATGCATCGCTTGTTTCTGGTTAACCGGCGTCGGTCTATAAACATGACCGTGAAATCCACATCTGATGTAATCCACTAATTGCGTGGAGCATCATGGGGAAATAAAGGGTTCTTTCTTAGATCAATGGTGATCATTGATCTTTTTTTTATTCTCAATCACTTAACCTAATTTACAGCTCTATTGTCCACTGGGGCACAACGTGAGCAATTTCAATTGACAGCTGCACTTACATTTTGTACAGCGCCTAGATTCTATTCTACTTTATCGAACTGGTTGCCTTTCTGCTGCTTTCACTTTTTCTACTTTATACCTAGTAGAATGATGAGCACAAGGATGATGATGGATGGCCGTTGTTCCTTTCCAGTCCGATTGGGAGTCCATTATGAGTAGCAGTTCGCCGATGTCCAGGTATCCGGGTCCGTTTGAGCCATGGGGCTCAGAAGAGGGTCAGTGTCAGTTGCTCTCGGGGGAAAAGCAACTGACGAAAAATTGCAAGTGCCGGGGCTGGGAATTAAACCCATGATCATCCGCATATGAAGCGAACGTGTGACCAACTACGCCACGGGCCCCGGCTATCATTGATCTTTTGAACTACTCAATACGGGGAGGGGAATGCTTCCTTCGGTCGGCAGGACCGCTACATCCGCCCCCCCCCCCTTAAATTAAGTTTTTGTTTGTGAAGCAAAGAAAAACTTGCAGTAGGCATTCGGCTAGCGTATATATTTGCGGGTTAAAGATTATCCCAAGGACTATTCTAGAATATTCATTTCTACTTTTTCTAAAACAAAAATATAACTAAGTTTTTCTTTTTTTTTGCAAATACGTACTAAACTATTCCTTATTTCTTTCCCTACTCTAAGATGACCTTCCTCCTGACGCTCGAGTCTGTCAAAATACCGCTTCGTGTTTGTGTTGCAGTAGAAGTTCGAGCACTAAAATCGGGTTATTTGTAGGGTTGTCCATTGAACGAAATCTCTCAACCAACCGCCATACTCTTTAAACTCGGAGTACCACCCCAAATAGTAACCAACATCCTTCCATTGTACGAAACCTTCTATCTGCACAAAGTCGTTTTCATGTGTTGAGTAACTTTAGCTACCAATCACCATTCCCATTCCATCGAACCACTCTCAGAGATTCGTCGAGTGTCTCTTCCATGTCACCGTTCAACTCCGTGAAGTTTGTCGGATTCAACTGGCACATGTCATATAGTACTCTTGCGAAGCATTTCAGATGCCTAATGACTGCTCTCTTGGCACAGCTCGGAATATTCTTCCCATTCTAAATGCATAACTTACTCCCGAAATCATGGCAATTAAAGCAGCAACAGCCCAGCATTTCTCCATCGGCGCTAAACCATCACCTTCAAACGTTTAATCGTCTTGATCGGGCAACTCCCAACGGCTCGTCCTTGTCGGCATGACTAGCATCATCATATATCACTACATATGTAGTGAAACAACTTTTGACCCCGGGAGTAGTTGCGCCGTCCCTGACGGGGACTGGCCTAAGCCCCAAGCGGCTGGTCTGAGCCTCGGCCGCTTCCGGGGTGGGCACACAAGGCCTTCTTCTGCCTCCCGGGTCCCAGGGCGTGTTAGTAGGGGAGAGTTTCGGATGTGGGAGTCCTAAAAGAGATTGATTGAAACAAACTTACAATTTATTGAAGGTCCTCATGCGGCGGGCGGTGAAGGTGTGCGGCGATGCAGTGGTGTTCAACTACCACCGGCTAACGTAGACGAGGGTGCCCACGGATAGGTTGTGCGTCACAGGTGGGCTCCGGCTCTGAACGATCTTCGCAGGTGGGAGTCCGTAGAGGAGTGCACGGACGGATGGGCCACCGGTTGGGCACCGTTTCTGAATCCCCACAGACGACGGACGTGTGGATAGCCGGGAGCTTGACGGTGATCCACGGGACGGCTTCTGGCGTTCCAGATCGGTGGCTGGATCAGTGGCCGGATCGGCGGCTCTGGCCACAGTGACTCACCTCGTGCAAGGCGGAGAAAAGGCGTGAAGGTGTAGAGGCCAAACGGTGTGACGGCGAAGCGACGAGACGGCGATGGTCCACAAAACGCTCGTATTGGCCCACCGAAGGGCTGGACTTGCTTATTTCGTGCCTGGGAGGCGGTTCCGGCCACCTTGGAGTTAACAGTGATGACGGACAGATTCTTCGGTCCAACTGAGTTGGATACTTCACCACGTGGCCGGCTTGGAGTAGAACCTCGGCCGGATCGAAAAGCTTGACGAGATTGGTGGTGCCGAGCTTGGATGAAATACGGGTTTCACCCTGGGACTTATCAAAGCCACGGTGGTATAATCTGGCGGACAGGAACCACTCCGGCCGGGGGTCGGATGGCCGTCTAAAAAAACTCTAACACTTTGCCACCACAAAAAAAACTGCGAAAACTTGGCTCGACACTTGTTTGCTTCTTCGTAGTCGGTCCTCAACTGCCCGCTCTCCATGACCTTGCTATTCGTGCCCATACCAGCACTCATTTTTGACGGGTTGTGGGTGCTGCGTTTTCCCGTATCCGCACACCTGACTGTCACGATCGCTCAGCCACCCATATATTGGGCTGTGCGTTTGGAGCGTTAGCTCATCAGCCGCCCACCGATTCAATTTAATCGTTACTAGCTTAACATGGTTTTTTCCCTACTGTCCCACACCGTAGTCAATGAAAACACAATGTTACCGTACGGTAACAGTAGATACAGTATCGGACAATAAAAACGCACCAAAGCCGTTTTCCCATACAAACTAGTCAACTTTAGATTACCATATCTCAGTTACTTCTGAACCGATTGTTTTCATTTTTCTGTGACGAACTACAAAACATTTCAATTTTCAAAAACTATTGAAAATGTTCAGTGATAACTGTTGTTACAAAAGTTACAGATAGGTTGAATTTTGACAATAAAAATGCACCAAGACAAAAAATTGTATAGCAAAAAATGTTGAAGTCAAATCTTGTTGGTCTGTTCAGCAAACTTATTCCTCATCACACAAGAAACATATTTGCCGAAGACACCATAATGATATGACGTAACCATTTTTTGCTATATCATTTTTTGTCTTGGTGCATTCTTATTGTCAAAATTCAACCTATCTGTAACTTTTGTAACAATAGTTATCACTGAACTTTTTCAATAGTTTTTGAAAATTGAAATGTTTTGTAGTTCGTCACAGAAAAATGAAAAAAATCGGTTGTGAAGTTACTGAGATATGGTAATCTAAAGTTGACTAGTTTGTATGGGAAAACGGCTCTGGTGCATTTTTATTGTCCGATACTGTATATAGATCGAATGAAGTACAGTAGTTTATAGATTTTTTTATTCGGTAATTTGATCACTGCCTGATGACAGTAAGCTATATGTCGAGCATTATAGCGTTGTTTACGGGTCTGTGATTTTGGTATCATTTGGTAAAGTCATGAGATTGATATAAGGGCTATCAGCAGAGTCTGATGTGCGTATTCTTCCCATTCCAAATGCATAACTTACTCCCGAAATCAAAGACTAGGATTTCCGGTCTAACATGGTAATTTAAGCAGCAACATCCCAGCATTTCTCCATCGGCGCTTAACCATCGCCTTCAAACGTGTAAACCTTGTTTGTCTTGATCGGGCAACTCCCAACGGCTCGTCCTTGTCGGCATGACTAGCATCGCAGACTACCGCTCCATGATCCTTCTGACCCTATTCTGTCCCTACGAAAAATTCAAATTCCGTCTCCTATATCAATTAAGTTAATCAGTCAAATAAATAGTAAAAGAAATACTTATTTTTAAAGAGTAAAAAGTACGAATTAACTACGAACTATATTTTGTTAACTTTTAAAAATGGTATTTAATATTTTTTTTCGAAAAACTTTTTTTTCGAATGTTTGTTTTTCGGACATATCTTACTTTTTTTTCGAATATTGTTTTTTTTTAATATATATTTTCGAATATTGTTTTTTTCGAAAAGTTTATTTTTTTTTTGCCTTTTTCTTAAAAGGTTTATCATGTGCAATATTAATCAAATATTTCACCATGAATTGACATATGTACTTCATTAGCCTTATGCCTTCGGCAAATTATGTGACAAACTTGAAAGTAAGGAAAAAAACAATTGATCACAATTAAATCATTTTCAGAAGATCAATTCTGTCAGCCAAAAACAATTTGAATTTTATATTCCATCAAATCTGGATTTCACTATATACACTGTGGTGCATAAACCATCTCAAACTTGGCCATTTTGTATGAAAATCGACGTTTGTCCGATCAATTATGCACCACAGTGTAAATAAAAAAAAAATTTTTTTTCGAGACGCTGCCGGAGAAAAAAAAAGAAACAACAAACTTACATACTACATCATAATGTTGCAAGGCAATAATCTATTTATCTCTCTTGCATATCCGCAAAAGCTTAAAAATAAAATGAACTCACCGAGTCTCTAGGTACCTTACTTTTGTCTAGGTACCTCCGTTTGTTGTGGCGAGTCCATGGCTGCTGGCATTGCTCCACCCTCTCCCTTTTGAGGTTGTAGGTTGGACCTGTAAGTATACTCCATTTCTCTTGATTAGCTTGCGTCTAAAATCACATTGTAATACATAACATAATACATTGTAAACATACAATTTTCTCATAATTTCATTTAAATTTTCAGAGGGCTTTTGTAAATCCTCTCCTAATTCTCTTAAGTTTTCATATTCGTTAAAAAAAAACGCTTAATGTTGCTCTCGTTTTAGTTTCTCTACTATTAAATTATTGGAAGGTTCGTGTTCCTCTCCTAAATCATCTCTCCTTTCGTTCATATTTTTCGTTTATTAAGTTATTGGAGCGTGTGTATTCTCCTCCTTTGTCATTTTCTTCAATTATTTCCTTGTATCAAGCGCATTCCCCTCTTCTGTATTTCTGGATGGTGTGTTTTCCGCTTCTTAATCATTTATTTCTCTTTGTTCTTTGATATCTATGGCCCTTACAGAATAGTAGTTACTCTGGTTTTCCAGCCCTTCGGTACATTCAAAACTGAGTTTGACGGATGCATTCATTGTTGTGATGTCGTCCGATCTAGTCAGGCCTGCACGATAGAATGACGAGTGGTGCCAGCTATTCGTGGTTGGATCGTTCGTTCGCTAGTGCAGCCACCCACACTAGTTCAACACATATACCACATGGTATCATTCATAATATAGATCACCACATCCCCTTTCCATTATAAGATAATTTCATAGACATTAGATTGTTATTTAATTGTTATTTAATTATGGTATATATCTCTTACCTTAAGTAACTGGTACATAAATGTCAGCTGCGAATACCTTACCTAAGCCTCAAATCTTACACGCGGTTTGCGGATACGCTCAGAATATCGACGTTCCCCGATGGGCTCAGCCTGATGATCCTGGGTTTCGTCACACTCATCATTTTCAGACTGAGCGGAAACCTTTTTCAAGTGAGCCACGTTCCTGTCGTAGCTATTTCCAGTATCCGTTGATCGAACCCGAACCTTTGACCCATTGCGATTCTCTACTACGAATTTCTCCGCTAGGAAATTGGTAGAGAGTTTATTTGATGGATGCAGGTTCTTCATTAGAACCATGTCTCCTGAGATGATGTCACTCGATTTAGCTTTCCTTCTCTTGTCTTCTCCTACCTTTCCTTTCAGTTTTTGAGTTGCATCTTGGTCTGCATAGTCAGTTGATGTTACAGCGGTACCTAGGTCATCTGGATCCGGGAACTTGAAGCGCAGCTTTCGATTTTGTAAAAGCTCGCTTGGAGCTTTCCCGGTTGTTGAATGTGAAGTGTTGTTGTACATTTCAAGATACTGGTTCATTTCCACTTTCCAGTCACCATAGAGAGCATTAGCAATCTTCAAACGCTTGAGAAGTGACCGATTTTGTCTCTCCACTTCTCCATTAGCTTGCGGCCAATAAGGAGAAGTGTGATTCAGATGGATTCCTTTTGTGCTACAGAATTCTTGAAATTCTGTGGATACAAATTGCTTGGCATTATCGAGTGTCAAAGTACGTGGCACTCCCCAGATGCTGAATATTTTCATCAGCCGCTTTATGGTTTCCTTCGCTGTAATACTAGTCATAATCTCCAAACATAAATACCTATAAACAAACAAGATTTCTCAATAAAGACAAAATATTATTAATAAGTGAGAATAACGAAAGATACCTGCTGAAGTAATCGATTACCACCAATATATACTCTCCTGTTGGCAAAGGACCCAGAAAATCTATGGCGATGTCCACCCAAAGCTTGCCCGGCAACGCCCTTCGTTGCATTGGCTCCGGCGGATCAGCCATTTGTACCAAGCGACAACCTTCACAACTGTCACATGTTTTTGATACACAGGCGTCCATCTTAGGCCACCAGCAGCGATCTCTCAACCTACGCTTCATGATCGTCTGGCCAGGATGTCCTTCGTGAGCAAGTACTAACATCCTACTTCGTAAAGCAGACGGAATCACAAGTTTTGTTCCTCGCATTATGAGTCCATTGACGAATGATAATTCGTGTCGAAATGCTGCATAGGGTTTCAAGAGTTCTGACGTCCAATTCTCTTCCATTACTGCCAGTTTGATAGCTTGCATTTCTTCGTCCTTTTCCGTAGCTCCAACAACTTCCGAGATATCGACAGCAGCTGTTTCTTGAATTGTCCTGATCGAGATTTCCGTTTCATCGTCAAAGTTTTCGCTCCACGAATCATCCACAAGCATAGCTAAGGTAGTGATGCTAAACGGCGGATGTAGACTTCCGATTCCTCCTGCCAGTTGTCTTCCACATGTGATGCCATTCGAGACAGAGGGTCGGCAATGTTTGTAGAGCCTTTCCTGTACACGACCGCGAAGTTGAACGACTGCAAGCGCAGCATCCATCTTTCTATGCGGGCTGTTGGGCGTGATTTTGTAGTAAAAAGAACTTCCAGTGGGCGGTGGTCAGTTTCAACAGTGAACGAGATTCCGAGAAGGTAATCCTTAAACCTTTCAACTGCCCACACTATACCCAACGCTTCTTTTTCAATTGGTGGGTATCGCTTCTCTGTTTCAGAGAGACTTCTTGATGCGTAACTTATTACACGTGGCTGATTACTTTTTACCTGTATCAGCACCGCCCCAAGCCCAACACCAGATGCATCAGTAACAAGCAATGTTTCATCCTTATGGTAAGTTTCCAGTTCCCAAGTAGAGCGCTCAAGTAAAATTCCTCCTTTTTCCGTAAGTAATTTTGACATTTGTTTAACCGACAGCATTTTTACGAAACGATGCTGTAAGAAGGATGTGAAGAAAAGGGCACTGCATACGGCGGTTGCTAGATATATAAATTGTTCGTTGTTCGTGTGGCGTTTCGTGGCCTTGTTGTTTACGATTTGGACTTCGAGAAATTTTGTTCGTTTCCTCAGGAAGTGTGATTGAAATTTAAATTTAATTTTTGCGCGCGTATGGGGAAAATCCAGATAGTGAGATTTAAACGCCACGGTGTCAAAATCTCGATTATTATCGAACTTTCATGTACCTCGGATTTTTCTTCGGAATTTGTTAGTATTTGGGCTATATATTCATAATCGGAAGACGAGAAAATATTTTATCGGTGAAAATTTTCCCATACATTTTGTATGGGACGTGTTTTGGTTAATATCAGTATTTAATTAATTTTAGTATGGAAAATAGCCAAAAACTTAGATAAATCAAAATTTCCCCGATGGAATATTTTAAAACTTTCCAATTATAAAGTGTAGCCAAAATGCTGACTTTCTGTGAAGAAAGACCCGAGGTACAAGGAAGTTCGATAATAATCGAAATTTTGACACCGTGCAACGGAGTTCCAAGGGAAATGCTAATGAAAGACGCTGGGATTCTGAGGGAACTTTTAATGGGTGTGTGAAGAATTAGCCTAAGTTAAAATTCACAAATAAAAAGAAATTTTAAAAAAATAATTTTAATGGTATTACAGCGAGAACTATGGTTGGATACTAATTATAAATTGTGCAATATTGGAGTTCGGACTACGGTGGGAGGAATTCCGCTCGGACTCTGACGGTTACCTTGTGGAGTTTTAGATGAAATACGAGGTAGGACAAAGCTTCACGGGGAATTTAATGAAGATCCACGAAAGATTACACAGCGCAACATTTTTTTGTCTCAAGAGCAAACTTATGTGTCTCCGAAGGATTTTGAGCCGCTGAATCCGAATCCGGGCTCAGATTTGATCCAACACGTCACAATTTTGGGCTATACCTAAACTTATAGGACAAAATATGCGATTTTGGGCTTTTTTGACTGCAAGCCATTAAGCATGGAAATATTTTTTTGAAGCAACTAAAAGGTTATTTGGTCAATTAACATCTAAATTAACGACTCATGCAAAGTACTTCGTTTTACCTAATCAAATTTGATAGATTTAAACATTTTATGTTAGTATGAAAACTTGCATGCAACTTTTGGAGGGTGACTTGTATGGGAAATATCGTACCTAACATAAATCGCTTAAAACTATCAAATTCGATGTGGTAAAACGAAATATTTTGCATGAGTCGTTAATTTAGATGTTTATTGACCAATTAACCTTTTGATTGCTTAAAAAAAAATTTCCATGCTTAAAAACTTGCAGTCAAAAAAGCCCAAAATCGCATATTTTGGCATATAAATTGAGGCATAGCTCAAAATTGTGACGTGTTGGAGCAAATCTTAGCCCGAATTCGGATTCAGCGGCCCAAAATCTGTCAGAGACACATACATAAGTTTGCTCTTGAGACAGACCAAAAGCTATTTTTTGTTACGCTGTGTTATTTGTGATGAATCTTTTGGCATTCCGTACGAAGGTTTTTCTTTGGGTTTTCACAGAAAGTCCTCTTGAAATTCTTCCAGATGTTCCACCGAAAAATCCACCAGAAGTTCGCAGGGGATTCTTATAAAATGTCTTTGAGATTTTCATTAGAAGTTCTACAAAAAATCCCTCCGTGAGTTCCTTCTAATTCAGGATTTATTTATTTTGTTTTTTTTTAATTTTGGGATCTTCAAGGAGTTCCTTCAGGGTTTTCTCCAGAGGTGTTTTCTAAGATTCTACCAGGAGTTTTTTCGAACTATTCTACAATAATTTCATCCGGGATTTCTTAAGTATTTTTTATCCGGGGTTCACTCAGATATTTATTCGGAGATTGCCGCAGGAATTCCTTCCGGGATCATTTCAAGAATTCCTTCTAGGATTTCTATAGGAATTCATTCTTAGATTCGTCCTGGAGTTCTTTCAGTGATTCTTCCAGGATTTCTACAACTTTTTGAAATTCATCTAGGTTTTCTCTGGACGTTTCTCATGTAAATCCTCAAAGAATTCCTTTTGTAATTCCTCTAGCTTCTTCCGGGATTCCTCCAAGAACTCCTTCTAGGTTTCCTCTAGGAGTAAATTTATGGGTTTCTCTCATAGTTTCTTCTGGTATTTCTCCAGGATTTTCTTCTAAGGTTACACCAGGGGTGGCATCAGGGACCTCTCCAGAAATTTTACCCGGGGTATCTTCCAGGAATTTTTCAAAAGTTCTTTCCGGAATTTCTTCAGAACTTCCAGACTCCTGGAAAATAAGTCAAGGTTCTTCCAGGAGTTCCTTCTAAGATTTGTCCAATAGTTTATCCAGGATATCCTTCCGGGATTCCTCCAAGAACTTCTACTGGGATTCCTTGCAGATTACATATTCTGGAATTCATTCTGGAAGTTTCCTTAATTTTGCTCATGGAAATACTCCAGAAGTTTTTTTTATTCTTTATGGAAGTACTTCAAGACTTGCTCTTGAGTTCCTTATAAAATTCCTCCAACAGCTTCTTAAGGAATATCTCCAGCAGTTTTGCAGGGAATATCTACACGAGCGATTTCAGAGATTCTTTCAATAGTTTCATCCCAGATAAAAATCTGAAGACATTCCAAAAGGTTCTGGAGAAATTATAAAAAAAACTCGTGAAAGAATCCCTGAAAGAACTTCTAGAATAATTTCATAGGAATCTTCTGGAGGAATCTCGGAAGGAATTTCTAGAGAATTCCATGAAGGAATTCCATATGGAGTTACAGGAGTAATCCTGGAGAGAACTCCTGGAAGTTCTGAACAAATCCTAAACAAATTGCTGGAATAATATCTGAGGGAACTCCCTTAGGTATCCATGAAAGAACTCCTGGAGCAATCCTGAATTAATTTCGAGAGAGATCTAGGATGGGATTTCTGGAGGAATCCCAAGCAGAAATTCTGAGGGAATCCCAGAGCAATTCTCGTAGGGATCTCGGAACGAATTCCTGGAATTCAGAAAGATTTCATAATAAAATGGTAAATGTCTAATTTTTTACCAGGAATAGTGTATTACGTAATGCTAATACTATACAAATTTCATCAAAATCGGTTGAATGTTGGTGGAGATATCGTTGAAACAAGAATTTTGCCATTTGAGAAGTTTGAGCAAACGAACGTTTTAAAAAATATCACTTCTTCACCGTTATAGCTCTAGATTCAAAAATACTGAACCGATTTCAATCAAAACTGTTCTGTATGTAAAGTATACATGTAGAAATATTGTGTAAAAATTTCATTCAATTTGATCTAGCCGTAATAAAGTTATAGCCGTCGTATATGTGGCACAAAGTCACAATAAGCAAAAATGTTTTTTTTTTGTATCGTGACATTCACGCAGTTATAACTTGAAAAAATTTCAAGCAGTTTGGCAAAGAACAGTTTTTATAATGGTTTTACAGTTTCAAATGCTAATAAAAATCGGAACAGTCATGACTGTTGTACAAACAAAATAGTACACACGGAATAAAATGGTTAAAATGTACCTAAAATATGCCTTGAAGCGATTTTAATTTTGAATACTAGAAAAACGTATTGAACCAATTTTAAGATTTTTTTTTACCAGTATATTGATACTCTGTTAAGAACTTCGAGTCAAATTTTCAGACGTCTTGACGAATTACATCAAAATTATAGCCTTTACAATTTTTAAAACGGATGAAAAAATTTGCTAAAATCTTATTTTATGATATTAACAATATCTGCGCCAATACCAAACTGAATTTGTTGTCCTTGTTATGGTATTAGCTACACATTATATATTATTCCTGATCAAAAAAATATTTGATTTTGTGAACGCAATCAAAAGCTATACATTATTTTCTGTGTCCAAATTTCATCGAATACAGTCTTTACTTCTCATGGTTCTAGTGCACCATAGAACATTTTATTCAACAAACGAAATGAAATGATTATGATGCAACAGTTTTTAGAATCATTGTCTCCTCATCAGCTAAACTCAAATGCTATTTACTTTTTTCAATAGTCGAACTATTTATAAACAATTCAGTTTTGGGGTGTCTTTATAAATTTTTAAACTACGTAACGGCAATTATTCAACCTCAAGAAATTCAATCTCGTGTTCAGATGCAGCCATGCTGAGGGACGACGGAGCACACATTATAGAGCGACATGGTTAAATACTAATGCACACTGTGAACGCGCAGGCGCGAAAGAAGAAACACAAAGAAAGAGAAATGTCCCTTTTACTCACGGAATAATACATCGACATATTATTCCGTACGGAAAATCAACAACATGACTGACAGCATCGCATGACAATGCCATCTGTTGGCAAATCTTTCTGGCTGTGAATTACTTATCAACTGCGAACGCCTAAGTAATTTTGATTGCAAAAGTTTTACGTGAGCATTACTTGTCCTATCCTTTTGCACAGTACTTATCAAGTGGAAACTAGCCATTAGGATCGAAATATCCCAAATTTTGTAGGTTGCTCATGTGTTGTTTCAGTTTTTCGAATGATCGTTGATGGGTAGATCGCCATTCGAATGGTGTCGCGTCCTTGAGTAGTTCTCTTAGGGAGTGGTTTTCCGTTGCCAGGTTTGGAATAAATTTTGCAACGTAAGTTACAAGTCCCAGAAAACTTCTCAATTCTTCCTTGCTCTGAGGTGCTCTGAACTGCATGATGGATCGAACTTTTGAGTCAGCCGGAAGAACTCCCTTTTCAGAGAACTTGTGTCCAAGAAATGTTGTTTCTTCTTGCTTGAACTTACACTTCTGCATGTTTAACATGATTCCAAAACTCTTCAGTACGGCCAATGTTTTTCTTACTGCTTCGTCATGTTCTTTCTCTGTCGCTCCCCAGATCATGATATCGTCAATGAAAACAACGGTGTTAGGACATTCCGACAAAATACTCTCCATAAGGTTCTGGAAGAATTCGGGGGCGTAGTTAACACCGAAAAGTAATCTGGTGTAACGATAAAAGCCCCAATTGGTGACAAACGTCGTGATTTCACGACTTTCTTCCGCCAGTTCTACTTGGTGGAATGCTTGCTTGATGTCCAACGTAGTGAAGAATTTCGCTCCATTGAACATCGGGAGTATGTTCTCAAAGATTGGTAGTGGATGATTTAAACGCTGAATTGCTTGATTGGCGCGTCGCATATCTATGCAAAGACGTAGTTCACCATTGTCTTTAAGAATGGGCACTAATGGTGACACCCAAGATGACGGTTTTTCCACTCGTTCGATTATACCCATCGCTAGCAGATCATCCAGCTTTCTTTTCACTTGCTCCAGCAAAGGTACTGGACAGCGTCGTAATGGCTGAATTACTGGGGTCACGTTTTTATCGATTGGAAGGACCAGCTGGAAATCTTTGATTTTGGGAAATGCTTCTGTTTGTTTGACTTGGCATACGTTTTCTTTGAAGGAGCTAGGTAGTCCGACTCGTAACAGACCAAGTTCACGAGCCGTGATTTTTCCCAACAAGGCTTGTTGCCCGCCTCGGATCACGTAGAATGTTGTTCTGGCTGATATGATATCATCCTCATTGTGTACTTCGATAACTGCGTCAAACACGGTTACCAACTCCAACGGTATTCGCCCATAAGCCATGAACTTCTTAGACCTGTCACTTCTTTCCGAGAAATAGACTGCCTTGTTCAGTTTCATATATTCCCACGTTTGATCGTCTATTAGGTTGTACGCAGATCCCGAATCAATTAACATTTCAATAGTGACTCCCCCAACGCGACACTTTAGTAGCTCATCGTTTTCGTTGTTGATTTTGTAGACTGAAAATTCTTCCGTATCCTCTCTTTCATCGGTCAACTCAACATTCCTAACGCTTCTGAACCTTTTATGCTGTGGTATTTGTTGGTATCGTTGCGGTGAACGTTTCCGTTTCAATGACTGAACATTAACAAATTAAAGAAAGGAAAAAAACAACCCCCAATTACACTTATATTTTTTTTTACCATGGTATTAAAAAAACTTATTTTAGTTCCTTACATTTCGTCCTGGTGTCTTACACATCGATTGGAAATGACCCGTATTTCCGCAACCGTGGCACTTTTTATCCGCTGCTGGGCATTTTTCAGACGTCCGATGTCGGAAACGACCGCATCGAGAGCATTTTTCTTTATAGGCTGGGATCCCTGAGTTCTTGTAATATGGTGTCCTTTGTGTATGCGCAATCAAACGGTGAACATCCGCGATTGGCTTTGGTTTAGAGTTCATTTGGGCGGCTTGGTAACTGACGGATTGATGCGCATTTACGATTTTGGTACAAGTATCCAACGTCAATACTTCTTGCTCCAATAACTTACGACGCAGATCGTCCGGCGCGTTCTGAATTATTTTATCGATGATGGCCGTTTGATGACATTCAAGCTCAGTTTGTCCAAATGAGCATTTATCCGCCTTTTGCTGAACCCTGAGAAGAAATTTCTCAATCGGCTCGTCATTGTCTTGCGTCATAGTCCAGAATTGGAATCTCTCAAAACTGGAGTGTTGTTTTGGAGCAAAATGTGCCGTCAGTTTTTCCTTGGCCACAATATAGGGGTCCCTTCCATCTGAGCCGTCAATATCAGCCCCCGGAATGCCATAGAAGACAGATTGCAACTCCATGCCTCCCATAGCAAGCATCTGCGCTTTACGGCTGTGGCTCTCCAAAATGTTGGTCGCTAACATAACGTTGTCAAACCATCTTATCCACGATGTCCAAGCGGTTCTTACCTCCGTTGCGGGTAAGTGCGAGAACTTGAACATAGGTAAATTATACGACGCTGGGCTGAAGAACGACATGGTTTGAAAAACCACTTCTTCGTTTGCCATGATTGTCTGTTAGAAATAAATGTATGATCATCTTTCCCGTTTCAACTTTAATATCATGTGCATCATTGGCTATTGTTTCATATTAATCGCGCTGTAGTCTGCCTTGACACGTGATTATTTAATATAGCTACAAACATTTTCAACCAACTTAGTCTAACAATATACACTCACAGGCTAAAATAACTTTATGTTGGATCCCTCTTCTATTCATACAACATACACTTTCATTATGGTGGATTTAACACAGCGTGTCACACGCTTTTAGTGAATTTAATCACAGTGCATTGCGCACTCTCAGTGAATTTAATCACAGCGTTTTAAACGCTCTCAGTGAATTTAATCACAGTGCCAACGGCATTATTTCCACAGTGAATTTAATCACAGCGTATCATACGCTCTCAGTGAATTTAATCACAGTGCATTACGCACTCTCAGTGAATTTAATCACAGTGCCAGCGGCATTCTCGATAAGTCGTCTGCTGCTAATTTATTACTCAGATTAGCACACTATCCGAAAACTCATAATACATGCATGAATGACCAATCACACCAAAATAAAAGAAAGTTGATCAGCCAACCAATACAAGTTCAAATGATCATTGAGCTCCGGACATGCGAGAACATAACTGATGGATTCAAATAGGAAAATACAGGGTGGTTCTCTTTTCCATTTTCTTTGGTAAATAGGATTAATGGTTGGATGTACACAGCACTTTGCAACCATTAGAGTACTAGCTTTTACTGTTTTGAATACATAATATAATTACATACCTTTGATGCCCCCAATCATAGACAAATTACCATAATTTGGGCCCAACATGAAGCAAGGAATCCGGTGCGATGATTATGACCTTTATCAGCTCGAAAGCCGATTGTGTGCCGCGCTGTCACACATGATTTTCAATCATCATAATCTCACTAACACTAAATCTCGTTCTTGCCACACACGATAACAGCCTCTTTTTTCCCCACACTTTGAATGCAAACTTGGCGGTTAATGATCTAATGATCATACCATCCATCATCATTTCTTCCATTCACACCACCACCATTCGCCGCATGCTATGCGGTGCTTCATTCATCACCCACACCAGAATATTCGGTTTTCTTTCACTATCACTGTTCGCCCCGTTCGATGCTCGTTTTTTCTTCCATCCGCGGGCGCGTCCCCCCAGCATGGTGAAAAAAATGGCTGCCGCGCGTCGTATGCACATTCTCAAAATTTTCATCCCCATCACCGTGCACTTTTCTGCCAGGGCATACTTCCTCTTTCATTCATCACTAGTTTCCTCCACCAATTTCTGTGATCACATCAGCGATGCCAGATGAATTTCTGTATCACTCGCTCAAAAATCTGTATCCCATACAAAATTTGGGTGGAGAATCTGTATCCTATACAAATGAGAAATCTGTATTCCATATAAAAGCAATCTGTATAGATGTTCAAAAATCTGTATAATACAGATAAATCTGTATATATGGCATCCCTGGATCACATTAACCTTCCCATAATTTCACTGTTCACCATCCAAAATTTTTTTTCGCCCCCATCGGCGTGGGTTGCACATTTTTCATTTGTAGAGCACCCTTTCACTCGCGTCACGTTTCAAATTTATCAATGGCAGACTACGGCGCGATGTGTTTTCTAATTTTGAATGATATTTCTCATCGCGGATTTAATTTTCAATTCATTACACTAGTCGACAAAATTGAAACTTTTTTCACGCACTTTGACCATTTGTTGCATTTCTAATGGAATTTGGCCCGCTGAATCCGAATCTGACTTCAGAATTCCTGTAACACGTACAGTTTTTGAGAAAAATTGGGTTTTATTCACAAATTTTCATATTTTCAAAGAAAATTTAATATTGTCTTTAAAATTTTAAATTTTTCATCTGCTCATTATAACCAATATTCATATTCAATAGATTTTGATCCACTGAGTCTGAATCTGACCTAATAATTTTAGTAATACGTAAATTTTTTGAGAAAAATTAGGTTTTATTGGCAAATTCCATATTTTCATAGAAAATAGACTATTGTATTTATAATTTTATTTTTTTTATCTGCCCATCTTCACCAATATTTATATTCAATAGATTTTCATATACTGATTCGGAATTTGACCTATGAATTTCTGTAACACGTATTTTTTTTTAGAAATATAGGGTTTTATTCACAAATTTCAGTTTTTCACATAAAATAAAATATTGTTTTTATATTTTTCAATTTTCCATCTGCTCATCATAACCAATATTTTTATTCAATAGATTTTGATCCACTGATTCAAAAACTGGCCTAAGAGTTTCTGTAACACGTAAAATTTTTAAGAAAGTAGGGTATTATTCACAAAATTTCATATTTTCAGAGAAAACTTAATATTGTCTTTAAAATTTCAAATTTTTTATCTGCTCATTATAACCAATATTCATATTCAATAGATTTTGATCCATTGAGTCAGAATCTGACCTAATAATTTAAGTAACACGTATTTTTTTTTTCTGAGAAAAATTGGGTTTTATTCACAAATTCCATATTTTCATAGAAAATAGACTATTGTATTTATAATTTTATTATTTTATATGCCCATGTTTTCCAATATTTATATTAAATAAATTTTCATATTACGATTTGCAATCTGACCTAAAAATTTCTGTAACACGTAAAATTTTTGAGAAAAATAGAATTTTAAATACAAAATTTCATATTTTCATATAACATAAACTACTGTCTTTATAATTTTATTTTTTTCATAGAAAATAAACTACTGTCTTTATATTTTAATTTTTTTTCTATCTGCTCATCTTAACCAATATTTGTTTTAATAGATTTTCATATACTGATTCGGAATCTGACCTAAGAATTTCTGTAACACGTACAATTTTTGAGAATAATAGGGTTTTATTCACAAATTTCATATTTTCATATAAAATAAAATATTGTTTTTATAATTTTCAATTTTCCACCTGCTCATCATAATCAATTTATTTATTAAAAAGATTTTGATCTACTGATTCAAAATTTGGCCTAAGAATTTCCGTAACAGGTAAAATTTTAGTAGGGATTATTCAAAAAATTTCATATTTTCATATGTCTTTATAAGTTTAATATTTTTATCTGCTCATCTTAACCAATATTTGTATTTAATAGATTTTTATATTCTGATTCAGAATCTGACCTAAGAATTTCTGTAACACGTAAAATTTTAGAGAAAAATGGAATTATACAAAAAAAATCATTCTCATAGAAAATAAACTGTTGTCTTCATAATTTTCATATTTTTATCTGTGCATCTTAACCAATATTTGTATTTAATAGATTTTCATATACTGACCTAAGAATTTCTGTAACACGTACAGCTTTTTAGAAAAAACACAAAATTTCATATTTTTTAGAGAAAAGAAAATATTGTCTTTAAAATTTTATCTCCTCATCTTAAACAATATTTAATAGATTTTGATCCAATGATTCGGAAACTGACCTAAGAATTTTCGTAACCCGTGAATTTTTTGAGAAAAAATAAAACCCCATTGTAGCGCAGGTTAATTAGGTTGTTACCCAGAAATGCAAGTAGATCTTTTTTTTTGTATATGCTATTGAATTAATCGAAATATATTTGCAACTTTGAAGTTGCCCAGTTTGGCAACTACCCAGACTGTGTTTTCCTTTTACTTACGCCAACAATAATTTTTCTTAAAAATTGTACGTGTTACAGAAATTCTTGTGTCAGATTTCGAATCAGTATATGTGAATCCATTAAACATAAATATTTGTTAAGATGAGTAGATAAAAAATAATAAAATCATAAAGACAATAGTTTTTCCATGAAAATATGAAATTTTGTGAATAAAATATTTTTCTCATAAATTTTACGTGTTACAGAAATTCATAGGTGAGAATACGAATAAGTGAAATAGAATCTTTTAAATATAAAATATGAATTAAGATGAGTAGATAAAAACTTCAAAATTATAAAGACAATATTTTATTTTCTTTGAAAATATGAAATTTTGTGAATAAAACCCCATTTTTCTCAAAAACTGCACGTGTTACAGAGATTTTTAGGTTAGTTACCAAATCGGTGGATGAAAATCTAATAAATATAAATGTAGGCTAAAATGAGGAGATAAAAAATTTAAATTAAAAAGACAATAGTATATTTTCCTTAAAAATATGAAATTTTGCAAATAAAACCCCATTTTTCTCAAAAAAAATACGTTTTACAAAAATTATTAGGTCAGATTCTAAATTAGTGAATCAAAATCTATTGAATTTAAATACTGGTTATGATGAGCAGATAAAAAAATTATAAATATTAAGACAACATTTTGTTTTCTATAAAAATATGAAATTTTGTGAATAAAACCCTATTTTTCTCAAAAACTGTACGTGTTACAGCAATTCCGAAGTCAGATTCGGAATCAGCGGGCCAAAATCCTTCGGAAATGGATCAAGTGGTCAAAGTGCGTGATCTACTGTCGACCAGTGTTACCTGCTGTTAACACAAACTTTAACACTTAATTCACTTTGAAAAGAATTCAACGCGTTTCTCCGATTTATCTCGTCGCCACGTGTGATGTCGTCCGATCTAGTCAGGCCTGCACGATAGAATGACGAGTGGTGCCGGCTATTCGTGGTTGGATCGTTCGTTCGCTAGTGCAGCCACCCACACTAGTTCAACACATATACCACATGGTATCATTCATAATATAGATCACCACAATTGTTATAAATGAGCTGTAGGCTCATAGTTTATTAATATATATATATTTTTTTATTTTATTATGTAATTCCTCACACTTCCCTTTAATGTTTCATTTTGTATTTACAGAGGGTATTCTATTCCTCTCGTTTTTGATTAATGTTCACTTATTTTTATAGAGGGTATGCAATTCCTCTCATTTCAATTAAATTTTCATTTTATAATTATAGAAGGTATGAAATTCCTCTCCATTTCACTTTTAATTTTCATTCTGTATTTATTGAGGGTATGAAATTACTCTCATTTTTCATTAATGTTCGATGCTTCATTTAATTTACCATTTTATCCTGAGCGGTGATAGAATCTTGCTAGTCCGTTGTCTAGTGTCGTGCTTCCTTCAAAGAGCGAATAGCTCACTGGAAGCATTAAACGTGTCCGTGTCTTTAAAAAAAAAAAATCTGATGAATATGATTTTCGTTTATATTTGCACTGATATGATTCATATCAATCGCTCTTTCTGTAATAGGTAATGTGTTTGGTATCATGTAGTCACTCTCTATTTCTTCTATTATCGGTAGGCTTCGGCTACCTTCTCTCCGTGACATAATTGTTCCATGAGTCTTCAACTCTGGATTCGACAAAATATCCGTCATTTTCCCTATTAGCTCATCGTGATGGACCGTTTCCCGTGGGGTGATTACCCCTAAATGAACTATATCTTTACTTCTTAATGTGGGCTTTTGGGAGGGGGACAACTTGGTCTCTGTTTGATTGGACCAGTAGAGTTATATCCGCTCTGATTCGAACACGATATTCGTCCTTTAAAGCAGCAGATAAAAAGAACAATTAAATACACTAAAATTATCAATGCGCCTGTTCCTACGGTTGTAATTGTCCGCCCCGAAGAAAGGGGTGAGTAAATTAAGTTTTCCAGAAAAGGTTTCTCAATTTTGAGAACATCTACATCGACTCCTAGGTCAAAAAGTTTCTTACGATCGTAAAAAGAAATTTTTGAAATGTTTTCACTTAACGCTGGGATTAATTTCGTGCTATGTTCATCCCACGTAAAATTCATAATGCATAGTTTGATTTCCTTCTTATAGATAGGGAATCGCGCCACTTGGGCAGTGGTTCTATATTCGTCTGTTTTCTACTATAACTCAGTCAAATTTGAACCAATTGGCACAACTTTTGGAATGTGGTGAGATAGGTATAGTATCTACCCGAGTACAACATTTCAAGTCAATTGGTTCCAAATTGACTGAGTTATAGAGGCAAACAGACGAATATAGAACTACCACCCAAGTGGCGCGATCTACGTTTTCTGATATCTTCGTATCTACATACTCAATTTTAATATGTCTTGTTTTAATTACCATACCAGGGCTTAACCTCATTTGGCCTGTTCCCCTGATGGTTGGACTGGTGTGGTTGTCTCCATGAAATATATCTACCTTTAACTCGTTTGGAGTAGCATATTCCCAAACATTCGATTGCCCTGTTTCGAACCAGGCGTCGTGGTTTATTTTCAATAATTTTATTCGGCAGATTTCCGTTGAATTCCTAAACATTAAATTCAAAACGCATTCATTTTCTGACGACAAATTAATTTCTTTCGCCTTCTTGTTGCAAATTCTGTAAGACAAAAATTTTTCACACTCCTGGAACTCGGTATATGATAAGACAAATCCCCACGAGCTCGTTTTTTTCTTCAATAATTATATTCTTTTCTAGATTTATGGACATTGCAATTGTTCCGTTGATTTGCGGAATAAAATCTCCTTTCAACGCCTGGAACTTCCTTTTTGTCACCAGAGGTAACCTAAGGTCCATTACTAGCATCTGATTGTTTTCCGTTACAAACGAAACATCCGCTAGCCTTAGAATTTCCGGTACTAGACCGTTATTCGGCTTCTTCGGGAATTCAAGGTTTTGTGCTTCCTCTAAGGTTCGTAACAATATTGCTGGTTCGAATAGCTGAACGTACCATGCCATATTGTTGTCCTTGCGCAAGAGGATTTGAAAAATTATATTTTGCTGTTTATTTAAATTGTTTAATAGGGATTGAATTTTAAATACCATTTCAATGAGTTCTGTTTCTAATTCTACTGTATTTTTCACCGTACTCGTAAAATTTAGATCGTCTCGTACCTATTTTTGTATTTCGTCGAAGTTCTCTAATATCCCTTTTAATTTCCCATCTAGATGCACCATTGACCCATCCACGAATTTATACATCGCGTCTATTGTTGCGGTTTGGTGATCAAGGTTCAATTCAATGGATTCTTCGTTTTTCCGAAGCTTATCCAAGTTCGTGTCTATTCTCATTCTATCGTCTGAGTCCATTCCTCCGATAGCTGTGATGAATCCCCGGCTTTTTCTTGATGGGAAAAAAACCTAAGCCCGGGCCGTTGGGAGTTGCCCGATCAAGACGAACAAGGTTTACACGTTTGAAGGTGATGGTTTAGTGCCGATGAAGAAATGCTGGGCTGTTGCTGCTTAAATTGCCATGTAAGACCGGAAATCCTATGTAAAATCGTATGTTTATGTAGCGGTCCTGCCGACCGAAGGAAGCATTCCCCTCCCCGTATTGAATAGTTCAAAAAGATCAATGATCACCATTGATCTAAGAAAGAACCCTTTATTTCCCCATGATGCTCCACACAATTAGTGGATTACATCAGATGTGAATTTCATGGTCATGTTTATAGACTGACGCCGGTTAACCAGAAATAAGCGATGCAAGCAGAGAGAATGCTTACTGCTTGTTGCTGGTTGACGCGGTGATGTAACGTTCTTGCTCTAATGCCGGAGAAATGTTTTCGTTTTAACATTTTGTATTTGTCACCTGGCAGCGCTGACTGAACGCCCCAACAAGGTCTCGATCACGTGGTTGGCCGAACTAACAATTGATTGAGCTACAGCGCCGTCATTTGGATGAGCAGCAACAGCTTATCGACAGGGTGCTAGACGGAGCCGATGCGAAGGGCAATCGCGGTGATGGTTTTCCATGCGAAGAGACCAATGCGGCAACTTCGCCGTCGTCCAACAAGCGACTCAAAACGCCACCCCCTCCTGGCGCTCCTCTAGTACCGAAACCTCGTCGGTCGTTGCCATCGACTGAGACACCGAGGACAACCGCACCGGTTGTGGTTTCTATTCCTCTTTCGGTGCTCGAACCAGGTACTGTAGAATCTCTGCAGCGCAAGAAAGATACTCGAGTAGCCATGAAAAAACTCAAGAAAAGGCCAATGGCAACCCACCGTACCGATTCAACGAATGGAACGAGCTCAGCCAAATCCGGCGGTAGGAACGTCTACAGTGTTGAATCCTACTGGAACCATACCGAAAGCGAGTCGGACATTGCTGGACGAACCCGGAGCAGTTGGTGGAGCCTTCCGTTTGGATCATGTCTGGCCACTGAAGGTGCCGGTAAGCCAAAAGGGTCCCTCCTCGGTAAGTCAACCAAACCTTTAGATACGTCCGACGGAAAACACAAGTAAGCGTCAAGCCTTGAATAAACTTTCAGAAAGTACAAACCAATATGACATAAACTATTGCCCCACGATCAATATTTCAACTTCACGAGAGCAGCTGCGAACCAACGCGTGCCCGGAAGAAACGTATATTCCTCCAATCTATCCCCGAGAGCAGCTGCGAGATTCCCTCGCGCTCTCTCGTAACGACAATTCGTACAATTTCGTACGCGAACTAAATTCAACCAGTCTGCAATCGCGAAACCATCCCTTGCACTCGGTTGAATTGTCTCAGACCCCTCGTCAATCAGAAAGTGTTCTACACAACCACAACCAAGTGATTCAAAACCACGAGCTAGTGCGTCCAACACAGCAGCAGCTAGCAGCAAGACAGTCTCTGGCTAAGGAACTACCAAGATTTTCCGGCGATCCCGCTGAATGGCCGATTTTTATCTCCAGCTACCGCTACACAACCGAAGCTTGTGGGTTTTCGGATGGGAAGAACATGCGCCGTCTACAACGCTGCCTATCGGGGCCTGCGCTCGAAACAGTACGCAGCCGATTGGTTCAACCAGCAGCTGTTTCACAGGTGATCGAGACCCTCCGAATGCGGTTCGGAAGACCGGAGCTGTTGATCAACGCGCTGTTACGGAAGGTGCGAGAAATTCCAGCTCCAAGATCAGACAAGCTGGAAGGGCTGATTGACTTTGGAATGGCAGTGCAAGCGTTGTGCGATCACATTGAGGCCGCCAACGAAGTGCTCATCTGTCAAACCCTTCGCTGCTTTAGGAACCGCAGACCAACGGATGATGTGGGCAGGATGCAAACGGGGATTCCAACAGGTGGACCTCAGGACCTTCGGCGATTGTATGGCGGATGTGGTGCAGGATGCAACGAGTGTGGTGACGTTCGAACCAGACGAGAAACACAGCGGTGCCCGCGACCGGCCGAAGAATAAGGGATTTGTCAACTCTCACGCAAAGGAGTTATCGGAGGACACGGCGAAATCATCCTACGAACCGAAGGACGAGTCGAAGCAGTTCAACTGTGCTTACTGCAAAAGAGGAGGCCACCGAGTCCGCGATTGTCATGCATTCAGGCAGCTACACGTCGATACGCTGGAAGCAAGTACGCGCACTCAGTCTATGTCAGAATTGTTTATTCAACCTTGGAAGACGTGGGTGCCGAGGACGGAAAACGTGCGACATCGATGGCTGTCAGTTTCGCCACCATCCGCTCCTGCATTCCTCCAACGGTCTTTGGATGCCGTGGTTCAGGTGGCAGAAAATCACACCCATCGCCACCCAACTTCCGGAACGCTATTTCAAATCATTCCGGTGACACTCCACGGTACGAACAGTTCCGTCGACACGTTTGCCTTCCTCGACGAAGCTTCGGATATGACCTTGGTGGAGAGTGACCTGGTGGCTTCACTAGGTGTCAAAGGTGCACCACTACCATTGTGCCTCCGGTGGACCGGTAACACCTCGCGAGTTGAGAAAAGCTCACAGCAAATCACGATCGAGATTACAGGGCTTGGTCAGGAGAAACGCTACAAGCTGCTTAACACAAGAACCGTGAACAACCTTGGACTGCCCGGTCAAAGCTTCGAAGTAGATGAAGGTGCTGAACGTCACAGACACCTGAAGGGGCTCCCGATTGCTAGTAATCAAAACGCGGTGCCCATAATTCTGATAGGGGTGGACAATTTGCGACTAGCAGTACCACTGAAAGTTCGGGAAGGTGATGCATCAGCTCCAGTTGCAGTGAAAACCAGACTGGGGTGGTGTGTCTACGGTTCTCAAGGCAGCTGTAAGCAAGAATTCTACAGCTTCCATGTGTGCGGGTGTTCCTGCGACGAGAAACTCCACGAAGCTGTGAAGCAGTTCTACGCTGTCGAAGAAACGGGTTCCAGGCTAGTTGAACCGTCCCTTGCGAAGGAAGATGAGCGAGCGCTAGCCATCATGGAAGCTACGACCCAGCGAGTGGGGAACCGGTTCGAGACCGGGCTGATTTGGCGAGAAGATCAGGTAGAACTCCCTGACAGTTACTACATGGCAGTTCGACGACTGGAGTGTCTGAAACGTCGGATGAAACGTGACCCAGTGCTGAAAGAAAATCTGCACCGGCAAATCGTCGAGTATGAAAAGAAAGGCTATGCTCACAAGACCACAATCGCGGAGATGGAAGCAGCGGATCCGAGGAGAGTTTGGTACCTCCCAGTCGGAGCAGTGATGAACCCTAAAAAACCAGGGAAAGTCCGAGTCATTTGGGACGCAGCAGCTAAAGTCAACGGAGTATCATTGAACAGTGAGCTCCTCAAAGGTCCGGATCAACTTACATCTCTCCCGGCCATCCTCTTCCGATTTTGGTTATATGGAATGGCCGTTACCTCGGATATCCAAGAGATGTTCCACCATATCCGCATCCGAAAAGAGGACAGAGACTCTTAGCGTTTTCTATGGCGCGACAAGCCGATCGAGAAGCCAACGGTCTACGTTATAGATGTAGCCACATTTGGGAGCACTTGCTCCCCAGTATCGGCTCAATTTGTGAAAAACCGTAACGCGGAACTACACAGTGAACTATATCCGGAGGCAGCCAAAGCGATTGTCGACGACCGTTACGTCGATGACTAATTAGCCAGTTTTACCTCGTGGGAAGAGGCAGCAAAGGTGGCACGATATGTACGAATCGTGCATGGCAACGGCGGCTTCAAGTTGCACAACTGGCGGTCCAACAGTAACGTGGTGCTTCAAATGCTGGGTGAGGAACAGCTTGAATCGGATAAGCAGATAAGTTTGATGGACAGTACGAAAACTGAAAGGGTCCTCGGAATACTGTGGAGTCCGTCAAGCGACGAGCTGAGTTTCTCTACTCAGATGAGTGAGGAAGTCCAAACACTCATCCGAACAACCACGAAACTGACGAAGAGGCAAGTTTTGCGATGCGTGATGACCCTGGTTGACCCTTTAGGGTTACTCTCGCCATTCATCGTCCACGGGAAGGTTCTTATCCAGGACTTGTGACGAGTGGCACAGGTGGGTGCAGATGCTAGGCTACATCGCAGAAATACGTATTCTACGGTGCTACTTCCGTAACGCCAGTCAGGACACCTACCGCAACTCGGAGCTCCACGTTTTTGTCGATTCTTGCGCGATTTATTTACGCACGCTGGAAATAGGTGATGAGTCACAGTGCTGCCTAATCGCCGCTAAATCAAAGGTCGCACCGCTGAAGCCCTGGTCAATTCCTAGACTCGAGCTGCAGGGTTGTGTTTTGGGTGTACGATGGTCGAAGTTTGTCAAAGCCGAGCACAACATTCCCGTATGCAAGATGATATTCTGGACATATTCCAGAACGGCACTGGCCTGGATTAAATCCGACCCTAGGAATTATCGGCAGTTCGTTTCATTCAGATTAGGAGAGATACTGGAACACGCAACTTTGAGTGATTGGCGAAGGCCAATCCAGCGAATGAAGCTACAAAGTGGGGTAGTAGTCCATACTTCGACCGCAACAGCAAATGGTTTCGAGGACCCGACTTTCTGCGACTTCCAGAGAACGAATGGCCGTTTGAACGATCCAGTGCCTGCTGGCAAATTTCCAGCTGATGCCGATGCTAGACGTCGGCGGCTTGCTGCGCGAGCGTGGTCGCAACAGCAAATGGTTTCGAGGACCCGACTTTCTGCGACTTCCAGAGAACGAATGGCCGTTTGAACGATCCAGTGCCTGCTGGCAAATTTCCAGCTGATGCCGATGCTAGACGTCGGCGGCTTGCTGCGCGAGCGTGGTCGAATCGGGTCTGTGGAAGGAGTACCTTCGCCACCCTATTATCATTCCTATAAGAAACATCGTGTTACGGAGCTGCTGGTGTTGGGTTTCCATCAACGTTGTCAGCGCGGAAATTCTGAAACGGTGAATGAGATTCGCCAGCTCCAGTGCTTGAAATTGAGTGAACATGAATGGTACGATCAGTCATCAGCGCCAACCATCACTACGAACGAACACGCACAGAGAGCAAAGAGAAACCGAAAGCATCCGCGACCACTATTCCTCATCGGTCGGTTGGCTGGTGAAGCATACTGATGGAAACCATTATTTCTCGCTTGCTGCGATGAGGCTGAAGATGCGTAAACGATTCAGTGGATTTATTTTTCGCTCAAAACTTGTAAAAATAATCAATTTATCCATAAGAGAATTATGAATTTGATTATTATTATCGATTTAATTCGAGTTTATGTCGTTTGCACTGTAATAACGAGATAAAAATCAAGTATATTCATTGCCGTATACACCGGCGAAGAGAGAGATTCAGAGAGCCGCACGGCGCTGAATCGTCGTTCCTCACTCTCACTCATATTTTTTATTGCTACCGCTCCCACTTGCTTCTGAAGCATGTTAGCCAATGAAGGCATTGCTATCGCTTTGGGTTGAAAAGCGCCGGTCAAAGGAGAGCAAATTTTGATTCGTCTGAGGTAAAACGCTTCAATTTTCAAGCGCTGGCCAGCTCTATAATATCCCTAGACTTCGGTCAGTCGTCAAGAAAATAAACCGGGACTGCGCGCTGTGTAAGATTCGTAGGGCGAGGTCAGCGATTCCACCAATGGCGCCGATTCGTACAGTGGAGGAAAAAACATTGTGAGAAAATAAAAGAACCGATCGCCGCTACCGTTCCGGAGCCAACGTGCGTACTACAACGTGTCGTAGATGAACTGAAAGCTAAAGTTGCATCTATTTTGTCGGTGATCACGTCGCATGAGAATAATCACTCAGAAACGACATCCTGGATACGACACTCAACACCGAATTCACCGCGACAGAAGGAAGAAGGAACAAGTGAAACGCATCCGATACTGCGAGTCGGTTACCCGATTCGATTTGCGTGGACGAGAACTTCGACTTGTTGCTGACTAACATCGATGGAAGCGTTTCGGAGGAAGAAGTGCACCTCATGGTTTCTCGCTGCTTGGGTACCTTTGATAATGAGCGCATCTACGTTAGAAAACTAGTTCCACGATGGGTTGATTGCGGTGCACTTGACTATGACTATGTCTCTTTCAAAGTAGTATTAAATCGTAAATGGAAGTCTGCCGCAATGATGTCATCTACTTGGCCTAAAAACATTAGATTTCGAGAGTTTAAAAAAGTTGGATGCCCATGGTAACCCGACATTTTGTAATTTGTTTCTATATTGTAAATTATGTGATTTCATGAAGGATTAAAATGTTTTTTATTTTGTTACTAGCTGTCCCGGCAGACGTTGTACTGCCATTTTGGTTGTGATTGTTTGACAACTGCTGTGCGCTAATTTTGGCACCGCACTCTAGATTGGTTTTATTGCAATCGCTTCGAATTTCTTCCCCGCTCATAAGAATTTCAGTAATTTTACAATTTCTCTTCTTCTAATTTGATTTTCATAACTTTTTCTACTTATAAACACAGCCACCATGAATACGAATCGAACCGTGCAAGGGTCATGCGACACGGAGGTGGGTCGGAAGTGCTTTCACATAACCTCAGGAGTCCCGCAAGGTTCCATCCTGGGTCCGGTGTTATGGAATGTCATGTACGACGAGGTGTTGAGGTTAGAGTATCCAGTGGGAGTGGTGATTGTCGGATTTGCCGACGACATTACGCTCGAAGTCTACGGTGAAACGATCGAGGAGGTAAAGTTGACTACCAACCACTCGATCAAGGTTGTGGAGGCGTGGATGCGGTCCAGGAAACTGGAGCTGGCTCACCACAAGACAGAGGTGACGGTTGTTAACAACCTGAAGTCGGAGCAGCAGACGGAGATCAGTGTAGGAGACTGTACTATCCTGTCAAAGCGCTCCGTCAAACACTTGGGCGTGATGATCGACGATAAGCTTACCTTCGGTAGCCACGTCGATTATGCCTGTAAAAGAGCCTCCACAGCTATTGCGGCACTGTCCCGGATGATGTCCAATAGCTCTGCGGTGTACGCCAGTAAGAGCAAGCTTCTGGCTAGTGTTGCTACATCCATACTTAGGTATGGCGGCCCGGCGTGGGGCACCGCGCTAAGTACTAAATGCTACCGACGGAAGCTGGAAAGTACTTACAGGCTTATGTGCCTGAGGGTTGCGAGCGCGTACCGTACCGTGTCACACGACGCTCTCTGCGTCATTACTGGTATGGTGCCTATCAGCATTCTTATCAGTGAGGACATGGAGTGCTTCGAAATGCGCGGCACAAGAGGCATACGCAGGACTGTCAGGATGGCCTCTATGGTCAAATGGCAGCGCGCGTGGGACAGTTCCACCAAAGGAAGGTGGACCTATAGGTTGATACCGAGGGTAGATAGTTGGATTAATAGGCGCCATGGGGAAGTCACATTCCACCTGACACAGGTCCTTACAGGTCATGGTTGCTTCCGACAGTATCTACACCGTTTCGGGCATGCGGATTCTCCCGAATGCCCAGTGTGCAATGGTTTAGAGGAAACGGCGGAACACGTTTTGTTCGTGTGCCCGCGTTTTCGCACAATGCGTGACCGCATGCTTGCCACATGCGGGGAGGACACAACTCCGGACAACTTGGTCCAGAGGATGTGTAGGGATGAGTTTGGCTGGAACGCCGTTTCAACGGCTATTACCCACATCGTCTGGGAGCTACAGAGGAGGTGGCGCGTGGACTCGGAGAATGGCTAGTCCAGATGCAGTACAAGAGGTGGTCCAGGGGTTCGGAGTCGGCTTCGTAGGTCATACCGGTGCCCTGCGGTCGAGATCGACCCTTACAACGATTAAGTGGCCGCGGAGAGGAAGTCCCGGTAGCGGTGCTGTCGTGGCGTCGGTCTACTGGGTTGGATCCGAGCCCGCGGTTGGAAAGGGGTCCCCGGCAAGGGTCGGGGTAGGTGAGATCCTGCTGTCTGCAACCTACGGGTGCATCTGATAGGGCCTGAAGGGTAGTGATACCCTTCCTTGCGGGCAGGTCAGATCGGGTTGCACGTGGGCATCAGTTCTTGATGTCCGCTCAGCAGTAGGGTGCGGGCGGGGTTGACCCTGCCCGCCTTCCGAGGACAAAGGGAGTGGCGAGGACCACTCGGGAAACTGGCTAAGCGCCAGCATGCTACCGTGATGGACTCTCCAAAGCGAGTCATCGATGTTCGTTGCTGCAGGCTACGCAGCTAACCTTGTGGGTGCGATGTGCACTAGCCCCTCTCTGAAGCAATACCTTCTTGGTGGTTCCGGAGAGACGTAGGGTTTGGCGACCATAGGAATGGTTTAGTGGGTACGAGGAGAGAGTAGTCCTGGATTTTACTTTTGTTGTAGAAGACGGCCTGTCAGACCTACACTACCCTAACCTTCTGTTAGGGTGTCTGTTGAGCAGATTATCCCCCTATGGTTTAGAAGGAAAAAAAAAAAAAAAAGGGTCATGCGAATCGGTTCATCCGTTCGTGAGTTTTGTTGCCTCAAAGGGACTTCAAACTCATTTTTATATATATAGATAATGTTTTTCCAATATGCTTTGTTATGTTAACTGTTACACTGCACTCTTTAGTTACAAATAAGAAGTGATACATGTTGTCTGTATTTGAACGATAAATTTGTAGTTAGTGGAATTTATGGTTGCATTGTATTTTAGTGTTTCGTTACGGAAAGTTCTCGAGGTTGTTCAATACTTTTGTACCTTCGTTTTAAGTACACATAATTGGGGCATACACAAGCCTGTTGATGTGAATGGTAAATGAATAAATAAATAATTATGATTCCTGCTCCTGGTCAGTAGCCTGTCCGTCTCGAAGTCCGTATTCCTGTATTCCTGAAAAAGAAAGTAAGATATAGTGAATTAGTTATAATATCATATTATACAACATGAGCCACATTTAGATCCTGCATCGTACAGAGGGTAGAATTGTGCCGTAGGGTGAGCAAGGTGCAAAGGCCACCGAATTGTGAGTCGAAGATTGTTTTTTATACGTGCATTGTACTTACCTTTGAAATCCTTGAATTCACTATTTACAGTTGAAGCATCTTAATACAGACCGCTATCAAAACCGGGAACGCTTTTTCTTCTCAGCCCCCCCCCCCCCCCACCCCCCCGCAACAAGCCGAGAGGCAAGGGATATGCCTCACAATCAACGGATCCGTGTACAAATCCATGCCAATATTTTATTTATACATGATTCATCTATCGATCCGATTCTAGCGAATGCTAGACCCACTTTCAAGCTGCAGCGGCTAATTCGCTGCGTGGAAAGGATGTAATTTGTACACAACTTTTACGACGCGACTGATGTGCAGCAAAAATGATGTGATATTACAATATTTTGCTTTTTTTTTGCTGTGTGGGATCAAACCAATGACCATCCACTTATGAAGTGAACGTGAGACTGACCACTGACGTTCTGTCATAGAAAAATGAAATCAACCGGATGAGAAATAACTGAGATATGTCCATCGAAGTTTGACTAGTTTTCACAGGAAAACGGTTTTATTGTCCGATGCTGTACATAGTTGAAGCAACAATTTGCTTAGATTGAACACATCCATGTTAAAGTTTACATCGGAAGACTTTGCCACGTTACTAATTGAATTTTCAGAGCTTCTCTTTTTGTAGGTTTCTTTTGCTCTGTCGCTGCAGTTTCGTGATAGGTTTCGAACAGGATCGGTGAATTTTCCATTTAAAGTAAAAGTTTTTTTATATTCTTTTTTTCTAGCAATATGACGGTGATGGCCACAGATAACCAAGATGTTCTTAGTGGTGAGTAATACTAATCCATAAATAAGGTATTTTTTGGGGCTACTTTAGTTTGAAAATAAAAAGTGATATGAATTTTCAATGTTATTGATGATCATCGATTTTCGACTGGAGGCAAACGTTAATGATCGAGTTGGAATAATAACGTAGCTACACTCCCGATGAAAAGTTTGGGGTCACCCACTCAAAAACATGTAATTTTTTTAGGCCCATATCTCCGCCAATTTGCGTCCGATTTTAAAACCCTAGGTCTTATTCAAAAGATAATAAGTTATAGAAACTTTGAACATGGTTTAAATAAAACTTTTTCAAAAATGTTAATATGTAAACTTAAGGTGAAACTGGAAGCATTTCCTCACTTTTTACTCTATGATTTTTTAAAAAATAATGAAGCATTATTTTTGAAAACGGTCTCCGTGGACAGTTAGAGGAATGATCAAGGTATCACCTGGATTTTTTTAACTTGTTGAAAATGGTTATCAGTTTTCGAAAACCATTTTTGAACAAAATTGTGATGACTTTTTTTCAGCCAAATTTCTACTTTGCGCAGCAATATCTCGAAAAGTTTACATGAAACTCCAGTTTTTAAATCCCGTCCAAAGATAGGCAATTTCAAGAGGAAGATTTTTGTCGAAGACATAATTAGTGGAAAATGCAATTTTCTATATCAAAACCATTTTTCTTTCAAGTGAACAACAGCAGTTTTCATGGGCTTGCATGTGTGAGTAAGCAACGGACCAGCAGCAGCAGGACGGCTGAGCAAGTCAAACCAGTTTTGTTGGTTGTCGCACAAAGCGGAGACCGAAAAAAAACACACGGGAAGGTGGCATCTCGGGTGGGATAATTGAATGAAATTCTACGGCAAACGTAAAGCAGTGGAATTTTGCTGGAGCATGATCGTAACTTTCTCTTTGTGTGATTTAATTTACTCAGTGAAAGATTTTTTTTGGAAATTTTAAAATACAGCATCAAATGATGATGCGCATGTTCTTGACTAATGGCGTAATCGTTGATTGTGTGAACATAAATAATGCTGATTGAAAAAGTGAAGTGTACGAGGTCAATAAAAATGTTTGCATATGTTTTTAGCGTACGCAGGGTTCTTGCTGAGGGGGAGGCACTACAATCATGGTGCAACATATGATCATGGTGCAAAATAGAATCATGGTGTTACATGCAAATGAATTTCCAAGAAGAGGTTTCAACATGGTGTGGTGCTAATATCGCCAATTACTTCATATAGGGATTCTGGGGAAGGCTTCGGATGGTGATGAGGCAAATCAAAACCTCAATATGAAGTAATAATCTCGACTCTTAGAAACGTATCACAAACAATGGGAAAAATCGAGAAAATTATCAACTATACAAAAAAAAATGTCGTTGTGAAAGAATTCTAATGTTGAACAATTAGTGATGATAGAGAAGACTCCATACATTGAGTCAGAATGCCTGGATAGATTCGTGCACGAAATCCTGCAAGAACTCCCCCAGAAATTCTTCCAGAAATTCCTTTAGAAATTCCTCCAAGATGCCTCCAAGTATTTCTTCCAGGAATTCCTTCACGGATTCCTTCAGAAAATCCTAGAGAAACTTCTCCCAGAACTCTTCCAGGAATTCCTCCAGAATTTTTCCTGGAATTTCTTCAGAAATTCCTCCAGGGATTCAATAACGAATTTCTTCAGGAATTCCTTCATAAATTTCTCGAGGAGTTCGTTCAGACATTCCTCCAGAAATTTCTCCAGGAAGCCTCGTATATTTCTCCACAAATTTCTCAAATAATTCCCCCAGGAATTCCTCCAGTAAATGCTCCAGGAATTTTCCCAGAAATATCTCCAGAAATACCTCCAGAAACTCCTCCTGAAATTTCTTCTAGGAAAAATCCTCTAGGAATGTCTGTCAGAATTCCTCCAATATTTCCTCCAGAGTTTCTTCCAGGAATTGCTCCACGGATACCTTCTGAAAAATCTAATGCAATTTCTCACGGAACCCTTCCAGGAAATCCTCCTGGAATCCCTCGAGAAATTCCTCCACGGATTAACCGAGGAAATTCTCAAGGAATTTCTTCAAAAAATCCTCAAAAATTCCTCCAGAAATTCCTCCTGGAATTCTTTCAGAAATTTCTCGAGGAGTTTCTCCAGAAGTTCATCCAGGAAGCTTCAAAAATTTCCACAGAAATCCAGCATAGAACTCCTGCAGGAATTTTTCCTGCAATTCCTCCAGGAATTCCTCCATTATTTCCTCCAGGAATTTCTCCAATTTTTAGGATAGAGACGATCCAGCCAAGGGCTGAAACAAGACAAATCAAATTTCTCCAAAAATTCCTCCAGCAATTCCTATGTAAATTCCTCAACGAATTCCTTCAGGAATGCCTCCAGAAATACCTCCAGGAATTCCTCTAGGGATTCCTCCAGAAAATTCTCTAGGAATTCCCCCAGAGAATCCTAAAGGATCTCTTCCAAGAATTTCTGCACAGACGCTTCCAAGATTTCCTCCAGGAATTCCTTCAGGAATTCGTCCATAGATTCCTCCAGAAATTTCTCCACAAATTCCTCCACAAAATTCTCTAGTAATTATCGCCTGAATTCCTCCATTATTTCCTCCAGTGATTCGTTCAGAAATTCCTCCACGGATTCCTCTAGAATATCCTAAAGGAATTTTTCACGGAAGTTTCCCGGGAATTCCTCCAGAAATTTCTCCAGGGATATATCCATAAGTTTCCTCAGAAATGCCTCAAAAAAAAAAAAAATCATTAAGAAATTCTTTGAGGTGCTCCTCCAGACACTCCTTCAGGAATTCATCCAGGATGCCCAAAATATATCTCCAAAAATATTTCCATCAGTTCCTTCAAAAAGTCGTTCAGAAATTCTTCCTGCAATACCTCCAGGAATTCCTCCACGGATTTCTCCAGAAATTCCTAGACAAATTTCTCCCGGAACTCTTCCAGGAATTACTCCAGGAATTCCTCAAGAAAGTGCTCCAGAATTTCCTCTATAGATTTCTTCAGACTTTTCTAAGGATTTTTTCAGGAATTTATCCAGGAGTTTCTCCAGAAGTTCCTCCAGAAATTCGTCTAGGTATTCCTCCAGATAATCATCTAAGAATTTTTCCAGGAATTCCTCCACGGATTCCAACAGAAAATTCTAAAAAAAAATCTCCGGAACTCTTCCAGGAAATCCTCTAGGAATTCCTCGAGAAATTTCTCGAGGGATTCCTCCATTGATTTTTCTACCAATTTCTCTACAAATTTCTTCAGGAATTTCACCAGGGATTCATCAATAAATATCTTTAGGAATTCTTCAAAAATCATTTCAGGAATTCTTTTAGAAATTCCTCGAGGAGTTCCTCCAGTCTTTCATCCAGGAAGCCACAAATATTTTTCCAGAAATTCCTCTAGGAATTCCTGCATATTTTTTTTTCAGGAATATTTCCAGAAAAACCTACAGGAAATCCAAGAGGGATTTCTCTTGAAATTGCTCCAGGAATTCCTCCATGGATTTATTCTGTGGATCCTCCAGAGATTCCTCCAGTGATTAAACCTGGCATTCTTTCAAAATTTATTTCAGGAGTTCCTCCAGGGATTCCTTTAGGTATTCCTCTACTGATTCCCCCAGGAAATCTACCAAAGATTCCTTTGGGAATGCCTCGAGTGATTCTTCCTGAAATTCTTCCAGGGATTCCTCCAGAAATACTTCCAGGAATGCCTTCAGAAAATCCTCCAAGGATTTCTTCCAAGAATTCCTCCACGGATTCCTTCAGGAAAATTCTCCAGAAATTTCTTCCAGAACTCTTCCAGGATTTTTTTCAAGAATTCTTAGAGTACTTCCGCAAGGAAATCCTCCAGGGAATCCTCCACTGATTGCTTCAGGAATTTCTATAGGATTTTTCCAGAAATTTCTTCAGGAAATCCTCCAGGGATTCAATAATGAATTTCTTCAGAAATTCATCAAAAACTCCCTCCAGCAATTCCTCCAGGAATTCTTCCAGGAAGCCTCTTATATTTCTCAAGAAATGCTTCAAATAATTCCTCCAAGAATTCCTCCAGTAAATACTCCAGGAATTCCTCCAAAAAACCTTCAGGAATTCCTCCACAGATTTCTCCTGAAATTTAAAGGTAAGAGGTAAAATCCTCTAGGAATGTTTGCCAGAATTCCTCCAATGTTTCCTCCAGTGATTTTTCCTGAAATTGCTCCATGGATTCCTCCAGAAAATCCTAAAGAAATTTCTCACGGAACTCTTCCAGGAAATCCTCGAGGAAATTCTCAAGCAGTATCTTCTGGTATTCCTCCAGGGATAAGTTTCTTCAAGAATTCCTCAAAAAATCCTCCAAAAATTCTTCCAGGAATTCTTTTAGATTTTTATCGGAATTCTTTCACAAATTCATTCAGGAAGTCTCAAAAATTTCTCCAGAAATCCAACAAAGAATTCCTGCGGGAATACTAAGGCACGATCTCACGAAACTTTTCCAGGAATTCCTTCAGGGATACCTCCATAGAATCCTCAAGAAATACCTCCAGGAATTCCTTTAGAAAATTGTTCAAGAATCTCTATCAGAATTCCTCCAATATTTCCGTCAGGGATTCTTCCAGGAATTCCTCCACGGATTTCTCCAGAAAATCCTTTTCCGGGAATTCCTGCTGGAATTCTTCGAGGACTCCACCAGGAGTTTCTTCGGGAATTCCTCATACGTGAGTTTTTCAAAAATTCTTTAAAAAAAGATCATCAGGAATTCCTCGAGGAGTTCCTCCAGGAAGCCTTAAACATTTGTAGTTTCTCCAGGAATTCCTCAAGCAATTCTTCAGGTATCCCTCCAGAAAATCCTCCAGGAAAGCTAAAATATTTTTACAAAAATACCTCAAAGAATTTCTACGGAAATTCCTCAAAATATCTCTCCATTCATTTCTCCAAAAATTCCTTCTCAAATTACTCCTGAAATACTAGGAATTTCTGCAGGGATTCCTCCACGGATTACTCCAGGAAATCCTCGAAAAATTCCTCCAGGGATCCTTCCATGCATTTCTTCAGGATTTTTTAGTTTTTTTTCAGGAATTTCTTCAGGAAGGAATTATTCCAGGGATTCCTCCAGGAATACCTCTAGAGGTACCTGGAGAGATATTCCTCCAGACAATCCTCTATGATTTTTTCCAGGAGTTCCTCCACGGATTTCTCCAGAAAATTCTAAAGAAAATTTCTCTCGGAACTCTTCCAGGGACTCCTCTAGAAATTCCTCGAGAAATTTCTCCAGAGATTCGTCCACAAATTTCTCCAGGAATTCCCTCAGGAATTTCTCCATTGATTCATCAATGAGTTTCTTCAAATATTCCTCAAACATCTCTTTAGAAATTTAGAGAAAATTTCAGGAAGAATCCCCGAAGGATTTTCAAGAAAAATCACCTAAGGATTTTCAATAGAAATCCCAGAAGAATTTTCAGGAGGCATCCCCGAAAGAATTCCAACAGGAATCCCCAAAGATTTGCAGTGTGTGTCAGTAATTTTCTGAAGGACGGTTCTCCGAAAGAATCCCCGAAAAAAATCCAAGAAAGAATCCCTAAGCAAATTACAGATGCAATCCCCGACGTAACTCCAGGAGCAATCCGAAGGAATTCCAGAAAGAACCCTCGAAGTAACCACCTGAAAAATCTCAAAGAATTTCAGCAGGATTTCCCAAAGGAATTTCAGAAGGAATCCCCGAACGAATTCTAGGAGGAATATACACAGGAATTCCAGGAGGAATTCCCAATGTTATTCCAGGAGGAACCCTAAAAGGAATTCCAGGAGAAATCCCAGAAGGATGTCCAGAAGGAATCCTTGACCGAGTTCTAGTAGGAATATCCACAGAATTTCAGAAGGGATTCCCGAATGATTTCCAGAAGGATATCCTGGAATTTCAGGATGAATACCCGAAAAAAATCCAGAAGTAGTTGCTGTTGGAATTCCAGGAGGAATCTCCGAAAAAAATCCTGGAGTAATCCTCGAAGGAGTCCCAGAAGGAGCAAATTCCGGAATGAACCCTCAAAGTAAAACAGGAAGAATCTCAAAGCATTCCAGCAAAAATCACCAAAGGAATTCCAAAGAAAATTTTCTAACAAGAAACATAAAAGGACATACAGGGGTAATTCTCGCAAGAGTTCCAAGATCAATCTTCAAAGGAATTCCAGAAGCAATCCCCGAAGGAATTCCATGAGGAATTCTCGAAGAAAGTCCAAAAGGAATCCCTGAAAGAGTTTCAGGTGAAATCTTCGAAGAAATTCCAGGAGGAATCCCCGAAGAAGTTTCGGGATGAACCCACGAAGAAATTCCAGGAAGGAATACTCCTGAAACTGCTTCGGGGATTCTTCCTGAAATTCCAACAGCGACTACTTCTTGAATTCATCCTGGAGTTTGCTCAGAGATTCTTTTTTGGAACTCCTTCGATGATTACACCGTGTCCAATAAGTTCTCATACAAAATACAAATTTAGAAAATATCATTTTATTTCACATATGTGATTCATATTTTCAAAATGAAAACATGTATTGAAAAGCCACATAATACTGATTACATAAAGCATACAGTTTAGAATGGCTTTATTTTCTATTTGTTTTTATAGCCTAGCAGTACGCTTCCGTTTTCTGAAATCCGTTTTCTCCGGCACGCAAGAAAAATATCAGAAAAGTTTTTCATTCTACTGTAGCGAAATAGAGTCCATAAGTATAAATTTTGAGTTAGTATATCAAGTTATGTACCAAATGGATATACTAAGGCTAAAACAATACAGTTTTAGTGATGATATGGTTAGAAATTTGCAAGTAAGCTCAACTTGGGCTGATTTTCATTAAAATAACCGTTATATCAAAGATAAACATCATAAAACGTAAATTTTGGACAAAATTTACCACAATAGGAATACAAGCATGTTTTATAAGTGAGAATGGTGTGAATCAACCAGATAAGATGCACCCATGCTTCTTTAACACAACAAATCTCATTGAAACAGGTAAATTCACATTTTTGTTAAATTTACGTTTTATTTTGTACAAAATAAAACGGCTTCGTACTTTACCAAGACAGAATCCCATATTTTTTCTCTTCTGGTCATAGTTGCTACTAGCAATGGAGAGGACAGGAACCTAATTTGTTTCAACTTAAAACCATTACTCGTTAAAATACGACGAAATACCAATGAATTGGCGTGCGTGCCAGCTGAAATGGACTTACGACACATAAGCGATCAGCAGAGAAGGATAAAGGACAGTTAATTCCGAAACATATGCTGTATTTAGTGTATGTTAGTTGGCATTTCAAAAAATAAATTTACTTTGAAAATCCTAATTACAGATGTGAAAAGAATTGAATTTGATTTTGTATGAGAACTTATTGGACACGGTGTAATTCTAAAATTCCTTCGGGATTTTTTCTTGGAATTCCTTTGTGGAATATTCCTGGAATTCTTTCGGGGAATCTTCCTGAAATTCCTTTGGGGGCTAATTCTGGAATTCCTCCTGGAATTCGTTCGGCAATTCCTCTTGGAATTTCTTAGACGATTCCTCCTGAAAATTCTTCGGGGATTCTTCCTGGAAATACTATATACTTTCTGGAACGATTCCCCCTGGAAATCTTTCATGCATTCCCCATGAAATTCGCCCGCGAATTTCGTTTGATTCGGGGATTTTTCTTGAAAATCCTTCGGGGATTCATAATGGAATTCCTTCGAAGATTTCCCCTGGATTTTCCTCCTAGAATTCCTGTGGAGACTCCTACTAGAATTCGTTCGGGGATTTCTTCTGGAATTACTTCGGGAATTCCTACTAGAATTCTTTGAGATTCTTCCTGTATTTTCTTCGAGAGTTCTTCCTGGAATTCCTTCGTGGATTCCTTTTGGAATTCTTTCGGGGAATCGACCTGAAATCCCTTCGGAATTCGTTCGGAAATTCCTCTTGGAATTCGTTCGGAAATTCCTCTTGGAATTCCTTCGGGGATGCCTTTTACGATTCTTTGTTGATTCTTCGAGGATATTTCCTGGAAATCTCTTCCCTTTTCTAGAATTACCCCCAGCAATTTTTCAGAGATTCCTACTGGCATTTCTTCGGGGATTGCTTCTGGACTTCAATCAAGGACTACAACTAGAAGTCCTTCGGGGGTTTCTCCTCGAACTCGTTCAGGTGATTCTTTCTGGAATGCCTTCGGGGATTCCTCTTGGAATTCCTTCGGAGATTCCTCCTGGAATTCTTTCGGGACTACTCCCAGAAATCCTTCGGAGATTTCTTCCGACATTCAATCGGGGGTGCCTCCTGAAAATTCTTCGGGCATTCCTCCTTGAAATCATTCTGCAAAGATTCCCTCTGGATCCCCGTTCGGGGAATTTTCTTGAAAATCCTTTGGTGGTTTCTCATGAAAATCCTTCGGAAATTCCTTCTAGGATTTCTCCGGGACTTCTCTTAGGAAATCCTTCTGGAATTCCTTCGGAGATTTCTCTTAGAATTCGTTTGGGGATTCCTCCTGGAATGTCGATGGAAGTTCAGGAGGAATCATTGAAGGAGTTCCAGGAGCAACCCCCTAAGGAACTTTAGGAGAAGTCCCCGAAGGAATTCCAGGAGGAATCCTTGAAAGATTTCCAGAGGATTTTTTTTTCCAGAAAGAGGAAAAGATTTCCATTTAGAATCCCCAAGAAGAAATACCCAGCAGTATCAGCTCTATTCACTCCTCATATGCATGTTAAGTTTCACTTGACTTCAATAAAAAGGATCCGGGAATTTGATGAGAAATCCCAAGAGCGTAGCCAGCTTTTCGGTAAGGGGGGGGGGGGGGGGGGGGGGCAAGCACCCTTTGCAAATTTGTACCTACTAGCTTTTATAACTTGACTCGGCAGGATGAAATTGAGTATAATAACATTACATTTTTAAATCATTATTTAATCAAGTTCTTGGGTACATCCCTGAAAAGATGGTTGAAGGATTTCTGGAATTTCAGAAGGGACTCCTGAATGAATTTTTGAAGAGAATTTGAGAGGAATTTCTGAAGAAATCACTTGAGAAATTCCCGGAGAATCCTTGGAAGACTTCCTGGACAAATCTCTGAAAATAAACCTGGATGAATCCCTGTTACAACTCCTAAAGGAATTCCTAGAGGAAGCCCTGTAGAATCCCTGGAAAAATTCCCGGAAAAATTCCCGGAGGAATCTCTGGAAAAATTGAAAGTGTACCTGGAGAAATTCTTGTATAAATTTTGGGAGGAATACGTAGAGAAATTTCTAAAGAGACCTCATGAGGAAATCCTACATAAATTTCTGGGGGATTCCTTTGTGGGAATTCTTGGAGAAATCCCTGAAGGGGTTTCTGGAGGAATCCGTGAAGCAATTCCTTGGAAAATCTCTAGCGAGAATCCTGGAGGAATGCCTGAAGAAACTTCTGAACAAATTCCGGGCGTAAATTCTGGAGGAATGCTAAGATATGACCCAGCCGAAATTCCTGAAGAAATTTCTTGGATGAATTCTTGGAGCAATCCTTGAAAGAATTCCTGAAAAAAATCTCCAGAGGAATTTTTGGAGGAATTGCTGGAGAAATTTCTGAAAAAATCCCTTGAGAAATTTTCCAGGAGGTATTCCTGATAGAACCCTTGGAGGAATTTCTGGCTGGAGGGATCCCTGAAGGAAGGAGGGAATATCCCTGGTTATATTCGTGGGGGAATCCCTGAAGAAAATCCTGGATAAATCCTAAAAAAATTCCTGAAAGTATTCCTGGAGAATTTCCTGGAAGAATCTCTGAAGAAATCTCTAGAGGATTACCTGGAGAGGTTCCTGAAGGAATTGCTGATATAATTTCTGAAGGATGTCCACAAGGAATTCCTTGAGGAAATCCTGAACAAATGCCTGGGATATTTCCTGGAGGAATTCCTTCACTGGAGTAGTTCCTGGAGAAATTCCTGGATAAAATCGTAGAGGTTTTCCTGTGGGAGTGGGAATTGCTTGAAAGAGGAAATCTTGAAAGAATTACTGTATGAATTTCTAGAGGAATCACCAGAGGAATTCTGGGAGATTGCTATTTCTAATATTTTTCTAGTTGTGAAAAAATGCCTTGGGAAATCCTCGATGGAATTCCTGAAAGAATCCCTGGGGGAATCCTTGAAGAAATCTGTGGAGAATTTCGTGGAAGAATTTCTGAAGGTATTCCTAGAGGATTTCCTGGAAGAATCCTTGGAAGAACTTCTAGAGGATATCCTGGAGGAATCCTTGGGAAAATCCATGGAGAAATTTCTGGAGGAATCCTCAAAGCTATTCCTGATGGAAGCTCTGGAGGAATACCTGGAGAAATATCTGCAGGAATCCCTATAGGAATTGCTGACAAAATTTCTCAAGGATGTCCAGGAGCAATTCCTGGAGAAATATTTGAAGGAATTCCTGAAAAAAATCCTGGGGTAATTCTGAATAAAAAATCCCCAGGAAATTTTCTGAAGAAAATCCTGGAGCAGTCCAGGAGCAATTTCTGGATAAATTCCTAGAGAAATTCCTGGAATTATTTGTTTATGTGTTAATTTGTTTATTTGTTTATATGTTTATTTGTTTATTTGTTTATTTGTTTACTTGTTTATTTGTTTATTTGTTTATTTGTTTATTTGTTTATTTGTCTATTTGTTTATTTGTTTATTTGTTTATTTGTTTATTTGTTTATCTGTTTATTTGTTTATTTGTTTATTTGTTTATTTGTTTATCTGTTTATTTATTTATTTGTTTATTTGTTTATTTGTTTATTTGTTTATTTGTTTATTTGTTTATTTGTTTATTTGTTTATTTGTTTATTTGTTTATTTGTTTATTTGTTTATTTGTTTATTTGTTTATTTGTTTATTTGTTTATTTGTTTATTTGTTTATTTGTTTATTTGTTTATTTGTTTATTTGTTTATTTGTTTATTTGTTTATTTGTTTATTTGTTTATTTGTTTATTTGTTTATTTGTTTATTTGTTTATTTGTTTATTTGTTTATTTGTTTATTTGTTTATTTGTTTATTTGTTTATTTGTTTATTTGTTTATTTGTTTATTTGTTTATTTGTTTATTTGTTTATTTGTTTATTTGTTTATTTGTTTATTTGTTTATTTGTTTATTTGTTTATTTGTTTATTTGTTTATTTGTTTATTTGTTTATTTGTTTATTTGTTTATTTGTTTATTTGTTTATTTGTTTATTTGTTTATTTGTTTATTTGTTTATTTGTTTATTTGTTTATTTGTTTATTTGTTTATTTGTTTATTTGTTTATTTGTTTATTTGTTTATTTGTTTATTTGTTTATTTGTTTATTTGTTTATTTGTTTATTTGTTTATTTGTTTATTTGTTTATTTGTTTATTTGTTTATTTGTTTATTTGTTTATTTGTTTATTTGTTTATTTGTTTATTTGTTTATTTGATTATTTGTTTATTTGTTTATTTGTTTATTTGTTTATTTGTTTATTTGTTTATTTGTTTATTTGTTTATTTGTTTATTTGTTTATTTGTTTATTTGTTTATTTGTTTATTTGTTTATTTGTTTATTTGTTTATTTGTTTATTTGTTTATTTGTTTATTTGTTTATTTGTTTATTTGTTTATTTGTTTATTTGTTTATTTGTTAATTTGTTAATTTGTTAATTTGTTAATTTGTTAATTTGTTAATTTGTTTATTTGTTTATTTGTTTATTTGTTTATTTGTTTATTTGTTTATTTGTTTATTTGTTTATTTGTTTATTTGTTTATTTGTTTATTTGTTTATTTGTTTATTTGTTTATTTGTTTATTTGTTTATTTGTTTATTTGTTTATTTGTTTATTTGTTTATTTGTTTATTTGTTTATTTGTTTATTTGTTTATTTGTTTATTTGTTTATTTGTTTATTTGTTTATTTGTTTATTTGTTTATTTGTTTATTTGTTTATTTGTTTATTTGTTTATTTGTTTATTTGTTTATTTGTTTGTTTGTTTATTTGTTTGTTTGTTTATTTGTTTGTTTGTTTGTTTGTTTATTTGTTTATTTGTTTATTTGTTTATTTGTTTATTTGTTTATTTGTTTATTTGTTTATTTGTTTATTTGTTTATTTGTTTATTTGTTTATTTGTTTATTTGTTTATTTGTTTATTTGTTTATTTGTTTATTTGTTTATTTGTTTATTTGTTTATTTGTTTATTTGTTTATTTGTTTATTTGTTTATTTGTTTATTTGTTTATTTGTTTATTTGTTTATTTGTTTATTTGTTTATTTGTTTATTTGTTTGTTTGTTTATTTGTTTATTTGTTTATTTGTTTATTTGTTTATTTGTTTATTTGTTTATTTGTTTATTTGTTTATTTGTTTATTTGTTTATTTGTTTATTTGTTTATTTGTTTATTTGTTTATTTGTTTATTTGTTTATTTGTTTATTTGTTTATTTGTTTATTTGTTTATTTGTTTATTTGTTTATTTGTTTATTTGTTTATTTGTTTATTTGTTTATTTGTTTATTTGTTTATTTGTTTATTTGTTTATTTGTTTATTTGTTTATTTGTTTATTTGTTTATTTGTTTATTTGTTTATTTGTTTATTTGTTTATTTGTTTATTTGTTTATTTGTTTATTTGTTTATTTGTTTATTTGTTTATTTGTTTATTTGTTTATTTGTTTATTTGTTTATTTGTTTATTTGTTTATTTGTTTATTTGTTTATTTGTTTATTTGTTTATTTGTTTATTTGTTTATTTGTTTATTTGTTTTTTTGCTTTATTTGTTTATTTGTTTATTTGTTTATTTGTTTATTTGTTTATTTGTTTATTTGTTTATTTGTTTATTTGTTTATTTGTTTATTTGTTTATTTGTTTATTTGTTTATTTGTTTATTTGTTTATTTGTTTATTTGTTTATTTGTTTATTTGTTTATTTGTTTATTGATTTAAAAAATATAATCAGTTCAACTTGTTTTTGTTGTTCAAATATCGGCGTGATTACAATACTCCCCATTTTCGCATTTCAAGCACCTCACTACTACCAAGAAAATTTGAATCCGCTCATAGCGCATGGTGTTCCCAACGGAAAAGCCTCCAGTTTCGCCTTAACCCAAAGTTGCCAAATTTTCAAAAAAAAATGAATATAAACTTACGGCAGTTTCGCTAGAAATTGGGTCGACCAAATTTAAAGATGAGAGCGGTAATATATCCTATTTTCTATTAGCTTTCGACTGCTTTTTGCCGAACTAGGCTAAAATATCTTGGAAAAAGTTATTAGGTAAATTAACTCTTGAAGTCATCGGTCAAAAGTTTGAGGTTACCCCTCAATATGATGTATCAGTCAAAAGTTTGGGGTCACTTTCGTAAAACATAGAAAAGTGATTTGGTGATATCTTCGTCATCTATAGTTCAATTTTTATTCTTATTTTGAAGATAATTACCTAAATTTACGAATGATGTCTTTGATTTAACGTTTTCAACGATTTTTAAATATAAAATTTGAGTGTAGAATTAGCATCTAAGTTAAAATACACAAAAATAAAAACAAAAAAAAAAAATTAAATATAAAAATGTTATGCAAAGTTACACAAGTTTACAAAATAAAATGAAAATCGTGAACTTCTGTCAACGACCAAAATTTTTGAAGCACAATTTAGTGCTGATTTCGAAACCGACCCTCAAAAAATTTTAAGTAGAACAGTTTTTGAGTTTTAGCTTAAGGCGAAACTGGAAGCATTTTCTCATTTTTTCGGTTTTTGATTTTTTATTAAATAACGAAGCAATGTTTTCAAAATCGGTTTTCGTACACATGTAGAGTATGGATCAAGGTATCTTCTGAATTTTTTTGAGATGGAAAGTGTTTTCCATTTTTGCAAAAACCATTTTTATGTGAAATTTTGTTCAAAAATGGTTTTTGCAAAAACGAAAAACATTTTCCACTACAAAAAAAATCAGGAGATACCTTGATCCATACTCTACATGTGCACGAAAACCGATTTTGAAAATATTGCTTCATTATTTAATAAAAAATTAAGAACCAAAAAGTGAGGAAATGCTTCCAGTTTCGCCTTAATATCGAGTTTTGCAACTTTTCAAAATATGAAATTTACTAAAATTAAAATATATTGCGTTTCATTCAACCAATTTGGAATCTTTTTCCATAAATTAAAAGCTGAATACAATACCATTCGAATACAGGTTTTGCATCATAAGAAAAAACCAACTTAAAAATTCTTTCTCAACGTTTATTTGACATATCATATTTAGGCGAGTTACAGTAAAAATTTCAGCTCAATCGGAGCATTGATTACGGAGGATGAAATGTTTGAAGTGAGCGACTTTGCTTAAAAATAGAACAAAAATCGACTTCAAATCATCAGCCTTGTATGGAAAGTCGAAAAAAATTCCGCTCTACTGTATTTTTTTTTCTTTTGCGTTTTCGAACTCAGGGCATGATTCTACACCAAAAATGATCATCAGCATACCGAGTTCAAAAATCACATTTCGGCACATTTCAAAAAATGAGGCACTTTTACGTTAAGTTTTAGTATGTAAATTTTAACAAATTTGTATGATTCAATGTTTATGCAGTAAATACTCTTCATTATGTTTCAAATAAGCCAAGAAGAATAAGAATTGAATGAAAGATGACAAAGATATCAATAAATCATTTTTACATGTTTTACGATAGTGACCCCAAACTTTTGGCCGATGCATGTTAACTCTCCCTGGCTGAAGCCAGAGCCTCAGTATTTATAGCCTAAATATTCCTAACAATGCCCAAACGGCTTGGGCGTGTCTAAAATCCTTGATGCCATACATGTGAAAACCTAGAACTCTCCCTATTCTACTCATCATCACCGTAATTATTACTCTTCTTAAAAAAAATCACGGTTCTTCTAACTTGAGCGGATTCCTTACGTCAAAACCCTTAATTTCCTAACCACGCCTGACTTGGGCGTGTTCGCAAAAACAACTCTACTGAGATTCCTAACCCCCAAGGCCTAAAGCTTCTAGCCCCGCCGCACTTGGGCGTATCCAAAGGTTGGGTGTGTGAAAGAATTGAATCCCACCATTGACGTCTTCATCATCATCATCATCATCATCCCCATCGTCTTCGGAATTTGGCAGCCAATTCGTTAAAAAAAGGAAACGTCTTGTTGTTACATCGTATCTTCTGTCTCGATTTCAAAACTCCAGAACGAATCCGGTGAAAAACAATCTAGGCTACCTGAAACCATATGCGACCAATACGGCGCCTCAATTTTGAAACAACATTCATTCATGCCTCTGATATTCAACTGAATGATTTTTAATGACGAATTTGCCTCAATACAATGATAATAGTGATTCGAATACATTGAAAATAATGATTGTTGTGACTCTGCAGTAGGAAGATAGTCTGACCGCCGCTTTGTTGCAGGCTCCAATGCTGGCGAGGATTGTGAAGATGTTTCTGAGCTATCCAGGTTCCGTTTTGATCCAGTTCGATGCAGTCCCAGTACGTCTGGACGAGAGCGAATCGTTTCAGGTTTAGAGTTTTCGTTTCGTTTTGCCAGTATCAACCCATTTCGGCCGGGCCAGACGAACTTGAAATTCTCGTACCTGCTTGTAAAGCTCCATTAATGCGATGTGAGTCCATCGCGCAAAACGACCTTCCGTGAATCACCCGACAGGGTAGGATCGATATTGGCATATAACAATGGTCCAAAGGCACGCTTGTTGGCAAACAGCTTCTTTTGTATTGCTCACACTCAAAAACTACTTTTATCGGTACGGATTCAGAGTTCCGTTGCTTCTGTCCATTCGATGTGAGCCGTTTTCCTCCAGTATTGCGCCATCCGGGATTTTGAAGCCAACAGCAGACGACACTTTTTCGATGATGTCATTGATGTTTTCGTCCTTCTTCATGGGTAGTCTTAGCACAATTCGACACTGATTTTTCATTTGGGCCTAACTGACCTTATTCCAGGGCTGTTACAAAAGTGTCGATTTGGAAACTGCAAAATCCGCGCCAAGCCATTTGAAATCCGCGCCGAGGTCATCAAATCCGCGCCAATACAAAAATATATGATTTTGATGACTCAAACTCATAAAAGCCTGAATTTTTCAACTATGTATGGTTTTTGTTGCACACCAGATGAAGATCATTTCTAATGTTAAAACCGATTTTAACTACCGTGAGGTGCCCATATTTCGTGCACTTAAGAATTTTCTTCTGTAGTTTTAAGGGTTATTATTTTTTATGTTTGTTTTCTATTGAAATCTTAATAAAACAATATATTGTTTGCTATTTGAATCAAATGTTCACTAACTTTACTGATGGTCAGTAATGTGAATTAATTCTTTTTTTTTAATTGTAGCTTTTTACTTTTCTATTATGTGTCAATAATAGGCACATTCCTCGGGAGGTTAGTTCTAGTAAAGTGTCGTCTTCCTAATTTGTGTTCTGGCAATAAAGCTTACGGCAATAATTTGTTTGAATGAAACTAGCGGCTGTAAGCTACTACTCTCAATGTTTGGGTAAATATAATCATCCCGAGTTTACTTAGTATTCTCACATTTATAAATGTTAATTTTTTTTCTACGTAGTCTATGAGCAGTCCCTAGCTAATTTTAAACCAATTGAAATGGTTATTAGAACTTTTATTAATAAACGAATCATGCGATGGCTTTGTAGCCATTTGTGTACACATGAATCTCTAAAACAAAGTTATGAAAAAGAGTGCACGAAATTAGGGACCCATACAAATTGTGGGTTCCTAATTTCGCCAACAACAAAAATGTTGAAACAAAATAAGAAAATAATATTTTTAAGTAATTTTATTGCATATCATAATAAAATATATTGAATTGAAATAATCAAACATAAATTGGAATATTTACCTTTGATAGAGATCGAAATATTTGTTCACTTCTGTGAGTGTTGATTTCCTCGTATCTCTGAATATGGCATCTGCTATTTGTATACATTTGCAATTTATTTTTCAATCTTTCACATAAATCAAATTTTTCATTTCTTTTTTTGTGAATTGTATTGAGATCAAATGCAGTTTTGAGGTTATAGCTAATTTTGTATGATTCCGCTGTTAATTAGATAATAATGCTCTCATAAGTCAGAAGTTAACGAAGTTTGGGCCCGCACGAAATTAGGGCACCCCACGGTATTATTAATCCATGACCTAAAATGCAGCGTCCGCATCAACCAAGAGTTTAAAAATGTTGCAAACAGGTAGGTTTTTTTTTAAATTAGAATAAATAGTTTTGAATAAATAGTTCTTCAATTGCTGGTCAATCAGAGTGACTACTTTTTTACGAGAATGGAATTTCCTGTTCCCTGAAACAGTTCCAAAAAAGATCATTCTTTATGAATCTTTTTAAATAATTATAACCAACATTATGATAGAAAACCTGCAATAAAATCTGTAGTAAGTCCCAAAAGACCGTTCGAGAGAACTGCAATTTTTTTTTGGATTTTTTGTGTAGATACAACTTGAGTAATTGATTCTAACATAATCTATTGATTAAATAAATCACCAATACCAATAGGAATAAAATTTAAGGGAGATATATGTTAAATAGGAAACATTTCATAAAAAAAATTCAGGCAAATGTTCTTGCCTTTGAGCAAAAGGTATGTAGAGAAGTATAAATTTATTAGAAACTTATGATAAGAGTTTCTGACCACATCACACCTTTGGAAATTCAGTTAAGATTCCAAGTTTTCAAGTCATAAATATCCTCTAAAAATTCTACCCTTTATTAACTGTGCTCGCTACTCCCCTCTCAACGGATGCTCCAATTTGAAATCAAAGATAAATTTTAGCCTGACAACTTTTAATAAAAATCGTTCTACAAGTAACACAGTATACAAAACCAATGATTTCCTTTACGAGATTCTACTAAATTAGCCACAAAATTCAATTGAGTATTTATCCAAAGTTTCCAATGACGTATTTTTGCAAATTCCACAAAAAAAAAACAGAATCACCAAGAAACTCTAGGATTTTTGCAGAAATCTTGTCATGATGCAGTGTTTTTCGAACCTGGGACATTACTTAATAAGTTCCGTCGAAAAAAAAAAACAAAAAATGATGGTGAAAACAGAAATAAATTCAAGAGGTTGACTACCGATTTCAACAGAGGAACTTCTCTGATTTAAAAAATTTAGCGTTTAGTGCAGTGCAACTTATCTACTACTCCAAGCTAGCGACTACTAACATTATTTTTACTCAATCACAAAATTTATACCTAACTCCACTTTGAAAATGTTCTTTATTTTTTCTGATTGTGTTGAGCTCAATGTCTATATATTTCATGTAAGTGCATTTTCGCAAAAACCGCGCCGAAATTAGCAAAAACGCGCCAAATCCGCGCGAAACGCAAAAACCGCGAAAAACGCAAAACCCGCGCCATCTATTACAGCCCCGGATCGCCAAGCTCATTCTGTTTAAGCGTTCGACCTCCGTCTCCAGTTCATAAACGGTACTGCATAACTGTTGATGTTTTTTCTGCAATTGATCTGCCTCTGACTTTTTGTTATTATTGACACATTCTACCGTGACGTTATAACGTTTTAACACATTCGTAGTCAGATTTTCCACAATAACTCATGAAAACGAGCGTAAACCTTAAAATATTTTTTCATATTCGGATTCCTTGTAAAATTTGTGATATATTTGACCTTTTGAACATTTAGTTTTCATTAGAAAAACGTGTTCAAAATGCGTATTTGTAGCGTGACGTTACAACGCGCTCTAGAATCCGACCCTCTCTAACGCGCTACCAACATCTTAGAAAATCTGCTCGGATTTTTATGATATTCTGAATTTTTTTCCACCATTGAAATTTATTGGTTTGTTCTTCAATTCAATGGAATAAAACATTTAAATTTCGGATTTGGTTTTGGATGATCGACTTTTACATTTCGTGACGTTACAACGCCCGTTCAGTTTCAAACAGGGTTCTGCTCGCGTTGTAACGTCACGAAAATGCACATCATGTTAGAATCAGAACAATCAGCCAAATTTACCCGAATTTGTGAATACATCATTGCATTATCTTCACTGCTTCAAGGTGGACTTTATTCTATTGAAAATCCGTTTTGTGATAAATGGCTCGGAAGGCCAAGTTATTGCTATCAGTAGTATGAATACTCCTTCATGAAGGTTAATGACACCGGCACCCATCTTCGCTTTAGTATCACCCATATTCTTCTAGTTTTGTTCCAAAGACTAGCGCGCTGAGATCCATTATTTTTGCACCGCCAGATATTTAAAATTTTCAGCATATAACTCATCACGCCGTCGAAATAAGACACATTCTACCGTGACGTTACAACGTTTCTACGTATTCGTAGTTAGATTTTTCACTATAATTCATAAAAACGACAGTAAACCTCAAAATAATTTTGTCATATTCAGATTCCTTGTAAAATTTCCGATATGTTCGACCTGTTTAACATAAAGTTTTCATTGGAAAAAACTTGTTTAAAATGCGTATTTGTAGCGTGACGTTACAACGCGCTACAATTTGACCCCCTCTACCGCGCAACCAACATCTTGAAAAATTTGCTCGGATTTTTATTTTAAACTGAAATTTCTCCCATCCATTGAAGTTTATTGGTTTGTTCTTCAATGCAGTGAAATAAAACATATACATTTCGGATTCGTTTTTTGGATTTTTATATTTCCTGACGTTACAACGCCCGTTCAGTTTTAAACAGGGTTCTGCTCGCGTTGTAACGTCACGAAAATCCACATAATTTTAGAATCAGAATCATCAGCCAAAATTGCCCGAATTTGGGAATTTATTATTGCTCTACTTTCACTGCTCAAAGAGCAACTTTATTCTATTGAAAATCCGTTATGTGATAAATGGTTCGGAGCGCCAAGTTATTGCTATCAGCAGTATGAAAACTCCTTCATGAAGGTTAATGGTACCCATCTTCGGCCTAGTACGACATATTCATCTTATTTTGTCCCAAAGACCAAACCGTTGATATTCATTACTTCGCACCGCCAGATATTTAGATTTTGCAGCATAAAACTAATCATGCCGTCGAATTAAACACTTTTTCAATAATTTATGCAATGTCATTGATTCAATTAAAAATGCTTTAAGATGTGCGAGCAGTTATTGAACCAAAGACATACCTGAGGATCTGCATACCACCTAGGGGCATCAATTTCTGTGATTCCAGAGACAAATAGCCTAATTCTGACAAAAAAAAACATCCTATATATGTCAGAATCATAATTACTTAGAGAGTCAGTGTCTATGGCAAAGTTGTTTGATAAGTCAAAAACTTACAGCTCATTTACTATTGGATGTGGGATTCTGACACACTGGGCGACAAACGATTAGAATTAGGTTTACAAACGATTAGAATTTCTCAAAAAGTTATCAACAAATTTTGACTAATTGAGAAACTATTTTTTGGCACAATTTTTGGGCACTTTTTAAAAAGTTACATGTTGAATATTTTTTGAATAGGCTGAGTGTACCAGTTATCGTCAGTTAGTGGTTCCCTATTCGGCCATAGTTGTTATTTGAGATAATTCAAAATTGTGCATCATTTCAAGAGTTTTTTGTCTGTATTAACGAGATTTATAACCCTAGGCTAATTCATCTCGGGACCCACGTTTTACTTCCCTTCCGAAAGAAGAACCCACATTTAGTGAGTATGTCGGGAGTGGGATTCGATCCCAGGTCCTCGGCGTGATAGTCAAGTGTTCTATCCACCACACCAGGTCCGCTCCTTGTTATTTCAAGAGTTTTATTGACAAGATGCTTTTAAATTCTTACTGCTAAAACATTCATAATAGGTCAAAGTTTGAAAACTTTCCAAATTAACACTATGGCCAAATAGGGACCCCCAATGGCGATAACTGGTACACTTACCCTAAATATAAAGCGCATGATTTTTAAAAATTTAAACTACCACTAGTCAGTTAGAAACTTGAACCAAACGGCTTTTAAACTGAAAATTCTTGACAAGATAAACAACTTTCCAAAGATTTCATTAAAGTCGTTTGGTAGATCAAGGACTTTCAGTTTAATAGCCGTATGGTATTAATTTCCGTCACACAGTGGTGCTAGTTGCAAATTTTCAAAAGCATACCAATTTTATTAATTACCTAAAACACATTTAACAAGCCGTAACTTTTTATAAAATATATCAAATATTCTCAAATTTTAACTGATAGTTCCTCATCTTGTTATCTGTAATTTTTGACAGTTGTTCTATTAATTCTTATATCTTAGGAATAAATGAATCAAATCAAATTAAATTTTGAAAATTAGGAATTATTGATCTTTGATGACTATTTGATTTGAATAGGGGAGACTGAGGAGACTTGATCCCTGGGGAGACTTGTTCCCCCCATATTTGCTCGGAATCAAAAACATTTTTCTTCTAGCATAATTTTTCCAAAACTACTCCTGGACAAACGACTATGTTTTGGCTACAAGTGATTTTGATTGTACATTGCATTATTTTTTAACAGCTGATGGTTTGTTTTCAGTCCTTCAGAAATCTTTTAGGCGATTCCGAAAAATCTCAATAACTTTGAGAAAATTGAACCAAATCGTGTCAAAATTTCACCGCACATAGTTTAAATAAATTACTTTCAAACTTATTTATCCAAATGAGGTTGTTGTTAACATATTTTAATTAATTCAGCTTAGTATACACAACAGTGACATGGGGAGACTTGATCCCTCGAGGATTATACACACATTATACATGTGAAAAATAAAATTCTATTCGGAAGCCTCTACTTACTTGGAATTCAAGTCTATTCAACGATAAAATGTGTCAGGTAATTATAACTTCAGTACAAACCAAGAAAAGGGGGATCAAGTCTCCCCATTTTGAAAATACGGCATATCCTTAAAAATTTAAAGAAATCTTACAATTTCAAACATTCCATATTCATCGAAAATACAAGAAAACTCGAAAAGAAAATGAATAGAAAGATTCTGGAATTATTTTCCCTTTAAATAAACCATGTGATCAAAGGGGGATCAAGTGTCACCCATTTTTGAAAAATACATCACAAGACATGCCTCCATAAAAACACAGTTTTGAAAACTTTAACAATAATTGAAAGGCCTTCTGTTGTGTATTAACTTGCAATACATGTTTACCTGAAATTTTGTACGGAAATCGGATCTAGTTTTGTGTTTTTTCTTAAAGTTTCAGGTAAATTAAGAAAAAGGGATCAAGTCTCCCCAGTCTCCCCTACAATGTGTCCAAAGTGAAAAAAGTTGCAACTCGTAGAATACTTTTCAAGAAATTCTAATCCCTTTACTGCTTTTGCAAAATGGAAACTAACGTCTTCTAGTGGCAATATCTCGCATCTATTGGTAAATCAACTGCAAGTCCTTTACTTACCAAACAACTTTGCCGAAGAAATCGTATTTCTTTGTAATAGGGATCCTGAGATGTATGAAATTTAAAATTTGTAAGTTCTATAGCGCCGCCTGTTGGTGGAACTTTAAACCCAACTATCCATCAACTGTAAGTCTTTGACCAACTTAATAACTTTGTAATTTCGTCAGTGTTTCATCTGTTGGCTACTGATATCACAGAAATTTTCGGTTTGAGTGGTATTTGATTACGATTAAAAAAAATTACAATATCACAGTACAATTACATCGTAGATTTTGGCCAAACACCATCTCCCCCGTCCTTCAAAAATCTACGTAGTTTATGAACGGGCAATGGTAGGCAACTTATAAACGAAATCTTGAAAAAGAGCTCATACACAATGAGAACGAAACTGTTTTGAATATAGAACTACGTTTGTCCAATTCAGAAGCCGTGCAAGCCGGAAAGATTTGGTCTTTTCCACAGAACTTTTTTTCGTGACGTTACAACGCAAACTTCAACCAGGTGAAACTCAGGCTTCCGTGAACCGATTTTTTTTCTTTTTGTCTTATTTGAAAGATCTTTTTGAGTACAAAGAGCATACAAAATTTCATATTTGTAACGTTTTCCGTTTTTTAATAAAATTTAAAAATGTTGATTTTTCGTGACGTTACAACGCAATAAAAACCCATACTATGATCAGCCATATTTCAGAGTTGTAAAGTCTTCCGATTAAAATTCTTTTCATGCTAAAAATCTATATACATTTATCTACAAATGATGGAAGACTTTTGAAAAATCAGTGTGTTGGTGTTTAAAATACGACAGTTTGGATGAAAAGTGTGCCTATTTGACATAAAATCACGATTTTAATGTTAATCTTAATCGTCGTGCAATTTATATTTATTGTCATACTAATATCATGTCGAATACATTTTTGGATGGCAAAAGTAATGTAGAATGTGATAAAAATGTCAAATATGCCATAACTTAACTTTGAAAAATTGGTATTGATGATACGGGGCCCGTAGAATGTGTCTATTATTACACTAGTTTACAGCATTTTTGAACTCGGTAAGCTGGTGATCGTTTTTGGTGTAGAATCATGCCCTGAGTTCCAAAACGCGAAGGAAAAAATTTACAGTAGAGCGGAATTTTCTTCGACTTTCTATACAAGGTTGATGATTTGAAATCGATTTTTGTTCTATTTTTAAGCAAAGTCGCTCACTTCACACATCTCATTCTCCGTAATCAATGTTCCGATTGAGCTGAATTTTTTACTGTAACTCGCCTACATATGACATGTCAAATAAACTTTGAGCAAGAATTTTTGAATTGTTTTTTTCTTATTGAAAAAAAAAATACATTTCTTCATATATTTTTGGAAATTTTGCTAAAAATTAAGGAGATCGTCCCCAAAACTCGCCAAAACGTGTCCGTGTCTTTAAAAAAAAGTTCAATATAATCGGATGGGAACATATTTTGGACCGCCTGTCAGGTTCTTCTTCTTCTTATTTATGGCTCTACGTCCCCACTAGGACTTGACCTGCCTCGCTTCAACTTAGTGTTCTTTGAGCACCCCACAGTTATTAATTGAAGGGGTTTCTTTGCCTGCCATTGCATGAATTTGTATATTGCGAGGCAAGCACAATGATACTCTATGCCCAGGAAGTCGAGAAAATTTTCTCGACTGGAACGGGAATCGAATCCGCCGTTTCCGGATTGGCGATCCATAGCCTTTACCACTAGGCTAACTGGAGACCCTTCAGATTCATCTCTCCAGTTCCTTCTGTTACCGGACTATCGTCGGCAACAATAGGACCCAGGGTCTTGCAGTGCATATTATTAATGATTTATAAAAACTGCTAGGTAACTATTTACAAACAAGTAGCATTGCATTCCAGTCGGTTGGCTCGTCATACACACGGCGTTGTAAACAACACAAGCACTTCACATTATGGTATCCCAGGGCAAGTGAGAATCCGGGGCAAGTGAGGCCTACGGTTATATTTTTTTTCATTTTTCATTTTTAAGGCAAACATTCTTCATGGAAAACATAGGGGTCACACCAACAACGGATACTTTGAATTCAAAAATTGTAATTGTTCTCACCATAAAGGGACCATGTATGTTATTGTTGTTCATATGTAATTTTCAATTCACTAAGTGAGATAAACGTACTCTACTACATTCGTCGTTTTAAAATAGAATAACAAATAAAGTAAAACTTTTTCGGTTTCAGGATAATGTTTGGAGTACTTGTGAATTATTTTAAGTAAAAAAGCAGTAATTTATTTTCATTTTTTACCTTTTGATAACGGCTCTCACTTGCCCTAGTGCATTTCAACATCTGGGGCAAGTGAGATCTATGAGAGTAAATAAACACATTTTCACAGTGTGATCTCGCTTTCGACAGCCTAAGTCGAAATTTACACAGAAGTGAAGTAAAAATCCGCGCCTGACATAAAAAATCGTTGAATTTACTTAATTCCTTTTATTCTGATGATTAAACTATTGTTTAAAATGGTTAAGTCTTGGGTAGAACATATTTTTTTTCGAAACCATCATTTTTTCATGTTTTCGTCTAAGTAAATTCTATTTTTTTTTTCGTTTTTCGCTGCATAATGAGTTTGTCTGAGTGTTAAGAAACCGACCATAAAGTAAGAAAAAAAAATGGAAAACGACATATTTAATGTTCACGATTTGAAAATATTTATTTAATGATCGTAAAATTATGCACGTAGTGAACTATGGTGGCGAGTGGACGTGTTCGAAACTCCTGACGTTTGTTTTTTTTTGGCTGATGAATTCGCTGAAGAAAATTCCAGATGAAGAACAAAGTGTTTCAAGTTTAACGGCCTGCTGGAAGCCATAAATTCTACCCGAGATCCGATGGTGAGATAGATGGCGTTTGTTAGCATACGTGAGTTTTAGCTCCATTCCTGACGTGGAAAAATGGGAATTGCGGCTCGACGACTCAAGGAAAGGACGTATCAACAAGCGAACCCACTTTCCCACTTTGATGCATTTGTAGGAGAAGGAATGGTAAGACGCAATCCTCCAATTTGAGAGCGCGAGTGGTAAGTGATCGACCATTGGAACAGTAAGAAGAATGTACATGATGTGAGGACATGAGTCCTGGTCAACGATGTAGGTGGGCATTGCTCGGAGTTGCTGCATCCGTCCCTTACACATTTCTCATCAAACGGGTAGGAGCAGGATGTAGCAGCCTTGAGCGGATTCAGCCTGCGTCGTTGAACAGGACTATGATTTCGCGCTCGTAAGGTGAATTTGATGCTCCAGAGTACTAGTATTTTACAAATTCGCAAGACACAGAATCCATTACAAAACCTGTGAACGAATATTTTTATTGGTGTATAGCAACAGAAGTAAGGCCGGAACAAATCTTATTTTCTTCTTTTGTCACTTTGCTCGTTGACTCGTCAAGGGGGTGGATAATAAATTATAAATTTATTTGTTGAAAAATTACCCAAACAATTAGGCAAAATTGTAAAACTCGTCGGATTTGTTAGGAAATTTTCTCGACAACTCTAATTTCAGTTCAAAATTTTTAAATTTTTGTATAATTTATTTGTGTCCCCCCTCAAAATGTCGAATTCCGACCAAAATTTTCCGAGAGGGGGGGGGGGGGGGGTGACATTAGAGAAAATCGAAATTTGTGTCAGCCTAAGTGATTGATTATTGAACAACTAAATATTGATATAATTTGGTGATACCTCATCATACCTCAGTTCCTATGTTTTATTGTTTAGGTATTTGTTATAACATTGTACGATTTCCATTTTTATATTGCGGGGTTTACACACATACACACGGAGAGGTAGCTTAAGGGAGTTAAAGGAACCGATGACCGGACTCAAGTTCGTGGAGTAGCCAGTCTTTTGTCATGAGTTAGCAACTCTAACTCACCCTGTTACATCAAACCATCAAGTTTAACTCACCCTGCTACATCAAACCATCAGGTAGATAATTCCCTCCCTGAATGATTCTGCAGTCATAGATAATCCTTGCGCTGATGGTGGGTACACTTTTATCATCATCATCATCAATGATCGTAAAATTATGCAAGAGAAAACATAACATCTGCAAATCTTGAAAAATCTTTTGGCGAGATTCCTCAACTACGTAATATGAAAAGCAAATTTGGAAATCTTTCAGAATTTAGCTTTATGGCGCTTTTTAAATAAAAAATCCAATTTGTTTTGCACGAGCTGCTTAAAGTTGAATCATTTTTTTTCTCAGTGACTCGTAAAAATATGTGTTACGTAATTTATGCACGAAACCACAAAACTCTTCCAACATAAGCCACCTAACATAGTTATTCGTAAAAGATATTTACAAATAATGCTTCTTTACATATAAGCAGCAACTGCAGGAATTAAACGGCTACGCAGTCTTCAATACGGAAAACGAAGTTTATTGTTTGCCCGACGTTTCGACACTGGGGTTTTGTGTCATCTTCAGGGGTACTAAAATTTAATACATGTACTAGTTCGACGAATGGATACAAAGTTTGGTCTGGATTACTTACACTAATTGTTCGCTTTTGGTCTTATGTTTCGTCTAACTGTAACTGTCTGGTTGTTTTGTTGTTGGTACATGCTGAGAAGTTGTTATAAAAGATTTAAATATTGTCGGGTTTCTTGTCTGGTTATAAATTTTTGTCTTACACAATTTTCGTTTGTCTAGTTTTGCAACGGACTGTACGCTGTTGGCGCAAATCTACTTCTAGCAACCCCCTTCTTATGGTTGAACAAGCTTTGGTAGCAGAAATGCCCTATCTTAATAACTATTCTTCATCGTCAGTTTGTCGTGTTGTACTCGGTTTGTCGCGTTCATGTATCGCCTTGATGCTGTGCAACAAAGCTGCGTATGTGGTGCTGAGTCTATCTACGTCTGTTCGTTTGTTGATTGTGTGGTCTGAGTTTGTAATGTGATACATTTCAAGAAATTGTAGTGTCGTCGATTTGTAACTGTGGTCAATAATTTGTGTTTGCTCAAGATTAAATCTGTGATTGTGTTCTATACAGTGTTGGATTAGGGCTGTTGTAGTTTCAATTAGTGATTCTATGGCTGCTTCAGTGTGTGTTTGACTATCGTTCAGCATCTTGTCTAGTTTGTTTACATTGCTTCTATGGCCTGTTAGTCTTTTACCTAAGTTGTTTCTAGTCATTCCTATGTAGCAGCTCTCGCAGTCGTTGCATGGGATTTTACCAGAAATATACCAACAATGTTTTTAGAACCTTTGGAATTATAAAATTATTTATGTTTGATTTTTTTTGGCTTGACAAAACTAAACTAGCATTTTTTTAGGTCCCACTTGCCCCGGGGTACCTTATATCAGCGTTTCTCAAACTATGGGTCGTGACCCACTGATGGATCGCGGGCTGATTTTTGGTGGGTCGCGAAGGCTTGGGCGATAGTGAAATAAATTTCCCGAGTAGTTCATATGCAATGATGTTGCATGTCATTTTTTAATTTACAAATACTTTCTAGGAAAATCAGCAGAATAAATTTTAGAAATTAGATTATTTTCAAACTTGTATATTATAAGTCTTAAGTACGTCGCACAAACCTCGACGGAACGGACGCTATGTGTCCCATGTTTTAGTGTACGAAGGTTAATGATTCTGATAAAATTTTAAAATTTCCCGATGTTCTGTGAAAAATGAGTTCAAGTTGTTGCTTGCAGTTAACATTTTCAGTTTGATATACAAGGCAAGTTCAGCAGTAAGAATTTTAGAAAAAAAGTTAAATATAAAAAAAAAATGCACATTTACCAGATTTCGACAAGAAACCTAAGAACGTTTCGTAATTTCATTCGATTTTTTTTGTTTATTTTTACCCATTTAACTTTTGTAAACTTCTGCTAAATTTCGATAATCCGAGCTTTTGCAAAAATCAGCAATTTGAAAATTGATGATTTAAAAAAAATAGAATTAAAATAAATGTGTATGCAGAATCTGATTGAAATTTGACTCAAAACGGACGCATGGATGGTCAGCAGTACTAAAATTTCAAATAGTCAACTTTATGTTTACCCACTCACCGTGAATATGAAATACCTTTTCCAACCCAGTCTGTTTGATGGATTGACATTGTTTTGTACGAAAAAAACAAAATGCTTGATTTCATTATCTTTCATTTGAAAGGAAATTTTTAAAGTCCTGCAGAAATATAAAATAGTCACTTTATCTTCAAAGACTGTGCATAAGTTCTATGTTTTCTTTGTTTCTAAAATGTGGCGATGTTGCATGAATCCTGATTGGTTATTAGATACTGTCAAGCTTATATCGAACTCCAAAGATAAACAATTTACAAGAACTAAACATGGGCATCTTAAAAAAGAAAATTGAAAAGAAAACCAAAAATTTGTAGCATTAAGTGCTAGGGTAAAAAATATAATTTGGACATGGGGTTCATTCAAATATTACGTAACGCAAAATTTGACACTTTTCGACCCCCTCCCTCCCCCACGTAACGACATTTGTATGGGAAATTTTGAAATTTTGTATGAAGCGTAACACAACGCTAGACCCCCTCCCTCCCCCCACAACGTTACGTAATATTTGAACGAACCCATGTATGTAATTTAGACATGCACGGTGATGTTTGTCTTGTCCGGGAGAGCTAATATAAGTAATATTTCTCAATATCGATTTTTGGATCAAACAAACCCTATTCTAATGACTTACGTTGAAAATAGCTTAACAATTGAGAATTTACTTCAAAATTATCGAAAATGTAAATTGTTTCACTAAAACCCCTCAAATGCACAGGTATGCAAGACGACATACACTTCACAGTCACATACAGTATTCACCTCAAAATTGTTGAATTAATAGTTGTACGAAATTTAAAAGCCTTATTGCAATGCAAAATGCTCAATAAAGAAGCATTATTCAGCCAATCTCTTAACATTCATCTAGAACGCTTAAAATAGGTGGTGTCCAGAAAACATTACAAGTTTTCTACTGTAAATATATTTTGGCCATCTGACGAATTACATGGGGATGCCGTGCGATTGCATACTTGGAGGCGTATTCTGTGGGTCTGGCGTTACTTCCTCGATTTTAACAAAAACTGTAATAGTTATCAAATGCCCTGTCCAAATTATATATACCTGAGGGTGTCCAAAACATATATTCGGTGTCCAAAATGCAATTCTAACAGGCGATTGGAAATTGTGATTTTCTCAGCTTAAAATGCTTTCGTTAAGGTTTTTGTCACCAGGAACGCAAAGTACAATCATATTAGAAACGTATTAGTAACTTTGCGAAATAATCAATTGTTTTCTAAGGAAGCTAGGGAACGATTTTTCCAACGTTTTCCTCAGCCTGTCCAAAATACATGAATTACCCTACGTAGCGTAAGTTTATCACACAAGCAATAAAATGTATTTATACGAAAAGACAGTCTCAATTTTCCACAATAACGAACTCCGTGAAAATTCGTTCTGATGGGTCGCCAAATTCTTTAGTAATCAAAAGTGGGTCGCAAGCTGAAAAAGTTTGAGAACCCCTGCCTTATATAATTAAACTTAACCTAACTAACAGCTAGAGCAATAAAACACTAAGTGGTCAATCCTAGACCATTGGGGGAACTGGCGGAACCTACGGTTGAAGGTGGCCTCGATGGGTGATAGCTCAACCTCGGAAAATTATTCCAACTCTTATGGTTGGTCTTGAAAAAGACCGGTGTTTTCGGCTTCGGATGGAGAAGGAAGAAGGCACGAGTAACTTTAAAACTACGGTTTTTTCGCGATGTTAACTTCACAAAATGTGGACTGTAACTGATGCGACAACGATCAGGTGGTCTATATTTATAACAAAAAATGTTTCTTCTGGAAAGTTCTCCGCTCGTGTGGTGGGGTAGCTGTGCTGCAAGTGGCGGCGGCGTCAACCAATCAGTGCGATGCAAGCTGCGGTGTCGACGGCGACACTCGCCTCGGTCCGATGATGGATGACGATGATGATCGGCAGGCGGCGCTGCTGCGGGAAAACATGTTGCAACATGTACAGCCTGTCGTCGGCTGGCTGAAAAGGCTGGATCGTCGAGCACCACACACACACATGCACATTTACACAAGTCTCCCTGGCGAATACATGGCACACAAGACGGGTAGGAAAATGGGATTTGGAAACAGGGGTGTATGCAATGGCCAGGTTCTATTTTCGCTACTGAGGTCGCGAACATTCTCCCCCCGGGCTAAGCTCAGAAGCATTACTGGGTTGTGGGATATTCAACTCAAGGTGGAGTGGAGCCAACTTGGAAACTGGACGGCAATAATGACCGATGGACTTTCGAACTTCAGCAACTCGCACAGTGGGATCGATATTCAGATATGTCTCTAGAAAATTGCTCACAAACGGTGTACGTTATCCTTCTTCAAAAAATACACCTCTCCCGGGATGAACGTTTCCGACGAGGCTTCCGACCTCTCTAGGTTTCGCAACATGCACATTGCTCAAGTACTCCTCGGACCAGCCTCTCCAGATAGGGACATGTGTATTCTGCTGATGTTGCCAACGTGACAGGTAATGTTGTTGAACCTCCTTCAGAGCATATTCAGGAACTACAGTGAATGGCTGATTCGGGCTGTGCGCGATCCCTTCTGCTTCCGATGGATCGTTGAAACGCGACAACAAAAGACAAAGGTTGCAGGTTACTTCTACCGGCCTCCGCTCACGTCGAAAAGCGGGAATCGGTACAGAGAAAACAACTCCTGTCCTGGCGAAGGGAGCGATGGGAACATTCTGGATCCGGGGTGTGTTGTCAATCGCAGGCTGGGGTAGCCTAGGATTAAACCTGGAACAAACGATGCAGGTCTCTCTGATATTTCGAACAGTGATTCGAGGCCAAACTCATTTGACAATCCATTCTGACGAACCAACGGAAAACTTCTGCTTGTAACAAACTGTCACTTGGGACTTGGCCCATATAGCCGAGGCGGTAAACGCACGGGTATTCAGCATGACCTTGCTGAGGGTGACGGGTTCGATTCCCGGTCGGTCCAGGATCATTTCGTAAAGGAAATTTCCTTGACTTCCTTGGGCATAGAGTATCTTCGTGCCTGCCACACGATATACACATGCAAAATGGTCATTGGCAGAGGAAGCTCTCAGTTAATAACTGTGGAAGTGCTCATAGAACACTAAGCTGAGAAGCAGGCTTTGTCCCAGTGAGGACGTTACGCCAAGAAGAGAGAGAGAGAGAGAGAGAGGAGGGACTTGGCCTTGTCCGGTGGTTTGAACCGATATTCGGTGTCATTCGGCAACTGGGCACTCAGCGAACGAACTCCAATACACAGGTGACCGCTAGTAACTATGTCAGCTAGTGGGTGTGTAGGACTTCCAGACCCCTGAGGGGTTCCAACACCTAAAGGATCGTTCTGTTGTGGACATCTCATCATTATTTCCAGGAACTGTCTCAGGTCAGGAGTAATAAGGGACTTGGAGAGAACCTCATGGGACTTGGGATGTTTGGAGTTCTTCACGATTCTCAAAACAACGTTGATCAAAGGTGGAAAAACTTGAGGGCAAGCGACTGGTGTAGCAATCACGGTTGGATTCCAATTTGGCCATTGGTTCTCCAGTATGGATTCCGATCCATCAACCCGCTGCGGCAGCTGGCCGTGGGACTGCGAATCATCTGGACTCACGTTCGAGGGTACACAACTCCATACGGTGACTTCAGTTGGATCTTCATTCTCCACCATATGACTACGGACGAAGGCTTCCAATTGCCTTGATTGCCCCGTCTGCCAAGCAAGGAAAAGTTGGTAGAGAGATACTCGGAAATGTCTCCACTCTGGTACGTCCCTGTACTCAACCACACGTTGACGACGACCAGGGAGATCATACCCATCGCAAAACTGGCTGCACTGCTTCGTTATTAGGGGACTTTTCTTCAGCTTCCTCTCAGGTAGGGCAGATCCATGGACGCACAGGAAACAACTGTCATTCAGGACTGATATTGAATCCTTCATAGGTAGTTGGATGGTATCAATGGCTGTAGAGCGGTACTTGACTTCACATTGCGGGTCTTCACCTGTCAACGCAGGGATGTGGTCAAAAACTTCTAGGGCTCGAGCGTCTTCCAAAGATGTGGTAAGTGGTTTGACGGTAACAACATTGCAATGCTGTTGACTGCAGGACAAACTCGTATCATCAACGGCGCCGGCAATAATCCACCCTAGGCGAGTTTCTTGGACTACAGGAAGTTGGTCGGAAATTTTCAACTGACTGGGCATCAACAACTTGAAGAAAAGCTTGATTCCAATCAAGAGGTCTATTTCACCGGGAGTGTGGAAAATTGGATCTGCAAGCGGCAGTCCCGACGGTAGAAGCCATGATTTTGTATCAAATTCACGAGAGGGCATTATACCTGTAATCCGATCCGTAACGAGACAATCCATCAGGGCTTGAAAATCGGAATGCATGGAACGAATTTGAGCCTCGGCCATCTCAGAGAGGGTAGGTTTCTTGCCATTGGCCCCAATGATTTCGACAGTAGTACTAGTTGTAGGAATTCGCAACAAATCAATCATCCTTCGTGAGACAAAATGAGCCTGGGACCCACAATCCAAAAAGGCACGGCATGACTGGTATTTGCCATCGCAATCCAAAATATTTACAACAGCGGTCATCAAGGCAGGGAGCTTCGCTTACTGAGCAGGTGGTGCTAACAGAGGGAACGGGATTCACTTCTGAGGGTTTGGGTACATGTTCGCTAACTGGCATGGATGCCGGAGGATTATCAGAGGCTGGGGTATTCGCATTTGACGGGGTCTCAATGTGCAAAAGTGTGTGGTGCTTACCTTGGCATTTCTGGCAGGTGCGCGTCGAACTACAGGAACTGCTCAGATGGCCTTTCCGCAGGCAGTTGTAGCACAGCCGCAGCTCTCGGACCTTCGCTTGACGTTCTGGGATGGACATCGCACGCAGGACTTCGCACTTGAAGTTGGGATGTACTCCAGCACACAGCTCGCAGGATGGTTCGGAACTCCCAGTGACAGCACACGAGCTGGGTTGTGCGCCTCTCACCAGGTTGTACGGATTCTTCACGGGATCATTCAGCTTCGTTTTCACTGCAGGCTTGGACGCTCCTTCGCAGTGCTCAAGGATAGCACAACGCTTCTTCAGAAAACCGATCGTATCGCTGTATGTCGGTATCTCTTTGTATGGTATGGTGGCTTCCCACTCCTTCCGAGTGTCTTTATCCAGGGCACCAGCAACAAGATTCACCACAAATCTCTCGGAAATTCCTTCCAATTCTTCTTCGATCAGAGCCAACCCATCGACGTGACGGGTCACCTCATCGATAAGGTCTCGCAACTCTTTGGGATTTTCTCGGCTCATCCGCCGAAGGTTGAGTAGTCCTTGGATGTGGGTATCCACGATAACTCGCTTATTCTCGAATCGATCTTCGAGAATCTCCCAAGCGTGATCGTAATTGTTATCGTTGAGAGTGCGGGCGTCGATGATGCCAGCAGCTGCGCCTACTAGAGATCGCTCGAGGTGGTACAGCTTAATGCAATCCGAGTCGGTGGAGGATCGCATCACATCCAAAAACATGGCCTTGAAGCGAGGCCAGTTTTCAGGCTTGCCATCGAAGTTCGGGATGGGAGCCTTCAATGGCTGCTGCTGCACGATGATGCGAGGGCTTTCGGAGGCTTGCACTTGCGGATGCATTGCGGAATTACACTGGCTTACCTGGATCGCTCGTTCCACCAACACGCTGGTCTCGTTGAAGTGAGTCTCGAAGATCAAGTAGCCCTGGTCCTGCTCTTCCATGCGCTCGGGAGGGCAAACCGCCATCACCTGATGATGGAGGTCAAGGTATTCCTGGAAATGTTTTTGCAGGTTCCGGGAAAACACCTTCAGCTGCGCGGCGTCATACTGGGCACCAGCCGCGGCAGCTTCTTCAATCGCCTTTCGAATGCGCGTAACCTTCGCCTTTGCTTAGCCACGTAAATGGATGATCGATTTCAAGTCCTGCATCCTTTCTTTGGAAATCACTTTCACTGGCGTGTGTTCAGTTAGCATTTGGAATAAGTTCACTCACACGCATACACTGGAGTTTTTCACTTAAACACGTTCGGACAAGTCTGGTTTGGTTCAGTCCTTGCAATGTTTGGGAGGTTTCACTTCACTTTTTGGGAAACACTATGATACGGTTCTCGACGACGACGTTGTCGATCGACACTTGGGAATCACTTTTCCACTGGGGAAATCACTTTACTGCTTCCGACACGGCTGTGTCTCATTCACTGGTACGGGTTCTCGACGACGGCGTTGTCGCTCGACACTAACGACGGCGCGGCACTGACTATACACGGACTGCACTCGCGATACCGCGGACGCGCACTTATTCGGAGGAAACTTCACGACTTCTTCCTTTCTCCTCGATTGCCGAGGAAAATTATTTCGGATAACTCAGGGTGAGGTTGAGCTAAATCACGGCAGGAATCCTGACGATCGGGTGACCGTCCACGAAAGTTACCGGGAGCAACTTTGGAAGCAGGCTCGGTTGAGCGGAAAGGAGCAATCGGCTGATTGTCCACCAACTGTTGCCGGGAGCAACAGCAAACGGGAACGGAACGGATCGATCGGCTTGATTGTCCACCACGGTTGTGGCTTTCCTATCCGGTTCGATACGGACCAAAAAATGGTCAATCCTAGACCATTGGGGGAACTGGCGGAACCTTCGGTTGAAGGTGGCCTCGATGGGTGATAGCTCAACCTCGGAAAATTATTCCAACTCTTATAGTTGGTCTTGAAAAAGACCGGTGCTTTCGGCTTCGGATGGAGAAGGAAGAAGGCACGAGTAACTTTAAAACTACGGTTTATTCGCGATGTTAACTTCACAAAATGTGGACTGAAACTGATGCGACAACAATCAGGTGGTCTATATTTATAACAAAAAATGTTTCTTCCTGAAAGTTCTCCGCTCGTGTGGTGGGGTAGCTGTGCTGCAAGTGGCGGCGGCGTCAACCAATCAGCGCGATGCAAGCTGCGGTGTCGACGGCGACACTCGCCTCGGTCCGATGATTGATGACGATGATGATCGGCAGGCCGCGCTGCTGCGGGAAAACATGTTGCAACATGTACAGCCTGTCGTCGGCTGGCTGGAAAGGTTGGATCGTCGAGCTCCACACACACACACACATGCACATTTACACAAGTCTCCCTGGCGAATACATGGCACACAAGACGGGTAGGAAAATGGGATTTGGAAACAGGGGTGTATGCAATGGCCAGGTTCTATTTTCGCTACTGTGGTCGCGAACACTAAGAACAAAACATACAAAAAAACATGCATTTACACATACTTTTGCTTTCATAGCCAATTATGACATAGACCTAACAACATTTACTAATCTAAACTGAACGATTCGCATCTCTTCGGGTGAATTGAAGTCGACGATTACCTGTTTCCGGAGAATCGGAGTATGAGTGCGGGAGAGATGAGAGATCGATGCGAGAGCATATACGTACGTACAAACGAAGAAGGGGTTAACAGGACGCTGGAGAATTGATTGAGGGGAGTAACGAGAGGACGATCGTAGAAGACACTACGTGCGCCGGTTAACAGGTCTCGGATCACCCAAGAAAAACGGATTTTGAAATTCCGCCGACATAACTGAAGTGTGTGTGAGCAGTATAGTGGACGCTGAAACTGTCGTCCGGATTCGAGCACACGTATCGTGGACCAGTCACCGAGCTCCTGTCTGCATAAATAGGGAGATCCCCTCAACAAACGAAGACCATATTCAGCAAAAAGTTGGCGACCCCTACGCTGGTGGCAGGCGAGCTCCTTCGTTATCGCCTTGTCACACGTGGCGAGAGCTCGACAACCGTAGTTTTTGCGGTGAGGGCTATTAGTAGCCCTACATCCAATGCGTTGTCGCTCCGTACACGAGCGTTTGGGACGTCACGATGAAGATTGGACCGTTTTATACCATGCGGTAACCTGGCCCGCCGGAGTGGAACGGACGTCGGGCTACGGCACAATGCCCCCAACCACCTGTGAGATATAAGATGTACTGAATAAAGCTGTGATAAAGAGAATGATCACAGTAGGCGATATAGCGCATTTGAATGTGATGCGAACTGTCAAGCAGACAATGTTAGCATCCCTGCTTGCGTAGCAACAACTCCAGGCGTCACCCAACCGCGTTCACTTGTGATGGTCCTAATGATTATCATCTTTTTTGTTAACTTTCTTCTTTAAACACACCGTCATAAAATTATGTGTGACCATCATTGTATGGTGCACCTGAAAGCACGATAATGCATTTTAAGTATTTACTGTGTAACCTAAATGTTTTTCTCCGTTTCCATGTTTATTTATTTTGTGTGTAATCAAAGCACTTCTTTGCGACGGTAAGCCACCATGTGTAGAAACCGTTAACTTCGAAATATTTCGGCATGAGAAGCTTTGATTGATATCGCGTTTCGAGTAATGTAAATAAAATAGCCTACATTAAGGCGAATGAACCAAATAAATTCAAAAACGGTAAGTGATGGAAATTTCCATATAGGAAAATTCCCTGATGCGTAGATTAAAAAAACCAGTGGAAAATTACTCTCTACGACTGATTTTAAAAGAACACAAAGGCACTATAGAAAAAGGTAGTTACTGCGAGTTAATAAATAGCTCGATCCAACTCGTCGCGCGATCAATTTATCTTTTCTGGTGGAGTGTTAAAGACAACCGAGTTTTTTGAAAAAAAGTAGGAAAAATAATTAAAGTTGGTGCATAAAGTGCTAAATTCGAAGTAAGTGCGCGGATTTTATGTTATAGTTCCAAATAATTTGAAGTTATTTTTAACTTTTAGTAAATTTAGTGAGTTGGTTAGCAAAAACGTTGAGAAAGCCTGAAATTTGTGAAAGTTAAGGATTAGAATCAGGTAAGCTGGTGAGCCATTTGACCCAAAAGCGAGTGAGAAATAATTGTGACCACGTTAAACAGGCCTTGCCCATCTAACGTGGGCGGTTTATCTAGGGCTTATCCTAGCTGGATTTTTCCCGAGTGCAGCCGAGACCGGAACCACCTGTGGTGCTGCGAGCTTCCGTTTGATAGTCGACCACTTCGCGCTCGAGTGTGGTGAATACGGTGAGCCGAGAAACCCGAACTCGTCGCGCCAAGACGTGTGGTACCGAGCTTCGCAGAACCTGCTCGAATCTCCACCAAGCGTGAGGACGCCTCTACCTCACCCCTACCCACGAACGAGTTGGCTCATCGGACTACGTTGGAGGAAGCAAATCGTTCGGTCGGCTGGTTCGTCATATTGTGGCTCGGCTTCGAGAGACTGCTCGACTGCGAACGACGTGGAGCAGCGTATCGACGGAAAATTCAAGGTCAGACCTAGCTGTAAGATACGATTGCGCAACGTATAAAGAAGAGTTTTTTTTGAAGAGAATTGAATGAGCTCGAATGTGACGTCACACGGTCAGTAGCCAGTTGTATTTGATTCAGAATCGTTCTATGGAATCGAAACTGACTGAAATGAGAACTTGTAAAACTCATTAAATTTGCCTTTTTAATAGTTTTTTTTTCGTTTTCTTGGTTTTTTAAATAAATTTTTTTATTACTTCGAGCTTAGTAAAAACATTCTACCAGACCGTGGCCGTTATTTGCAGATCATCACCGAATTGGATAGAGCTCTGAATTAACCCTTTCACTACCGCTCAGTATTAGAGAGCTTCCAAATAAATTAGCAACAACATTTTAATTTCATTTTTCAGAATTTTGGATTGATTTGGTTTGTTTGAGTCGCGTCGTTTGGGTTCGAATTGGTAAGAAGAGGTTCCTACTGAACTGTGAGGCCTGCCCTGAGCAGGAGTTCTCATGCCGGGATATTATCAGAGGTAACGGTCCTTCGTTTTGAAGGTGGCGCTTAAGCTGTTATCTTGGCGAAACGGAACGGATTGTTACAATTTGGCGCCCAACGTGGGGCCCGAAAAGCAGTTAGTAGATTTTTTGAATTGGACTTTGTCCGAGAAACATTTAGTAGAATTTCAAATTGGACTTTGTTGAAGCACGATTCATACTTGATTTTGAATACATTTTGGGTTTAGTTAGGATAAGTTGGACTTCCTTAGTTAAGTTTTTATTGAGTTTGTTTTTTTTAGTCACTTTTCTTAGTTTAGGATTAGGTATTGGAATCTGGGTTTGGTATTGTGCTTACAACTTTCCTTTTGAATTTTGAGTTTGAATTTTTGTTGCCCATCATAAGTTTTTTTTTTTTTTTTTTTCTTTTTCATAAACATTAGGTAATAATTATATTCAGTCTCAGTCAATTGTCATATTTTTTTTTTCTCTCTTTATTTTTTTCCGTATTAATCGGTAGTGAATTGAAAGCAATAAGGGTGAATTTACAGTACGGCGTTCTGGTGATTTTTTTTTTCTTTTTTTTTGTTTATAGTGAAATTTTGTTTATTAATATTTGTGTTTCTGATTATAATTTGAATTCAAAATGAACTACTATCTCATTAACGAACAGTGTTTAGAAGAAGATGAAGTGAATTATGAGTTGCGTATTCGTGATTATCCGATAGATGGCTCGTTAGAAACACGACGTAGAGCATTGCGTCGTTTGTTGCGAGAAAGTGAGAGTGTTGAGGTGAAGCAGACTTGGTATTCCATTGAAGACGAGTATGTGGGCATTCCGATAAAACTACAGCAAATCGAGTTAGCAATCAGGAATCGAGTTGGGGCTGGCTGTTTGTCGCGACTGGTACATCTACACAAACGAGTTCGTAGATATCATGTGATCAGCTACGACGAACGAGAGAAGCAGAAAATGCTGTTGAACGCTGTGTCGCAAATGGCGCTTACCTACTTCGGTGTGAATCTCGACGTTCTTGGACAAGCAGTACCTGTTATGACCTTGGTTACGGGGCCGCAGGAGACGAATGGGGGTCCTTCGGTACCAGACGGTCATGTGTCAGGATGGAACCGACAGGGCGAGCCTTTGAAGCAGCAGTCGATGCAGGAGGATTTGATTCTGTTTTCTCCAATGCCGGTCGACGGATCGAATGTGGATTTTAGACGGCACACGTTTCCTGTGACCGGGACCCAAAATCCGAGGTCAGATCCATTACCACCTATATTGATACCACAATCCCATCAGTCCAATACACCGAAAATAGGGGAGGCGAATGTGAATCCGGACACGCCACAGTTTAAAAGTTCGATTCAGGTGCAGTTGAGTCGTCGACCATCCGTTCCTGTGTCTGCTCCGATGCCGATGAATGCTTTCGATGTAAATCCATTCGCACATGGATCGAATATCGGTGTAAATCCGACCCAAGCCAGCAACCAACCGTCCAATCGAATCGAGCATAGTTCGCCCGAGTTACGAGATGGTTCATCGGTATGTGGATCCCGAGATAGTCCAGCGTTGCAGCGTCAAGATCAAACTGGGAAGAAAATAACGTTGAATGAGTTTGTCCATGTTTCCGAGATAGAAACCTACATTAAAAGCTGCATCAGTCAAATTCTGACTCGAGATGTCGTTGATAACTTGGCGGATCGTTTCAATACTATCGGGTTTAAGGAGCCAGAGGTGTCCGAAATTCCGCGTGTTTGGTCAGGAGAACCAAATGAAAGAGGAGGAACTGCAAAATTGCCGTTCGTTCGACCAGCACCGCCGGATTCAACCCGGATGCCACCAGGGGGATCACAGTATGTCAGTCAAAAATGTGGGATCACGCCAACCGGATGGTTACCACAATTTCAAAATGTATCTTCGAGTTCTATGGTACCTCCGGTACAGCCGATAATGACTCCGGAGCCGTTTCCGAATCCGTATCGTAAACAAGACATTTCTCTGAACCAATCAATACCTCAACCAACGAATCACTCTACGTTCATGGGTCAACCATTGGGAGCTGGAAATCCGTTGAGCAACAATTTTAATCAAACCCAATTTTTGCGTCAGCGTTTACCTCACCAGACTTGCAACATCATTGAAAAGTGGCCGAAGTTCTCGGGCGATGGCAACGCTGTTCCTGTAGTGGATTTCCTGCGGCAAATTGAGATCCTTAGTCGCTCGTACCAGGTATCTCCAGATGAGCTAAGAATGCATGCTCACATGCTGTTTAAAGGTGATGCCTATGTTTGGTTTACCGCTTACGACGACAAGTTGGATTCGTGGGCCACGCTGACAACCATGTTGAAGATGCGGTATGATAATCCCAATAGGGATAGAGCGATTCGAGACGACATGCGGAACCGAAAACAAAAGCCGAACGAATTGTTCAGTGCCTTTTTAACTGATATTGAGGCCATGTCACAAAGGTTGATTCGTAAGATGTCAGCTGAGGAAAAATTCGATTTGGTGGTGGAGAACATGAAGATGTCGTACAGAAGACGGTTAGCTCTACAGCCAATTCAGTCTCTCGATCATTTAGCTCAGCTGTGTTATCAGTTCGACTCTCTCGAATCTAATATGTTCCTCACCAAACCGACTGCAAAACCCGCTGGACTCAATCAAATCTTGGCGGAGGAAGAATTGGAGGAGTATGAAGAAGTCTCAGAGGAGGAAGACACCGCAGTAATGGCTGTACGACCGAAGATAACACGGAAAATCGCTAGCAAACCCGTGGAATCCAAGGATAACCAAGGAGCTGATCAACCCTTGTGCTGGAACTGCAGAAGTCTTGGTCATATGTGGAGAGACTGTACGCAACGCAAAACTCTTTTCTGTCATATTTGTGGTCATGGGAACACGACGGCCTACCAATGTCCTCAAAAGCATAATCTCAAACCACGCGAATCGGTAGACTCAAAAAACGAATAAATACGGTAGTTTCCGGGAACCAAACTACCGAGGAGCAGTCAGGAGTTCCCACTTTGAATTTCAAATACTTTTCTCAGAATTATAGTATAAATACTTGCTTTCGAAGATGTCCCCATCTGGTAGTCAAGATTTTAGATGAAGAAATTGAAGGGCTTGCCGATACAGGTGCCGGAGTGTCAATAATAAGTTCGGTAGAATTGATTAAGAAGCTTGGGTTGCCAATTAAAAAATGTCACGTTAAAATAAAAACCGCTGATAGTACAGAATATTCATGCTTAGGATATGTGAATATACCTTTCACATATCTCTCAAAAACGCGAATAGTTCCTACGATTATTGTCCCGGAAATTTCAAAAGTGCTTATTTTAGGAGTTGATTTTCTAGAAGCGTTTAATTTTCGTTTGATGATTCCGCGAGAACCTGAGCAGTACGACAAAGAAAGGAGTGAAATTACGGAAGATTGCGACTTGGTTGAGATTATGTTTGTCGAGAATTATTTTGGTGACGACAACACTACCATCTGTTTCCAAATTCAGCCGGAAGCCAACGAAGAAATCATAAAGGAACCAACAGAAATCGACGCTAGCCTAGACATGCCAACTATTGAAGTACCGCAGAATCCGTACAAGACGCCCGGAGATATAGAGACAGAACACCACCTCACTAATTCTGAAAGGCGAGAGTTGTTCGAAGCTGTTCAGGAACTTCCAGCAACTGCCAACGGCAAATTAGGACGCACCCATGTTTTAGAACATTCAATAGAGCTGCTGCCTGGAGCGAAGCCTAAAAAGATGGCCTCCTATAGATGGTCACCGATAGTGGAAAAGGTAATAGACGAAGAAGTGGATCGTATGCTTCGGCTTGGTGTGGTTGAAGAATGTACCGGACCGGTGGATTTCCTGAATCCCCTACTGCCAGTTAAAAAGGCGAATGGCAAGTGGAGAATTTGTCTCGATTCACGGCGGTTAAACTCGTGCACAAAGCGAGACGATTTCCCGTTTCCAAATATGGTCGGAATCCTCCAAAGAATCCAGCGATCTACCTATTTCTCTGTGATAGACCTGTCCGAGTCCTACTATCAGGTGGGACTAGAGAGAGATTCGACAGATAAAACGGCCTTTCGGACCAATAAAGGTTTGTACAAGTTCGTCGTAATGCCGTTTGGGTTAACAAACGCTCCAGCGACAATGGCACGTCTCATGAGGAAAGTCCTAGGAAGCGATCTCGAACCATTCGTGTATGTATATCTGGATGATATAATAATCACGTCTAGGTCGTTCGAGCATCATTGCCAGCTGATTCGAATTGTTGCCCAGCGCCTTAAACAAGCAGGGCTTACAATAAATCTTCAGAAATCGAAGTTCTGTCAACAGCAAATTCGGTACTTAGGATATGTTCTATCAGAGGGCGGACTTTCGATGGATGCATCTAAAATACAACCAGTTGTTGATTACGCACAACCCAAAACAGTTAAAGATATACGACGCCTTCTAGGTCTTGCTGGCTTTTACCAGAAATTTATTCGGAATTATTCCGAAATAACTACACCGATTACCAATCTGCTGAAAAAGGGTCGCAAACAGTTCGTTTGGACAAGAGAAGCCGATGCAGCGTTTCGGAAGTTGAAGGAAGCCCTCATCTCCGCACCAGTTTTGGCTAATCCCGATTTTGGGGTGCCCTTTATTATCGAGACTGATAGTTCGGACATAGCAATTGGAGCAGTATTAGTGCAAATTCAAGGAGGAGAACGGCGAACGATAGCATACTTTTCGAAAAAGCTCTCAAGCACTCAGCGTCGGTACAGTGCAACTGAGCGCGAGTGCCTGGCCGTCTTACTCAGCATAGAGAATTTTAAACATTTTGTGGAAGGCTCCAGGTTTGTTATACAAACCGACGCGATGAGCTTGACATTCTTACGCACAATGTCTATCGAGTCAAAGTCGCCTCGCATTGCTCGGTGGGCACTAAAGCTCGCTAAATATGACCTGACTTTGGAATACAAAAAGGGGTCTGAAAATATACCGGCCGATGCCCTGTCCCGAGGAGTTGAAATAATAGAGGTCTTTGGATTGGATCCCTACGTGGATGGTCTTAAGTCACAGATTGAACGATTTCCCGAAAAATTTAAGGATTTCAAGATCGTCGAGGATAAAGTCTACAAGTTTATCACAAACGGGACTGTAGCCGAAGATCCCGTGTTTCGCTGGAAATATGTCGTTCCTCTATGCGAACGGCAAAAGGTTGTGAAGGATATTCATGAGGAAGCACACTTTGGATACCTAAAAACGCTCTGTAAAGTCCGCGAACGTTTCTATTGGCCCAGAATGTCCAGTGACATCAAAAGATTTTGCCACGCTTGTGAGGTTTGCCGAGAGTCGAAGACACCTAATATAAACGTTCGGCCCCCATGCGGAAAGCCTAAGGAGTGTTCAAGGCCGTGGGAAGTAATTTCGGTGGACTTCCTTGGTCCTTATCCGAGGACAAAGCACGGAAACGTGTGGGTCTTAGTTGTGAGCGATTTTTTTTCAAAGTTTGTTCTCACACAGTGTATGAGAAACGCAACCGCTCCCGCAGTATGCTTATTCCTTGAAACTATGGTGTTTACATTGTTCGGTGCACCCTCTACACTGATATCGGATAACGCGCAAGTATTCAAATCGAACCAATTCCTCCAACTGCTTGGAAAGTACAAGGTAACCCATTGGTTATTGCCCGTCTACCATCCCGCTCCAAACCCCACGGAGCGCGTTAACCGCGTGATCGTCACGGCCATAAGGTGTGCTCTCAACAAACAGCTCTCTCACAAAAAATGGGATGATTCGATCCCTAATATCGCCATGGCAATAAGGACAAGCGTACATGAGAGCACTGGATTCAGCCCTTATTTCATCAACTTTGGTCGTCACATGGTGAGCAATGGCAGCGAGTACGATCACCTCAGGAAACTGGCTCCAGATGTAGAATACGACCCTACAAGGGTGAGTGAAGACATGAAGAAACTTTACGAGGTCGTCCGAATGAATCTGCATCGAGCATACGAACGATATTCCCGTCCCTACAATCTTCGTTCTAATACGCGACATCAGTTTAATCAGGGAGACATCGTCTATCGTAAAAATACTCACCTGTCAGACAAGGCTAAGGACTACGTGGGTAAATTCGGCAACAAATTCTCTAAGGCTCGGGTAAAGGAAAGAATAGGAACAAACACCTACGTTTTAGAAGATTTATTGGGTCATCGGATACCAGGGACCTACCACGGTTCCTTCCTTCAGAAGGCATAGGCTTTCTCATTTGTTAAGAGACCAGCTATGACTGTGCTAGTACCGGCTAGCACATACACCAGATAAACCATCGAAATACGCATATCCGCGGTGTTACGGTTCATCGTCACGTACTGAGATGTCCTTTAGGTTTCCTCGTATGTTGACCATTAGCTGACTCGATCAGCATCAAGCTCCAGCTATGACTATAGGACGTGGGTCCTATATACACAACGGTGCAGAAAGCATCAAAATACTCCATCGAGGTGTTTCCAGTACTTGCAGCAGGCAAAACCAGTCTGCTCGATTCGGCCCAGACCATACTCGCAAAACACTCAATGAGTCATTCTGATAGGTGAAAGGAAAGCTAGTCGAGTGTCCAAACACAACATCGGAAATCATCTACGACCTCCTAGCTTTCCGAGTAGCTTTTGTGTGCGTTGATTTCAAATTCGTGTAAATTTGTTGTGTTGTCCTTGAAAATAAAAAAAAAAAAACATTAGTCAGATTTGTTAGTCTCATCGTGAGAGAATTCGTCAAACCTTCACTAGTTCAGTTCCATCCATAACCAACTCTCATTTCAGTTTCTTTTTATTTCCCGAACGCACTCATACATCACTATCGTTGTTGGCATAGTAGTTTCAATAGTTTAAATAGATTTTATCTCCTTTAAATTTCCATTTACAATCAACATCGTAATTTCACTTTCGATCATAAAGTAGATTTTTGCCTTTGTTTTGCTTATCAATTTCATTAGACAGTTCTCTTGCAGTGTTCAGTTTTGTCAGATTAGTTGTCATTTATGGGATACCCGTAAATGAAAAATTCGTTTTGTTTGTAATGGTTTGAAACGCTATGTAGATTGGAATGAGTAAAAATTGGGCGTGTATGATCTTGAGTATGTTTTTAGGAAGAATGGTTGAGACTAATAGGTTGAATTTTAATTCAGAATAGGTTTAATTTAGGATAGCGAAATATTTTCCAGATATTTCTGGAGTTACTTTGGGCAATCAGTTAATAATTTTTCCAAATATTTTTGGAGTTAATAAGAACTTTTTCAGAAGTTTATTGGGTTTAGATGTAAGCACAATTTCCAAATCTTTTTGGAGTAAAATCGGTTAGGTTAAGTTCGGTTTGTACATATCAAAATTTGGAATGAGTAAAGTAGAGTGAAAGCGTAAATTGCAAAGAAAGTAAAGTATTGACATGTAAAAAAGGAAGTCTACATAGTAGTTGAAAACAATCGTAATGAGTCAGTTTGTTTGTGTTTAGTTTTCTTTTTTCTTCATGTAAATCAATAAAACAATAGTAAAATTTCTTTTAAATAAATTCGTGCAATATTTGGATTAAAAATTTTGAAAATTTTAAATTTTCAAAATTTTTAAAATGTGTATGAGCAAATTGTAACCTAAATGTTTTTCTCCGTTTCCATGTTTATTTATTTTGTGTGTAATCAAAGCACTTCTTTGCGACGGTAAGCCACCATGTGTAGAAACCGTTAACTTCGAAATATTTCGGCATGAGAAGCTTTGATTGATATCGCGTTTCGAGTAATGTAAATAAAATAGCCTACATTAAGGCGAATGAACCAAATAAATTCAAAAACGGTAAGTGATGGAAATTTCCATATAGGAAAATTCCCTGATGCGTAGATTAAAAAAAACAGTGGAAAATTACTCTCTACGACTGATTTTAAAAGAACACAAAGGCACTATAGAAAAAGGTAGTTACTGCGAGTTAATAAATAGCTCGATCCAACTCGTCGCGCGATCAATTTATCTTTTCTGGTGGAGTGTTAAAGACAACCGAGTTTTTTGAAAAAAAGTAGGAAAAATAATTAAAGTTGGTGCATAAAGTGCTAAATTCGAAGTAAGTGCGCGGATTTTATGTTATAGTTCCAAATAATTTGAAGTTATTTTTAACTTTTAGTAAATTTAGTGAGTTGGTTAGCAAAAACGTTGAGAAAGCCTGAAATTTGTGAAAGTTAAGGATTAGAATCAGGTAAGCTGGTGAGCCATTTGACCCAAAAGCGAGTGAGAAATAATTGTGACCACGTTAAACAGGCCTTGCCCATCTAACGTGGGCGGTTTATCTAGGGCTTATCCTAGCTGGATTTTTCCCGAGTGCAGCCGAGACCGGAACCACCTGTGGTGCTGCGAGCTTCCGTTTGATAGTCGACCACTTCGCGCTCGAGTGTGGTGAATACGGTGAGCCGAGAAACCCGAACTCGTCGCGCCAAGACGTGTGGTACCGAGCTTCGCAGAACCTGCTCGAATCTCCACCAAGCGTGAGGACGCCTCTACCTCACCCCTACCCACGAACGAGTTGGCTCATCGGACTACGTTGGAGGAAGCAAATCGTTCGGTCGGCTGGTTCGTCATATTGTGGCTCGGCTTCGAGAGACTGCTCGACTGCGAACGACGTGGAGCAGCGTATCGACGGAAAATTCAAGGTCAGACCTAGCTGTAAGATACGATTGCGCAACGTATAAAGAAGAGTTTTTTTTGAAGAGAATTGAATGAGCTCGAATGTGACGTCACACGGTCAGTAGCCAGTTGTATTTGATTCAGAATCGTTCTATGGAATCGAAACTGACTGAAATGAGAACTTGTAAAACTCATTAAATTTGCCTTTTTAATAGTTTTTTTTTCGTTTTCTTGGTTTTTTAAATAAATTTTTTATTACTTCGAGCTTAGTAAAAACATTCTACCAGACCGTGGCCGTTATTTGCAGATCATCACCGAATTGGATAGAGCTCTGAATTAACCCTTTCACTACCGCTCAGTATTAGAGAGCTTCCAAATAAATTAGCAACAACATTTTAATTTCATTTTTCAGAATTTTGGATTGATTTGGTTTGTTTGAGTCGCGTCGTTTGGGTTCGAATTGGTAAGAAGAGGTTCCTACTGAACTGTGAGGCCTGCCCTGAGCAGGAGTTCTCATGCCGGGATATTATCAGAGGTAACGGTCCTTCGTTTTGAAGGTGGCGCTTAAGCTGTTATCTTGGCGAAACGGAACGGATTGTTACAACTGTGAATGCAATATGCGCCCGGCTTAGACAGCCTCAGTCCAGACATGTTCTGCTGACAGCGGCGTTCCCATGAAAGGCGAGCCTTCGTTAACATGACACTCCAGGTATCTACCCTGGTTCGTCCCAAAGTAATATGTGGGACAAAACGATATAAATACACCGATTTGAATAAAGAAAAACTCACTTGACTTTTAGCAATCATACGGGTTTTACTTCTTTTGGAAGTTTGGAAGTCTGTTTAAAAAGTATGAAAGTCAACTACTACATGGCTGACCGGAGACAGGTTTCGCGTCGACAAACCTGTGAAACGCTTTAAGTACCGCGGAGAAAACATCTCGTGTAGTTTTGAACTCGTATTTTTCGGGAGTGATTAGTGCGTAGTTGAAAAAATGTCTTAATGTGAGCCTGCTGGACAAATGATTTTCCGTAAATGATGATCGAAGTGTGAGTTAACGAAATGCACTTCTACGTAACAGACATATATGAAATTTGTGCAGTGACTGGTGAAATTCTTTTCCATTACCAGATAATGGAATATGATGACTGGGAAGCTGAAGAATATGTTAACTCATTAAGAGAATAAGCAAGTGAAAGTGAAAGTGAAAATTATTAAAATGGGGAAAAACGGTTCAAAGATAAAAACCACTGGTGACTCGACAGTGGAGGTGAATAATGTGCTAGAACAACACCAGACCTTTCACGAAGAACATGCGTTCAAACTATGGTTAATTTTAGTGCTGGTATCAATTCAAGTCATTTTTCTTGCGTATAACCAAATCAAGACAATGAACAGAAGAAATGCAATGAAAGCCGCGAAGAGCATCGCTAATTTACAAGTTTGATTTGCAAACTGTGAAGGAAAACTGTGTGTGTGATGCCCAGTGTTAAAATACAAACAGTTTTTGCAAATATTGCTGGAACACGGTATCATCACTGAACAAAAAACGGTAGAGAGAGATACCATAGAAGTGAAAGTGAATAATAACGAACTGTGTGCGGGGATCATCATAGTCGAGCCGGTAATTAATGCTAAAGTGAAGGATTTCCAGAAATGGCGGAAGATTTTTCTGCCATATACTACAGTGAAAAGAGCACAACTCGTAATAACAACAGACAAAGGTGTTCTTGACGATAGCGAGGCAACACGCTATATAATTTTTCCACAAGTTGGAAAAATGTTCGCATACTTTTTCTGAAAAGTTTTTGCGAAAACGCATGGAAGCTGCGCAAGACAAGCTGTAGGATAAGGATGCAGTCGCTGAAAGTAAACATGTTGGTGCAAAAAACCCATGGAAGTTACGTAAGTACAATGGCGTAAATTACAACGGCGTGACAAATATTCGATCATGATAATATTTGAAATGGTGTAAAATTATAATTGTTAAATTTTAAATAAATTTATGTAAAGATTTCTGTATTCCGTTGATTTTTTTTTTGTAGGAAGTGTCTAATGTGTTACAAATTTTGTCTTCAAAACTAATTCAAGTGAACTCCAATTGTGTGATCAATACTGCTCTATTAGCTGAAACTTATTTTATATCCCAATTAGATCTAATGTTTTAAATTGCTCGAATTATTCTGGAATGTTTTGCCAGTCATGTCGAGAAGTTTGTTTATTCTTTCATATACTTTTACTTACCATATATGTATGATTTCTTAAGTAATGCATCATATTAAAGACTATAATGATTATATAGTTAGAGAAACTTTAAATATTCGGAAAAGTATAAACAGGCCAAGATCATTAGGAGGAATTCTTACCAAGAAACAACAGCTTAAGGAAGCAATCACTGCAATAAAGGATATACTGCAGAAAAATCAAAACCGCATAAGTTTAAGGGATTGGCTAAAAGAAATTGAAAATTATGAAGCATTAAAAGTAAGAGTGAAATTGGCTATTGGAATATTAGATAATACTGAAATATTGCCCATAGTACCAGTAATAAATAACAATATGGCTTCTGTTTTGGAAATCATAAAAACAGCTTCCGCACTTATACCAAACTATGATGGAAGTTCTGATAAATTGGATGCAACAATATCAGCCATTAGAGCACTGGAACCAATAATAAATGACGAGAATCGTGCAGCAGACGAATTTCGCCCCAACTCGACCAGTGGTTGGCAACACCCTCTCAGAATCGAATGAAACTTGGTGGGCATGAAGACTAGGTTTTTATAAGCAACTTTGCATACTTAAAGTTTCGAAAATTTTCAAGAGTAACATTTGAAGAGGGCCTAACTTTTTTTTTGAAATTTTTTTTAAAATCGATGTAGCTCAAAAATGACAAGACCTATAGAAAATTGTTGTATGGGGGACTTTTAGAGAATTGTCCAAGCTTTCATGAAACAATATTTTAAAAATTCTAAATACATTTTTACACGCTAAAAATATATTTTTAAAATTAAAAGTCAATTTACAGAAAATGCCCATTCTTTTATGTTTTGAATTTTTTTTTTCCAAGAAAGTCAATATTGTTGCCTAACTTTCCTCCATACATCACAAGATGGGCACTTTTAAGGAAAAAAAGTTTTTCTAACAAAAACTTTTTCATGTTATTTTTTTAGCGTGTTGCGCATTAACTCGTACAGGATGTATCAAGAATCCTTATACCCATTTAATAACACTCAATGGGCATTACAACTTTGTTTGATTGGGTGCCTTCTTTTTCTTGGCGTTACATCCCAACTGGAATAGAACCTGTTTCTCAGCTTGTTTTGATATCTGAATGCATAAAACAGCATCCTGTTTGCTGAAATTGTATTATTGTGTGCCTAGAACCAGTGAACTAACATCATTATTAGAAGCGAATGATAAAGAATCGGTTTTATTTCAACAATGGCTAACCACTGATCGATGCAATTTGGAAACTATTACTAAGACTATAGACGAGTTTGTTCCGTATTTTGTAGAAAAAGTTGATAAGCTTATAACTCATGATTTCATTTATAAAGAACAATCCTCATTTTTGCGGGATAAAAAAGAATCTCTTAAACAGGGTGAAGTATTAACAATTTGTGACTTTTCAGAAAATTATTCATTTATCATTCAAAATTCAGCTCAAGGTTACCATTGGAAAAATTCTCAAGCTATCATTCACCCCTTTGAAGTGTACTACAGAAAAGAAAATAAGTTGGAAAACTTGAGCTTTATAATAATATCTGAAGTACTTAAGCTGCTAGTACACAGGGTCAAATATTTGTCCAAAAAGAAACCAATGCTCAAACATCTTGTTTGACTCGATCGAATTTTCATTAGTGTCAAACTGATGTTGTTTCTTGAGTTCTTTCCTTGTGTTCGCGAACATACGGTCCCAAGAAGGGCAGCAGCATCCAAAGCTGCGCAACCCACTCCAACCATCGCATCGGAACCGTCACCAAGCATCGTCACGAGGCTCGCACACTCACCCGTGCCGACGGAACATCAGCGAGCAGCAGCGAGAGAATGAGTGCCGTGAGATCCTGCCGTGAGAGCAGCAGCGAACCGCACCGCCGCAATCGTCATGATCATCATCATCGACTCTCGTCGTCGGCGCCCTGTAGGTAGCGCGATGATGGTTTGTTCCACACACGTCGCGTGGGTTCTACGCGCGCGTAGAAAATTCCACGTGGTTCTGGAATACCACATGTTTGGGTATAAATATGCGACCCGTTCCTAGTAGCGAGTCAGTTGTAATCCGAAAGTGACAAGTGATAAGCGTTCGCGTGGCTTAAACAACGCGAAGTGAAACTAATCCAAATGTAAAGTGTAAATAGCAAGTAGAGAGAATAAAGTGTTTAGTGTAGTTAAGCTATTCCAGTGCTTTTCCTTCCCAAACCGAAACCCCCGTGTTCTCTTCTGCTGTGCTATACCCGTGCCTACAGTCCAGTGCTTTTGCCAAGTTGTTCTTGTGTTCATTGCCGAACACAATTTGGTCCTTCGAGCCGGATGAGGATCCGGTAGTGTATAAAAGCGTTCCGCGTGGCTTGAACAACGCGGTAGTGTGTTGCCTAAAAAGCGTTCCGCGTGGCTTCGACAGCGCGGCAGTGCGTAGTTTAGAAGCGTGCACGTGGCTTCAACAGCATGCTGTGCAGTGAAGAGCGTGGACGTGGCTTCGACAACGTCCGTATCCGTGTCGGTCCGCGAGTGTAAACCGTCGTCGCGTAGTGATTTTAGCCGTCGTTCCGGAATTCGTGTGTTACTTATTCCATCCGGTCCGACCAGCGCGTCGATTTTTGTGATACCTTTCGTCACTTCGGGCATTGTGTGATATTTTCCACCTGTTGTGACAAGCGCGTCGGTCTCCTGCCAATACGTGGTTGATTTCACCGTCGCGTAGTGTTTTGTGTCCGTCGCTTCGGAATCGTTAAGTGATTTTTCCCTCCGTGGCGACACACGCGTCGGTTTCGGTGATTGTAACCGGTGAAGCGAAGTTTCCCGTTTGTCGCCGTAGTGTTGAGTGTTGCTGCCACCGCTTCGGACTCCGTGTGCTACCTCCCATCCATCGCAACAAAGGCGTCGGAGTTCCTGTCCACAACCCCGTGTTACTGACCCGTGAAGGATTACATCAGGATGCCAACCAAACGGACACCGATGAAGAAGGTGTCTGATTCTGCCGAGTGTGAAGCCCAGCTTGAGGCGCTAGTCCACAACCGTGGATTAGCACAACGCAACGTGAATCGAATCCTAACCACCCTCAAGCAGGCCGAAGAGGATGGAAGAGAGCCAACCCCAGCCCAAGTCAAAGTTTTTCAGCGGAGTGTTGAGACCGAAAAGGCCGAGTTCATCAGGTTGCACCAGGAAATTGTTGCTCAGTCCCCATGCGGCAAACGCGATGAGCAAGATGATCCCTATATGCAGTTCATGCACCTGTACGAGGAGGTGTCTGTGCTGCTCGAGAGCTGGAACGAGAAACTAACTGCGCCTCCAACCCAGCAACCGTGTGTCACCACCAACCAGCAGCCGATCGTCGTACAGCCTCAGTCATTCCGTGCTCCGCTGCCAACTTTCGATGGGCGTTATGAAGCATGGCCACGCTTCAAGGCCATGTTTCAGGATCTGATGCAGCGCTCATCAGATTCGGACGCGGTGAAGTTATACCACCTGGAAAACTCCTTGAAAGGAGATGCCGCTGGTGTGATCGACCTGGAGACCTTGCAGGACAACGATTACCAGCGTGCATGGGACATCCTGGAGGAAAGGTTTGGTAACAAGCGACTAATCCTAGAATCGCACATTCTGGGCCTCCTAAACATGGAGAGGATGACTAAAAAGTCGTCGAAGGACCTCCGGAGGCTCATCGATGAGTGCACCCGTCACGTGGAGAACCTCATGAAGCTTGGCCAACCGCTTTCAGGAATGTCGGAGTTGCTCGTGGTGACTGTGCTCACTCGTGCCTTAGATGATCAAACCCGTGAGTTGTGCGAAGCTTCAATCGATCAGACGGAGCTACCAGTGTACGAGCAGACGATCGAGTTCCTGAAGCAGCGATGCATCATTCTGGAGAGATGCGAGAACAGTGCACTCATCGTATCCCCGAATCCTAAAGTCTCCAACCAGAAGTCGTCGGCGTCTAAGTTAGTGCCTCCCAAGTCATCATACGCAGTGTTCGTATCGTCGACGTATGTGTGCGACTTCTGTTCTGGACAGCACCAGAATTTCAAGTGCTCCGTGTTCCAGAAGCTGTCCATGTATCAGCGTGAAACCATGGTGAAGAAGCTAAGCATGTGTTTTAATTGTCTGCGAAAGGGCCATCGTAGCTTAGCGTGTTCCAGTAGCAAGTCGTGCAAGAAGTGTTCAAAGAGGCATCACACGTTGCTGCACTTCGAACGCGGGGGGAATCCAGTAAAGCGTGCGAATACAAGGAAGCCTTCTGAAGCCATCCCAGTATGTACCACCCTAGTAAGCAGTTTAGCAGGCAAGGACTTCCAACCGGTGCGGAAACTAGTGAACAACATCGACGGTTATCTACCGAAGGGTAGGCAGATAAGCAGTTTCATCCACAATCCTGAGCAAGTTTTCCGGTCGCGATTAAGACCACCGCCTTCCTTTGAGAGACAGCAGCAGCCAACGACCACTGGAATTGGAACTGCATTCCAACGGGCGGGAGTATGTTCGCGAACATACGCTCCCAAGAAGGGCAGCAGCATCCAAAGCTGCGCAACCCACTCCAACCATCGCATCGGAACCGTCACCAAGCATCGTCACGAGGCTCGCACACTCACCCGAGCCGACGGAACATCAGCGAGCAGCAGCGAGAGAATGAGTGCCGTGAGATCCTGCCGTGAGAGCAGCAGCGAACCGCACCGCCGCAATCGTCATGATCATCATCATCGACTCTCGTCGTCGGCGCCCTGTAGGTAGCGCGATGATGGTTTGTTCCACACACGTCGCGTGGGTTCTACGCGCGCGTAGAATATTCCACGTGGTTCTGGAATACCACATGTTTGGGTATAAATATGCGACCCGTTCCTAGTAGCGAGTCAGTTGTAATCCGAAAGTGACAAGTGATAAGCGTTCGCGTGGCTTAAACAACGCGAAGTGAAACTAATCCAAATGTAAAGTGTAAATAGCAAGTAGAGAGAATAAAGTGTTTAGTGTAGTTAAGCTATTCCAGTGCTTTTCCTTCCCAAACCGAAACCCCCGTGTTCTCTTCTGCTGTGCTATACCCGTGCCTACAGTCCAGTGCTTTTGCCAAGTTGTTCTTGTGTTCATTGCCGAACACCTTGTCAAATATTTGACCCTGTGTACTACTGGCCTTACACACGATACAACAGCAGTCCAGTTATTTATATCAAAACTGCTGGATTTCATTAAACAATCGATTGATTTCTCAAAAATAACTTTCATGTCAGATGGAGCAGCAGCTCATTATAAGAACAAAAAACAATTTGCCAGTTTGTACAGTTTTCGGTCCAATTATGGATTGGAAGCAGAATGGCACTTCTTCGCAACTTCACATGGCAAAGGTCCATGTGACGCTGTTGGAGGTACTCTCAAGCGAATGGCAAAATGAGCAAGTCTTGCTCGAGATTATGGAAACACAATCACAACTCCTCGAGAACTGTATGACTGGGCAGTTAAACAGTCAGATATACATATAACAAAATTGAATTTCTGCTTTATTTCAAATGAACAATATGCAAAAATGACGGATGAACTTGAAGAACTATACACATACAGTCACGTAAAAACAATACCTGGTACACAAAAATTTCATTCATTTGTGCCAATTTCTGAAAATCAAATTGAAGCGAAGAAGTTTTCGAATTCAAAAGATAATCCAAAAAAGTTTACTTTGTTTCAGATAGACTAAAGATCTAATATTCAAAAAACCTTACAATAGAATGTATAAAAGAAGGATGTATATATTGTAGAAAAGAAAATAATTGAATACACATATACATATGTACATATTTCATCAATACACAAGCGTTTTCATTGATATAAAACCCTAAAAGCAAATTTGTCTTGAGCCCTTTCCAATATCAAGCACGTTTTCAATGTCAAGCACGTTAAGATATTAAAAAAGTAGTTGAGCCCATTAAGTTTTAATGGATTGTCATTAGGATTCTGGATACATTAGGGGCTGTCCATAAACCACGTGGTCCCTGGGGGGGGGGGGGGTTTCAGCCTATGATCATTTTGTATGGACAAATAAAAAATTTTGTATGGACTAATGACCACGCGGGGGGGGGGGGTTGTTGAAAAGTCCCAAAAAAATGACCACGTGGTTTATGGACAGCCCCTTATTGTACGAGTTAATGCACAACACGCAAAAAAAATAAAATGAAAAAGTTTTTTTTAGAAAATTTTTTTTTCCTTAAAAGTGCCCATCTTGTGATGTATGGAGGAAAGTTAGGCAACTATATTGTCTTTCTTGGGAAAAAAAATTCAAAACATAAAAAAGTGGGCTTTTTCTGTAAATTGACTTTTAATTTTGAAATATATTTTTTAGCGGGTAAAACATTTTTTTATATTTTTTAAATGTGTTTTCTTGAAAGCTTGGACAATTCCCTAAAAGTCCCCCATACATCACTTTTTTGTACAACTTATCATATTCGAGATATATTTTTTGTGAAAAAAACGACTAATGCGCAACACGCTAAAAAAACTAACATGAAAAAGTTTTTGTTGGAAAAACTTTTTTTCCTTAAAAGTGCCCATCTTGTGATGTATGGAGGAAAGTTAGGCAACAATATTGACTTTCTTGGAAAAAAAATTCAAAACATAAAAAAGTGGGCATTTTCTGTAAATTGACTTTTAATTTTAAAAATATATTTTTTAGCGTGTAAAAATGTATTTAGAATTTTTAAAATATTTTTTCATGAAAGCTTGGACAATTCTCTAAATGTCACCACACCACATCACTTTTTTGTACATCTTATCATATTCGAGTTATTTTTTGTAAAAAAAAACGGTTAAAGAACTTTACTCTTTTTAAATGTTAGTCTAGGTTAATTTTGAAAAAAACAAAATACGCAAAGTTGCTTGAAAAGGTAAAGTCTTGAAACCTACAAAATTTCATAACATTCTGAGGGGGTGCTGCCAACCCCGAAGACGAGTTGGTGCGAAATTCGTAAGCAGCAATTAACGTTGTTTTATCAAAATTTTCTGGCAAAGCAAGGTCAGCAATTGGTGGAAACCCTGCTACACTGAATGACATTATCTAAAATTTGTCAGATAAATGCAAATCACAAGAATAACCTGAAGTTATTCAAGCTAAATTGAATGCACTATGACAAACAAGTGAATTAAACAAATTTACTGAACAAGTAGAAAAACTAACACGTGATTTGGAAAAGTGTTACATTGCTGAAAATGTCCCAGTAGACACAGCATCAAAACTAGCCACTAAAGCTGGAGTAAAGGCTTTGGCTAATGGCATACGTAGTCAAGAAACTAAATTGCTATTGAAGGCTGGGCAGTACGATAACTACCTCCACGATGTGAAGTATACAGGCAAATATTGATAAACGATGTTAAGGAAGATTGTGTGCTTCAGGCAAGTGAAATTCAGACAGGAGTATTTTGCGGAAAAGCGATTATAAATCCAAATAACCCTATAGCTTAATTCATAAATACAACCAATGATCCAGTCAAAATCAATAAGAATTTTTCAAAACAGGTGATCCCATTACAGCATTACCATGTTTATATGTTTGATGAAGTACATGAACATGACAGAAATAAAAAATTACTAGATGAATTAACCCTTCCGAACATAGAAGAAGAGGTTAAGCAAAAATTAACTAAACTATGCGAAAAGTACAATAACATATTTTCATTGAAAGATGATAAACTAACCTGCAATAACTTTTATAAACAGCATATAGAAGTCACTGATAAAATTCCGGTATACATAAAAAATTACAGAACATCTGAAGTACACAGATCTGAAATAACACGACAAGTTAATAATTTACTAAATGAAGGAATTATTCAAAATTCAACTTCTCCATACAACACACCATTATTGTTAGTACCGAAGAAATCAAACAATAGCGATAATAAATATCGTTTAGTTTGTGATTTCCGTCAGTTAAACAAAAAAATCGTAACTGACAAATTTCCACTTACAAGAATTGACGATATACTTGATCAACTCGGAAGAGCGAAGTACTTTTCGACTCTTGACAGTGGCGTAGCTAAGAATTTGGGGGCCCGGTGCGGGAGCAAATTTGAGGGCCCTCATGAAAATTACAGATGTACATATTTTACAATGATAATTCTATGCATTTAACTCTCGAGTGATCGCGCTGTTATATTTTGTACAACACGTTGAAAAAATGTCGATTTTCGTACTCAGTATTAGCGTAATACTGGCAGTGGTGATCAACTAACTGACGAAAGGTAAAAAAATATTTTCTGTATTCCTTTATGTGTTTCTTCGGGGATTTCTGCAAGGATACATCTCAGAGAATTATGTCGAATTTTTTGTTTTAACACCATTAAGCAACCGAAACTGCGCCGCACTCGCGCTGTATACCATGAACGAGGTTTTTTGGTGGTGTTGTACTTCTTACAACAGCGCGCGTCCTGAAGGGTTAAGGACAAAGTATTTGAAGTTTCCCGGTACCTAAACGTATCCGGCTTAATATGTAATTCAGCATGGATCAAGTAATCAAGCTACAATTTCATCCAGATACGTTTGACGGTGCTCTAGATTTATGCTCGAGAAAATTTGAGCTATGTACTCCAAATACCTTGTCCTTAAAGATTTTTTTTTTAAAGGATTCTTTCAGAATTTCCTCCAATGATTCCTTAAAAAAATACTGCAGCGTTTTTTTTTTTTAAAAAAAAGATCTGCTAGGATTCTTTAAGGAGTTTCTCTAAGGTTTTACTTAGAAATCCATTATAGAATTTGTTCAGAACATTTCCAAAGGGCCTGTACATAAAATATGTAGACTGTTTAGGGGGTGATGGGAGGAGGGGGGGGGGGCTGGGGTTTGGCAAAAGTCTCCGCTCCATACAAATTTCAAAAAAATTGTATGGACAAAAGTCTACGAGGGGAGAGGGTGGGTTTTAGATGACCAAAAATGAGTCTACGTAGTTTATGGACAGCGCCAAAGAATCCATTGGATAATATTTTTTACCTTCAAGGTTTCCTACATAAGTTCCTCAGAGGAACCTGTAGGAGTTATTTTACTATCCATCAGCTCTGGGACATTTCCCATGGATTCCTTCAGGAATTTTAGCTAGCATTTCTCTGGAACTCTTCTAAAAAATCATTCTAAGTTTCCATCAAGCATCTCAGTCAAGAATTTCAGGTTTTATTAATCATTTCTCCGAAAAAATCGTTTGAAAAAATCTCTGAGAATTCCTGGTAGGGTCAAAATGCTTTTAGTAATCTTACAATCCCAAATCGCTTCAAGAATTCCTACAGGATGTTTTCCAAGAATTTCTTAAATATTTTTCAAAAAAAAACTCTTGAAAATTGAGGGAGTAAAGCAAAGAAAAGTAAGTGACAAAAACCCACGTTCGAGTAAATGAGGTTTAAAGTTTTTCACCAATTTTTCATCTCATACAAAATGTATAGAGTTTCACAATCGACCCAATTTTTTATAATTTATTGTTATTTTTCTAATCATCGTAAAAATAATCTTAAAAAGTTGCTGAAAGCTTGAAACCGGGATGTGCGGTGCACAATGTGGGCAGATCCGGACGGGGAACGGAACCAGAGAAGGGCAGCCGAAATTTGCCACTGGCTAACACCAACAGGCCAGGAAAGTTCAGTTGAACCCGTGTGCAAGTCGGTCCGGTATCCACTACAGGTTACCGGAAAGCTCTGATCGTGGAGCGGACCGATGGGGCACTGAAAATTCCTTGCTGGTGCTCCAGCAACGACTGTTCGGTTGGCACCTTCTGGAGCACTAGTCTGTCCGTGTGCAGTCAAACCGGTATCCACAATCGATTACCACTGGTGGGGTCGAGTTGTGGAGCGGTCTGAATGAACAGCGCTAATGCTCGGGATTTGCTCGGTTGAGCGGTGGACTGTATCTCGAGGCAGCAGCAGCGATCGGCCGCTTCGCTTCGGCAGCGGAGGCAGGAATGATGGCTTGTCGGTGGCAGAAGAAAACTCCGGGTGATTCGTTTAGCGATGATGTTTATTCCGCGACGTGTCAAACAAAACTGATTCGCTTCGTGCGATGTGTGTTACTTATATACTACCAAATACAATGTTGTGAGAGTGTGACTGTTACAAAATAGGCTCCTCCCCTTTCGGTTGGAATGCAAAGGTCTAACAAAAACAACAAAAAATGGATGGTCTGGAAATCGGGAGAAGCTTCTAGAACTTTCGTTACTTTTCTTAATGCTAATTGGGGAAAGGTATTGGTAACAAACTATTTTACAAGGCAAATTACAATGAAGGGGGAACATGGGTCAAATGGGAAGGGGAATGAAGGGAAAAATGGCTATTTGGGCATTTACATACATAGTGGGTCAAACATAACAAAAAAAAATGGTCAAAAAACAAACAATAAAAAATAAATAAACGTTCGTAACCGAACATTCTCCCGCCGGGTTTCACTGTGGATCTGTAGATGCGAGAGCTTGATCGTTGTCTTCGATTGGAAGTGGTGCGAGTCTGGATACTGAACGACGGTATACCCCAGTAGATGTTTCAACGTCAACTACCCTTACTACTAAATCTTTGCCAGGGTAAACCTTCACAATTCTGCCCAATTTCCATGACTGCGGTGGAAGGTTGTCTTCTTTAATAATCACAATGAGCCCAGGAGTAACGTTTGGAGAACCGTTATGCCACTTAGAGCGAGCTTGGAGTGTGTTGAGATACTCATTCGACCAACGTTTCCAAAAGTGTTGTCGAAGAGACTGCAAGTATTTCCAACGGGTCAAGCGGTTGACAGGTACATCTTCAAGCGTCGGCTCAGGAATGGCGACCAATGCTCGACCAATTGAAAAATGGCCAGGGGTTAAAGCAGACGGTTCATGGGTATCCAACGAGTTGGCGAAGAGTGGACGCGAATTAAGTACTGCTTCAATTTGCGTCAGTACAGTACAAAATTCTTCGAAGGTGAGACAGGCGTTAGATAAGACCTTTCGTAAATGGGTTTTTGTACTCTTCACCCCGGCCTCCCACAACCCTCCGAAATTGGGTGAGCGAGGCGGGATGAATTTCCAGACAATTTCACGGGCAGAACAGAACTCATCAATCCTTCCCTTGGATTGATCGTCTCTGAACATCAGGAACAGTTCATGGAGGTCCGATTTTGCCCCTACGAAATTTGTGCCGTGATCGGAATGTAATTCTTCAACTAAGCCTCTGCGGCTAACAAAACGGTGGAGAGCAGCCACGAATGCTGCGGACGACAGGTCGGAAACCAGCTCCAAATGAATGGCCTTGGTAGCGAGACACACAAAAATACAGATGTAGGCCTTCACGCGAACGAACTTCCGGAGACCAACCTTCACGAATACCGGTCCGGTAAAGTCAACGCCGGTTCGAGAAAACGGAGCGGAGGGAACGACACGAGCCTCCGGAAGGCGACCCATCATAGGCTGTAGGCAGCGAGGACGAGATCGGAAACAAGTCACGCATCTCCGCAAAACCTTCCGAATGGTTGATTTAGCGTTAATCAACCAGAATCGTTGACGCATAAGAGACATCAACCCTGAAGGACCAAGATGAAGGTTTTCGAGATGCATGTCCCGAATCAGAAGCTCACAAACTGGGCTCTTATTCGGAAGAAGAACCTGGTGGCGAGCTTCATACGGTAGGTGAGAATTCTCCAATCGACCACCTACTCTCAACAAACCGTCTACCAATACGGGATCAAGTGGACCTAAACGACGACTATTTTTCCCTGACGAAATCAGGTTGATTTCGTCCGACAATTCAAGACGTTGAACGACTCCGATAATAGTCATCATGGATTTACGCAATTCAGAAACTGTCAAATGTTTGGATGACACACGATCGGCGTACCTCCCTCTACAATTGTTTGCAAACCGTAAGACGTACGCAATCACCCTCTGCAATTTTCGGAATGATCCGAAGGCTTCTAAGAAAGGTACGTCGGGAGAAACAACCGTCGCCGAGACGATTGGCACAATCGGTGTATCATCAGGCATTTCGGATTCCGGAAGTGGATCTGTAATCAGAACTTCATACTGGGGCAGCTTCAAAAACGTCGGTCCATTCCACCACAAACTGTTACTGGCAAGAGTTTGCGGCAACTGCCCCCTGGACACGACATCGGCTGGGTTATCTTCAGAACGAACGTAAGACCAAATAAAACCTTGGGTGGCTGAATTAATCTCCATCACCCGGTTGCGGACAAAAACATCATTGGGCAATCTTTTCAACCAGGCGAGCACAATGTTGCTGTCAGACCACAGGCAGATGCGTTGAATTTCCATTTTCAACGACCCAACGCATTTGGGAACAAGTCTGGACAGTAATAGAGCGGCACATAACTCTAATCTGGGAATCGTTAAAGGTGACAATGGAGCAATTCTGGATTTACTACAGAGCAATGAAACCTTTACATCGGAACCAGATACAACTCGTAAGTAAATGACTGCTCCGTACGCACGAAGGGAAGCGTCAGCGAATCCATGTACTTCAACACTCTCGACGCTTACCAAACCGACGAAGCGTGGAATTTTGACGGAGTCAACATATTTCAGGGATTCTCTAAACGTAAGCCAAGACTGTAGATTCTCGCCTGTCAACGGGTCATCCCAACCTACCTTGTCTTTCCACAACTGTTGCATAATTATCTTGGCGAGGACTATAACTGGAGCCACAAGCCCCAAAGGATCGAACAAACGAGCAATTTCGGAGAGGACGATACGTTTCGTTGGAACAGACAACGGTTGGAACGGCAACTTACAATGGAAACGAAATTCGTCTTCCTCAGGATCCCACAACAGGCCGAGGGTTTTAATAACCTTGTTCACGTCGGAATCTTCAAACACCAAATACTTTTCGCGGTCTTTCTCGGGAACGGTATCTAGGATGGCTGCGTCGCTTGCACACCATTTATGCACAGGGAAACCTCCGGAATTCAACATGTCGGTCAAATCTGAGCGAAGCTGAACGGCCTGCTCAATGGTATCAGCCCCTGACACCACGTCATCTATGTAGACATCCTCTTCTACTACCTTGGATGCAATTGGGAAACGTTTGCACTCGTCACGTGCAAGTTGCAGCAATGATCGAGTGGCCAGAAAAGGCGCACTAGACGTCCCATAGGTAACGGTTGTCAACTCCAGGATTTGGAGCGGATCATCAGGATTTTCCCTCCAAAATATTCGCTGGAGCCCAGAATGATTTTCGACCACACGAATCCTTCGGTACATTTTGGAGATATCAGCGGTTATCGAGAACCGATGCTTACGGAATCGTAGGATAATGCAAAAAAGTTCATCCTGGACAGTGGGGCCAATCATCAAAACATCATTCAGAGATGGGCCAGTTGTTCGAGCCGAGGCGTCGAAAACAACTCTCAAGCGAGTAGTGGAACTGCTTGGCTTGAGGACGGCATGGTGCGGTAGATAATGAACCAGTTTCCCTGGGGTATCATCTGACTCGGAAATCTGCTTACAATGGGACAACGACTTGTACTCATTAATGAAATCGACATAAGCCTTTTTCAATTCGGGATTCTTGCTGAAGCGGTGCTCCAGGATATGGAAACGTTTCAAAGCTAGATACCGGTTACTGCCTAGTTCACTCACGGATTCCTTCAATGGAAGATAGACGGTGTAGGTACCATCTGGATTTCGAATGGTGGACGAGCTGAAAAGTTGTTCACAATCTTGCTCCTCCTTGGAAACTACGCTACTATTCTCGACCGACTCAACAGACCAAAACTTCTCGATGTATTCTGTGAGCGGCCGCAAGCTGGCCGTGTAGCAGTGCTGATTTTCATCCATGTCCTCAGCACCACCAGCAACGACCCATCCTAGACGAGTCTCCTTGAGTATAGGCAGGTTTTGGCCTAGCACCAAATGGCCGGGAAGCATCAAATCGAAGAACAGTTTAACTCCAATCAGTAACTGCACTTCTCCTGGAGTATGGAAAGTGGGATCAGCAAGTGAAAGACCTGAGGGAATGTTCCAAGACCGACAATTCATCTTACGACCGGGGAGGGGACCAGTCACCACATCGGTGACCAAACATTCAATTCGGGCTTGATAATCCTTACAACGGGACCGGAACGAAAGTGTTGCCTTTCTGTCGAGCACCGATCGCTTACCGGTAGCTCCAACAACTTCTACATGGGTAGGTACCTGGTCGATTCCCAATCGTTCAACAAACGAACTGGAAACCAAATGTGGTTGGGAACCACAATCGAGGAATGCACGGCAAGGGAAGGAATTTCCATGGCTGTCAAGGACATCAACCATGGCCGTAAGCAGTAGCGTGTCATCCGAACGAGGTACCTTTTGGACGGGATTGGAGACAGATACAACACTTTCAACAGGATTCGGAACTTGGGAACTAACAACAACCTTAGCGGGTTCGGGATTGGGCAATGGATTATCAACAATGGGCTTGGATTCGGGCTTTGGAACTTTGGGCTCGTGTAGCAAGGTGTTATGCCTACCTTGACACTCCTGGCATGATTTGTTGGATGGGCATTTTGAGGAAAGGTGTCCCTTCCTCAAACAGTTGAAACAAAGGAAAAGCTCTCTTACCTTAGTTCTACGTTGGGGTACCGTCAGCGCAACAAACCTTTCACATTTGTAGTTTGGATGGCTCGCACTACAAATCTCACAGGTCGCCTCACTATTAGCTACGGGTGTAGCCATAGCGAACGACTTCACCGGCGGGGACTTCGACGATAGCTTCGGGTTGGACTTCTGACTGGATTCCTTGACTGACGACGGCTTTGGGTGACTGGCTTCGCAACGCTCCAACAATGAGCATCGCTCCTTCAGGAACAAGACGGTGTCTTCATACGATGGGATCTGCTTGTGGGGAATGGTGGTCTCCCACTGCTTCCTCGTTTCGGGATCGAAAGCATCCGACAGCACGACGACGACGAACCTTTCGGAAACTCCTTCCAAATCCTGGTTCAGCAGCCGCAGTCCCTCGACGTGGTGGGTTACTTCATTCAGCAACTCTCTCATCTGATTGGAACATTCCTTGGTCATCCGTTTCAGACTCAGTAGGCCATGGATGTGCGAGTCCACTGCTTTCCGTTCATCCTCATAAACATCAAGCAGCAACTCCCAGGCATGATCGAAATTGCCATCACTGAGCGTCTTCGGATCGATTATCTTGGCGGCGGACCCACCGGACAGTGCCCTCTCAAGGTGGTGTAACTTGACGGCGTTGGAGTCTCTGGACCGCGACATTATGTCCGAAAAGACCTGCTGGAATCTCGGCCAGTTCTCCGGCTTCCCGTCAAACGAAGGGATTGGAACCGGCAGCGGTTGCTGCTGGACGACTATCTGTGGTGGTAGCTGGGCACTGTTCGCGGGTGCGGACACATTCGTTGGAGGCGGCTGCGGGGTTGCGGACTGGATGAGCGTTTCCACCATCATTGCGGTTTCAGTGTGGTGGTTCTCGAATTGGAGGTAGGTGGCGTCGTTGTCATCCAATTTTTCCGCTGGCAACAACGCGGTGATTTGGTGGTGGAAGCTTAGATATTCTTGGAAATGGGCTTCCAGGTTCCGAGAATATACCTTCAGCTGGGCCAGGGTAAACTGGACAACGCCGGCTGCCGAGACGTCTTCAATCGTTTTCCGGATTCGGGTCACTTTGGCCTTCGCCTGGCCACGCAGGTGGATGAGCGTCTTCAGTTCGGCCATTTTATCACTTTTGGTTGGCGTGTGCATCAGCATCCTTCACGCACACGATTTTTCACTTCTTTCTTCGTCCCCTGGGGCACACTTCTCACTATCTTCAAACTTTCTTTTCGCCCGGAGGGCACACACACACTTATTGTCTGTTCGAGACCGTACTCGGTCGGTTTTTCTTCAGCCCAAGGCGGGCACACACACAAGCACTACTTAACTGTCCTTGTCGAAACGTGTTTCGACGTGTTTCACTTTTCACAGCGTCACTCGCGCGGACTACTTCTCGAAACGCGAACGACGCCACCGGTGGCGCGGGAACACTTTCGGATTTTTCGTTCCTCCACCTGAGCCGCTAAATTTCCTCCTACTGCGCGAAGGCACCGATGCTGCATCCGGGTCGAAGCAGGACCAAACAATGTGCGGTGCACAATGTGGGCAGATCCGGACGGGGAACGGAACCAGAGAAGGGCAGCCGAAATTTGCCACTGGCTAACACCAACAGGCCAGGAAAGTTCAGTTGAACCCGTGTGCAAGTCGGTCCGGTATCCACTACAGGTTACCGGAAAGCTCTGATCGTGGAGCGGACCGATGGGGCACTGAAAATTCCTTGCTGGTGCTCCAGCAACGACTGTTCGGTTGGCACCTTCTGGAGCACTAGTCTGTCCGTGTGCAGTCAAACCGGTATCCACAATCGATTACCACTGGTGGGGTCGAGTTGTGGAGCGGTCTGAATGAACAGCGCTAATGCTCGGGATTTGCTCGGTTGAGCGGTGGACTGTATCTCGAGGCAGCAGCAGCGATCGGCCGCTTCGCTTCGGCAGCGGAGGCAGGAATGATGGCTTGTCGGTGGCAGAAGAAAACTCCGGGTGATTCGTTTAGCGATGATGTTTATTCCGCGACGTGTCAAACAAAACTGATTCGCTTCGTGCGATGTGTGTTACTTATATACTACCAAATACAATGTTGTGAGAGTGTGACTGTTACAAAATAGGCTCCTCCCCTTTCGGTTGGAATGCAAAGGTCTAACAAAAACAACAAAAAATGGATGGTCTGGAAATCGGGAGAAGCTTCTAGAACTTTCGTTACTTTTCTTAATGCTAATTGGGGAAAGGTATTGGTAACAAACTATTTTACAAGGCAAATTACAATGAAGGGGGAACATGGGTCAAATGGGAAGGGGAATGAAGGGAAAAATGGCTATTTGGGCATTTACATACATAGTGGGTCAAACATAACAAAAAAAAAATGGTCAAAAAACAAACAATAAAAAATAAATAAACGTTCGTAACCGAATTTTTTTTTTAAAAAAAAAGATCTGCTAGGATTCTTTAAGGAGTTTCTCTAAGGTTTTACTTAGAAATCCATTATAGAATTTGTTCAGGACATTTCCAAAGGGCCTGTACATAAAATATGTAGACTGTTTAGGGGGTGATGGGAGGAGGGGGGGGGCTGGGGTTTGGCAAAAGTCTCCGCTCCATACAAATTTCAAAAAAATTGTATGGACAAAAGTCTACGAGGGGAGAGGGTGGGTTTTAGATGACCAAAAATGAGTCTACGTAGTTTATGGACAGCGCCAAAGAATCCATTGGATAATATTTTTTACCTTCAAGGTTTCCTACATAAGTTCCTCAGAGGAACCTGTAGGAGTTATTTTACTATCCATCAGCTCTGGGACATTTCCCATGGATTCCTTCAGGAATTTTAGCTAGCATTTCTCTGGAACTCTTCTAAAAAATCATTCTAAGTTTCCATCAAGCATCTCAGTCAAGAATTTCAGGTTTTATTAATCATTTCTCCGAAAAAATCGTTTGAAAAAATCTCTGAGAATTCCTGGTAGGGTCAAAATGCTTTTAGTAATCTTACAATCCCAAATCGCTTCAAGAATTCCTACAGGATGTTTTCCAAGAATTTCTTAAATATTTTTCAAAAAAAAACTCTTGAAAATTGAGGGAGTAAAGCAAAGAAAAGTAAGTGACAAAAACCCACGTTCGAGTAAATGAGGTTTAAAGTTTTTCACCAATTTTTCATCTCATACAAAATGTATAGAGTTTCACAATCGACCCAATTTTTTATAATTTATTGTTATTTTTCTAATCATCGTAAAAATAATCTTAAAAAGTTGCTGAAAGCTTGAAACCGGGAAATTGTTTCGGTATGGTATGAGAAATTGTTTGGTATGGTTAGCTGATTTTCCTAAGTATTTTACAAATGATTTTGTACAAGATATCTTTTGGGATTTCATTCATGCAAGGATTTCTCCATGTATTTGTGTAATTACTTCTGCAAGATTTTTTCGAAAATTTTAAACACAAATTCCTCTAAAAAAATCTATAGGCATTCCTGCAGAGTATTTGAGTATTTTTTTTTTTCTAGAAATGCTTAAGAAATACCTCTAATTATTTATTCAAGGATTCAGGAACTCCTTCTTAGAAATTAAAAAAAAATAAGATTTTTTTTCAAGAAATAAAAAAAAACATGTTTGGAATTAGCTTTGTGATTTTTTAGGAAATTGTTTGTGAACATCTCTGATAATCACCTTATTTTTTGTAACTTTCTTAGGTAATTCCTTTGAGATTTTCTTCGGCCATTCGGTTTCAAATTCTTGGATTTTTTTAATAACAATAGTGTATCTCATAGAACTGCAAAACCAGACGGAAACTGCATAACATACGGAATTCCAAAAGTAATTAAAAAAAATCCAGAGGAATTACCAAAGGAATTTTCTGAGGAATTACCGGAGATGTTTTCAAAACATTGCCTTTTAAATCTACAAACGGTTTGCCTAAAAAAATTTCCAAGTACCTGTCGAATGAATTTCTTAAGGAACTGTTGAAAGATAAACCAAAGGAATTTTTAAATATATAAGCAAAGGGAATGCCGGTGAAACCCCGTAGAAGTTTCTTGATAAATTCTCAAAGCAATTGCCCAAAGAATTTCGAAACGTAATGATTTTCAAAACTGATAACAAAAATCAATTTCGAATATTATTGCCGAGAAATTTCAAAAGGGTTACCAAAGCAAATTCCGAAGGATTTTCCGAAAGAGTTTTTAAAACAATTTCTAAAGCAAATGCCAAATGAATTAACCAAAACCAATCAATTCCTTTAGGAATTGGTAAAGAAGTATCCAGGAGAGTGTTGACATTCCCCAAAGTAATTACCCGAGGATTTTTCAAACGAATTGTAGAAAAAAACTAGCGAAAGGTTGCAGACAAAATTTCCAAAGAAATTTCGAAGAAATAAAAGTCTGAAATTCGTAAAGTAATTGCTGAAGCATTTTCGAGAATTCATTGAAGATTTCCCAAAGGAATTGTCTAACAATTTCGCAAAATAATTGCTGCATAAATTTTCATTTATACTTCTAACGGGGACCCTAAAAAAACTTGAGATTTTTTACCAAAGAAATAGCGAACTCAATTTTCAACATAATAGCTGGGACAGTTTTTAAAGAAATTGCCACAGAAATTTTCTAAAAATAATGCAGAATGAAATCAGAAAAAATGCTCTGAGAATTCCCAAAGGAATTTCCGAAGAAAATTTTCTGTGTAATTTCAGGATTATATATTCTTTAAAATTTGCTGCACTGATTTCCAAAATGATATCTGAAAAAATAAAAAAAATAAACCGGAGAAATACTTCAGAAATTCTAATGAAAAAAAAAATAAAACATCCTTCAAGAATTCTCACAAAAATTCCTCCAGGAAATTCTACTGATATTCTTTCAATGAATCCTTTAGGAATTCTTACAAGGTTTCCATTAGGAATTTTTTTATTGATACCTTTAAATATTATTTTAAAGATAACACCTGTTTCGTCCGGATTCACTCCGCGAAACTTTTAAAAAGGTTTCTTACGATTTCATCAAGCATTTGTTTCAAGTGAGAAACCGCAAGAACTCTTTATTGGATATCTCTTACGATTTATCCAGGAATTACTTCAATGGCTTCTTTACAAATTCCTCCAAGATTTTCTTCGAAAGTTGCTACAGCGCGCAACAGTGATTGCTTCGGAAACTCCTCAATGTGTTTCTGAAGCAATTTCTTCAATTATATGTATTCCCAAGAATTCCATTAAAGGTATCTTACAGATTTTCACTAATGATTCTTTTGGGGCTACCTCACATAATCACTTCAGCAGCTTTCCAGATGAATCCTTTTGGAATTCCTTCATGATTTTTTAATGAAATTTCTCTAAGATTTTCTTTTTGCAATGCCTTTAAGAAAGTTCAGTGAAGATTAAATCTTTTTCTTCAATAATTTTTTTTTTCAAGCTACATTACAAAGATTCGTTCAGGGATTTCTAAAAGTTTTCCTTCAGATTTTTTTTCCAGATAGGTATTCTTTTAAATATTATTTTTCGATTTGCTCCAAAGATTTTGAGGGGAATTCTTTGAGAAATAAATTATGCATTTCATCATCTCTTTGTTTTCAAAATTTCTTCAGGATTTCTTTACCTAAATCCCCAATGTATTTCTTGTAGTACTAGCTTCATAGTACTGTAGTAATTCTTCAAGAATGTCATCAAAGATACCTTCAAAATCAACCCAATGGCTCTTTCCGAATACATCTTGGGATTCATCAAGACGATTCTACAAAGATTCCTTTAGAAATTACTCCAAAAATTCTTGCAAACATTTCTACAAGAATTCCTCCGAGAATTCCTCCACAATTCCTTTAGAAAATTTTCCAATGATCCATTCAGGTATGGCTCCAAGCATGATTTCCGAAATTCATTAAAAATATTTTCCATGAGGAACTCCTGCAAGATTATGTCTTGGATACATATCTAAAGAAATCTTAGGAGAAATTCCTTAAGGTTCATCTGAGGGATTCCTTGAAGGACTTCATGACATAATCCTTGTAGGATTTAATGAAGGAACCCGAAGAGGTATTCCGAAACAAATGGTTGAAGAAATTCCAAAAAAAAAACCTTGCAAGAATTCCTGAAGGATTTCTTGAAAAGTTCCTGCAGAAATGCTTGGAGTTCCTGAAGGAATCATTGTAAGCATTCCTAAATCAATGCTTAGAAGAATTTTTGAAGTAATCTCTGAAAAAAGTTTTAAGTTAATCTTAGAATAATTTTTGTAGAAGTTTTGGAAGTAACTCCTGATAAATCGTAAAAGATATTCCCGAAGGCAATGTAAGTATTTACCTTACCCGAAGAAATTCCCGCAGAAACCATTTAAAAATACTTGGATAGAAATACTTGATGCAATAGTTGGAATTCGTTGATTGCACTTATTTTTTATACGAGAGCAAAAATAATTGACTAACTATTGCTATTACGGTTTTGACGTGACATGTGTTCAGATCTTAATTTTCATAAATGGGACTCCTGAATTTCAGCTGCTACCTTAAGCTAAGCCAACAGCTATGTTTGGTCCTTTGTTTAGGATGTCAGGAACATTTTATAATGCACATGAATATTGCTTCCATATCGGTACTGAATTTAGTAAATTTATATTTTGATTTCTAGCACATTATTTCTTGTATTTTGGGGCCCCTGTAGGTACCATCATCGAATTGATCAAAACTAAACTAACTAAATTACTTGAATAAAGTGTGCATATTTATAATTGTTAATAATAGGATTTCAAATTAGTCATTTGTTCGCCCATTCCAAAATCTTTTGGTAATCACGAAGGGGCCTCGACATTCCTATCAACAGATCTGCAAGTATATAAGTTCAATACTTGTAGCAAACTTTCACTATTTAAAGAACTTTATTCAACCCATCTCTTATTTGGAGGCCCCCTGAATTTGGGGGCCCGGTGCGGACCGCACCCCCGCACCCCCCCTTGCTACGCCACTGACTCTTGATTTGACAGCAGGATTTCACCAAATATAACTAGAGAATGATTCAAAAAAATTTACTGCCTTCTCCACTCACCAAGGTCATTATGAGTTCAATAGACTACCTTTTGGTTTATCAATATCTCTAAATAGTTTTCAAAGGATGATGACCATTGCTCTCAGTGGTCTACCTCTTGAGTGCGCGTTTTTTTTTTATATAGATGACATCATTGTCATAGGCTGTTCTATAGAACACCATTTAGCAAATTTAGAAAAAGTTTTCGAGAAACTTCAACATTACAATCTTAAACTGAATCCAGCTAAATGTTATTTTTTTTGCGCTGATGTCACTTATCTAGGACATCACATTTCAGCTGATGGGATTCAGCCAGATAAATCCAAATTTTCAGTCAATTCAAACTACCCAGAACCACAAAATGCTGATGAGGTACGTCGTTTTGTAGCGTTTTGTAACTACTACAGGCGGTTTATACCTTACTTCTCAGATATAACAGCTCCACTTAATGCCCTTTTAAAGAAAAAGGTAAAATTCGATTGGAGTAATGAATGTAAAAATGCTTTCAATAAATTGAAGAAGATGTTAATATCACCAAAAATTTTGCAATTTCCAGATTTTGACAAAACGTTCATTTTAAGCACGGATGCGTCAAAACAAGCTTGTGGTGCAGTGCTATCCCAAATGCACGGTGATGCTGAATTAAAAATTGCATATGCAAGCAAAATGTTTACAAAAGGAGAAAGCAATAAATCAACCATTGAACAAGAATTAACTGCCATTCATTGGGCAATCAACTATTTCAGACCCTATTTATACGGAAGACGTTTTCTGGTCAAAACTGATCAACGTCCTCTAGTATACTTATTTTCTATGAAAGAACCTTCGTCTAAATTGACACGAATGAGAACAGATTTGGAGGACTTCGCTTTTGATATTGAATACGTTAAAGGCAAAAATAACGCCGGCCCCGATGCCCTTTCACGCGTCATTATCAATTCTGATGAACTTAAGGCAATGTTCATCTTAGCAGTTCAGACAAGGTCTAAGACAAAACAAAAACAACTGCAAAGTTTACCAACAGATAATAATGCTACTGAGATTGATCACCTCAAAGCTTATGAGTCTGTCAACAATGTACATGCATTCAAACTACCAAAATTAGTATTTGAAGTGCAAAACCAAAAACTTACAATTAAAATAACATCTAAGACAAAGAAAAGGGAGTTAGCATTAGTGCAACTTACCTGTAATGGAAATATTATTGATGTCGACAAAAGTATTGAAGAGATAAACAATATGGCCAAAAGATTACATATAAAGAAGTTAGCGCTTGAATTCAGCAGCATTTTATTTTCCTATATGAACGTTCAACATTTTAAAGATTGCTGCAACAAATTGCTTAAAGACGTCGAAATCATGCTTTACAAAAAAGCAAAAGTAATTACCAATAAAGATGACATTATTAAATTGATAGCCGGAAACCACAATACCCCTTTGGGAGGTCATGTAGGTATCAATAAGCTATTGATGAAACTAAGAAGAGACTATTATTGGGTAAATATGAAGTCTACACTTACCAATTACGTAAAAAAACTGCATTTCGTGCAAACGAAACATGGAAACCTACTAAAGTGTTCGACCTGATATCAGTCGACACTGTAGAGCCTTTCACTAAAAGTAATAACGGTAACCGTTATGCATTAACGATACAATGCGATTTATCTAAATACGTAGTTATAACTCCTATAGTTGATAAGCAAGCCAGTACATTGGCTAAAGCTTTCGTAGAATCTTTCATTCTTATATATGGCTGCCCAAAATCTATTAAAACGGATATGGGGACAGAGTACAAAACTGAAATTTTTAATAATGTATGTAAGATATTGTCCATATAGATCAAAAATTTGCCACAGCCTACCATCCTAAAGCAGTTGGGAGTCTTGAACGAAATCATCGTTTTCTGAATGAATATTTGAGACATTTCATCAATGAAGAACGTGACGATTGGGACTCCTGGTTACCATACTACACATTCTGTTACAACACTTCACCACACACTGATCATGAGTTCTCACCATTTGAACTAATTTTCGGAAAAAATGTCAATGTTCCATCTTCCTTTAAAGATTCAACTAACATTGAGCTAGTTTGCAATCATGAAAATTACTGTGCAGAGCTTAAATTCAGAATACAGAAATCTACTATCAAAGCAAAAGAAATGTTAGACAAAAACAAAACCAGAAGGATCGAAAATCAAGTTAAAGTAGCGAACCCAATTGATTTAAAGATACATGACAAAGTTTGGCTAAAAATTGAGAATTGCAGAAAATTAGATCCTCTTTATTCAGGTCCATTTATAGTTACCACTATCAATCATCCAAATATCTTAATTAAAAATTGCGCGTCAGGAGAATCTCAAACCGTTCATAAAAACAGAGTAATACATTATTAAAATCCACATAATTTGTAACCAAATTTTGTCTATCAGGAGGAAGGATATTGTGCAAACAAGTGCGCTAAACAAAATTTTATAAATCATTTCTGTTAAAGATAAGCTAAGTTAAGTAAAACTAACAAATCCGAGCCTAATCTCTTAAAAAATGAGAAACGAAAAAAATATGTGAAAAAAAAGAGATGGGTAAAAAGTCCAACTATAAGTTGAGACGTGAGAAATTCGGTTAGTTACCTAAAATAAGTGTTTAGTTGTATAACAGCATTTGAAAACAAAATATTGTTAAAAATAAGGAAAATGAAATTGTAATCTTTTATATACAGGTTAGGCATTTGGAGTGTCTTTAAATAATTTCACAAGTTCAATCATTTCTGTAGGGGAATGGTGTAATGGTCCTAATGATTATCATCTTTTTTGTTAACTTTCTTCTTTAAACACACCGTCATAAAATTATGTGTGACCATCATTGTATGGTGCACCTGAAAGCACGATAATGCAATTTAAGTATTTACTGTGAATGCAATATGCGCCCGGCTTAGAGAGCCTCAGTCCAGACATATTCTGCTGACAGCGGCGTTCCCACGAAAGGCGAGCCTTCGTTAACATGACACTCCAGGTATCTACCCTGGTTCATCCCAAAGTAATATGTGGGACAAAACGATATAAATACACCGATTTGAATAAAGAAAAACTCACTTGACTTTTAGCAATCATACGGGTTTTACTTCTTTTGTTGCTAATAGTTGGACCGGGTAAACCGTAATCCTCTATTACACCAACAATAAGAGAAACTCCCTTAGTTTGGAAGTCTGTTTAAAAAGTATGAAAGCCAACTACTACATACTCTTGCCACTTGCGAACCAACGTCAGCCTGGGTAAGACCAAGCCCACTCGTGGGCTTCATACTACACAAGCAACAGCACGTCGTTAACGATTTTTAATTTCGTTATCCACCCATTTTCGCACCGGTCGTTCGTTTCCATGTGAGTAAAATAATGATCGGTCGCCCTTGCGCACCGGTGGTCTCTATTCTATCCGTACCATCGTTTTTTTGCACTTCTGTAAATCATCGCAATATTTTGTGTATTTCTATGGTGTTATTGCAAATCTTATTCAGTATAATAATCTGTGCTCATATTTTGAAAGAAGGGGTTTTGGATAAGACTGAAAACAGTTAGTAAAAATTGAACTCAAATAAATAATTCCCTTGGAGATTTGTACCAGTTTTGATGCGTTTGAAGATATTATTTTCTCAATAATGTATGATTGTATTTAATCTCGGAATTCAAGCAATCTTTTTTAAAATTATGTGTTTGTTGCTTACTAAGTCATACAGTAGGTTGAATTTTGATCTAAAATAATATCCATCTCTTCGATATCCATGTTGTTTTTCTCGCAAGAAATTTATCTGAATTTGAGATGTTGAGCATCTTTTTAATAATTAGGTTTATTGAATAATTACATCCCTTGACTTTCCAACACATTTATAACGTAGTTGTCTCCTTTACAACTTCGCGTAGGTCAAGAATTTTGAATCCTGGTCATAGTAGAAGCTGTCTTCTAACAGTCTGCGATAAGTTTGCGCAATCTTTTTTCATTAACGTGTATTCCAACTTCAGCTTATTCTATACTCAGTCACAACCTTTTAGTTACAAAGCATCAATCGAAAATCTTAATATATATTGCGATCCTTTGGATGCTGGTATATGAATATTTTGTTGGAAGCAGATTCTATGCGCTTGAAGTAGACTGCGTTTTTGTCAAAGTACATAATGAGCCCACTCTCCTTTTTGGAACTTCATACAACAATTGATGTATTTTAACATCCAACACCTTGCTTTTTTATAACGAGGAACCTACAATATGGCAGTCCTGCACACCGCCTATTTTAATTGATGAAACTTGGCAGCTCGACTACATTTTTGTTAGATTATTATCGGTATGATTAAAGTTTGTTTTAACAAAAAAAAATTACTGAAGTGTTTCTATGATATCTGAACTGAGTTAGGTACAGTCAAAGCATCTTTGAAAAATCGTAACTACTCTTATATAATCTTATACATACGCAGCTAGTACGGAATCACCCTGGAATTACCCTGGAAAACAATCGTGTTACTTTTTTGTCAATATTGATGCTTACAGCATATCATAGATATGACACATGCATCAAAGCGGCCAGGTCTACTGCGTTGTATTTACGCGCAAAAATGATTCTTCGAAATACTTGGAGTACAGAATATTTTCTTTTGGCAAGGTACTTCTCGAATTTACAGGGGAGGAAGGATGCGTGAACATATTGTACCAAACAATCCAGATAACATGTTGATGAATATGTTTTAAATATATGAAAATGTGGATAAAAGAGCTGTGAATAAATAGTCCTGTTCAACGACGTAGGTTGAACTTGCTCGAAGTTGCTGCATCTTGCTCTTACCCATTTGTTGACAAATTGGTAAGAGAAAGATGCAGCAACTTCGAGCAAGTTCAACCTGCGTCGTTGTACAGGACTAATGTGTATCATTGGAAAGATCTCCCCAACTGTTGGGTTGTTTTTATAGATCTAATGTCGAACCTCCTAGTATGATCGGTGTTATTCGCATGGGGTCTTCGCAGATTGTTTTTTCTGCTTTGCCTTATTGTTTCTACAAGGGTGAAGTTACCCATTTCGCACACCTTCCTCCTAATGTCTCGTTTATTTAATTTATATTTTTAAATTTATATTTAATAAACCACCCACTGATGACCACCATTTTCAAAAACAGCAATCAAACCAAAACTCCTTTGCCTTTTTCGAAATATTCACGACAAAACGAAAGGCGAGCCACAGCTCTTTCAAAGCGGGGGATCTCAGCCCGGAAAGTGAAGAAAAAAAACCTTGTGGTCACCGTCAAATGGTATCTTTTCGGGTTAGAAAATACGCACATCTTCTCACCGGAATCTGCGACGGATGACGATCATTTTGGAACTTGTCGGAACGAACTTCGCGAGTTATTTATTTGGACATTTTTCTAAATGTGCGAAACCAAACTTTACTTGCTGCGTAGGAACCCCGGCTCAAACATGTACGTGTTAAAATAGCAAAACTCACTGAATCACTATACATTTCTTCAAATATTAGTTTCGAAACGATCGGCCGAATCAAAAACTAAAGGTGTGATTATGAACAATCGTAACTATTTTTATAAGAAAATCAATACATTTTCGTTATGCATGATCCTTAAATTGGCGAAGAAGGGAAAACTTTATCCATAACATACTTAAGCAAAGCTTGTCAATTTAAACCTATTATTTTTCTGCGTTTGTATTGTCACTCTATCACAAATGTATGTCAGACAATTTGTTGTGTTATTCGTGTAACGATCTATGATATTGTTTGGTTGAAAATTTCAAAGCAAGTAAAAATAAAAACTTTCAATATTTGATGCAAACTAAAATAAATTCCTACCTATACAAAACAAGACAATCATACTCTAGAAACTTTATACCGTGGATACACAGTAATGGATCACACACGGTTACGCATCAATTCGATGTTTACGGTCGTATGTTGCAGCTTAGCATGGCATGGCGTTGCATAGTATAGTATTTATACTATGAAGACTATGCTATGTTATGTCATGCTGTGCAGTGAGGCGACATTTGACCGTAAACATCGAATTGATCCGTAACCGTGTGTAATCCATATCTGTGTATCCACGGTACCTGGCAACAAATCCATACTCATGTTCTTTCGTCTCCTCTATACGCTACCCAGAGAGCTGAACGCGAGAGAGCGCACGAGCCTACGGATAGAGACCGTACTTTGCGTGTCTCTATATTCTAAGCCCTGCTACGAACCGTACGTAAACTTTTCGCTTTCGAGCCCTACTTAGCAGCGACCGGTGCGGTTCGCTTCTTTGTTCGGGGCTCTACTTAACGTTAAAACGCTTGATTGAGCCCATGAGTGGGCTTGGTCTAAGTTGTGTGTGCTACACGTGAGGGGTGATTTCTTCCCAGAGAAATCCTAAACTCCACATTGGCGAACTCCTGCCAGTTTTTCGTTCAATTGCGAAAAAAAAAATCGAACCAATTTATTATTTTGCTGGGAGGAATCACTCTTCAATTTGCATGCGAAAGTGAGAAAATTACGACAACACAAAAAGTGAAAAATGTGGTGTGATATTCATCGTGGGCTCCGGATGGTGCACACGGTCGTTTGCGAAAACCCATTTATGAGTGAAAAAACACCCATTTTCGCTAGAAGTGCCTCTCCCCATTTAACCGTAGTGTGGCCAGCAAAAAAAAAAACACCCGTAGAAGGCCGGCAGGGTACCCGGGTACCCACGAAATGGAAATGATCATATCTCAGCGATTTTTCCACCGATTTTAAAAGTTTTTGCCTCATTCAACTCAGAAACTCATTATCTATCGAGATCGTATTTGGTTGGACCGGTCCTATCCCCATAGGTACCGGAAAATACGGATTTCCGGATCCATGTTTTTATACAATACAATATACGGGATTTTCAGTAGGTTAGTAGCAATTTCGATACCAAGCATCGTAAAATTGCTTTGGCATATTGTATTTGACCGGCCTGGAATCATAAAACGTGTTGACTTTGAAACTGTGATTTCGGAACACGCTTCCCGTGAGGCCATGGTTGACCATAAACACTTCAAGATATCCTAGCCTTAACAATGTGGGTTTCAATATGGTATAAGGACATGCTCCCAAAAATATGGATTTTCCGAAAACCACGGTGATTAGATCGGTCTAACCAAAAATTTTCCCGATAGATGATGAGTTTCTGAGTTGAATGAGCTAAAAATTTCCAAAATCGATGAAAAAATGACGGAGATATGATCATTTCAATTTCGTGGGTACCCGGGTACCGCCGGCCTTCCACGTAATAAAAAAATTCAGGAGCCCCTCCCCCTGCCCCTCCTCACTTTAAAATTTGGACAACCCCAGTAATAGATGTATATTCACGAGTTCTAAGATCTAACAGAGTTCCAACATCCTAGCAGTGGCGTAGCAAGGGGGGGGCGGAGGGTGCGGTCCGCACCGGGCCCCCGAATCTAGGAGGCCTCCAAATCAGGGCAGGTCTAGTATTATAAACCTTCCCTGATTTGGAGGTCCCCTGAATTCGGGGGCCCAGTTTGAATAAAGTTCTGTGATTAGCGAAAGATTCCTACATATAAGTATAAGTTTTTAAATACTTGCCGATCTGCTGACAGGTATGTAGGGGCCTCTTCGTGATTATCAAGAGATTTTGGAATGGGAACACAGATGGCTATTTTGATAATCTATTATTAATAATTATAAATGTACACACTTTATTCATGTAGTTTCGTTAGTTTTGTTTATATTAATTTGATGACTACTCTTTGCACCTGCAGGAGCCCCAAAATACAATAAAAAAATGTGTTCGAAATCAAAATTAAATTTTACGATATTCAGTACTGATATGGAAATATAATTCATGAGCATTTTGAAAATGTCCCTGATATCCTAACCACAGAACCAAACATAGGTGTTGATTTGGCATAAGATAGCAGCTGAAATTCAGGGGCCCCATCTATCAAAATTAAGAACTGAACGCATGTTACGCTCTTGAAGGGTTTCTGCGGGAATTCCTTCGGGCAAGAATATATTTTTCGATTTATCAGGCAGTTACTTCAAAGACTTCTACAAAAATTCCTCTTTGATTTACTTTAGAACTTTTTTCAGGGATTGCTTAAGAAAACTTTCTTAGCATTGGTTTACGAATACTTACAATAATTGCTTCAGGAAGTCCTCCTGACATTTCTTCAAGAATTTCTTCAAACAATTATCAAGAAATCCTTCAGGAATTCCTTCGAGATTTTTTTGTAAGAATTTATTCAAGCAGTCGTTCAGAAATACCATTTCGGAGCCGTGCATAAAGCCATTCAGGGACTATATCATGAAACTCTTCAAGAAATCCTTCAGATGGACCTCCAGGAATTTCTCCAAGAATGATTTTAGAGATTTCTTCAAGAAGGAATCTTGCAGTAGTTCCTCATGGAAAATATATTTGATGATTTTTTGAGATTTTTGAAACCATACCCGAATGGATCCTTGGGAGATTTTCCAAAGAAATTTGAATGTATTCACGAAGGAACTCTTGTTGAAATGTCTGTAGGATTTCATGCAGAAATTTCTAAAAAAATCTTTAAGAATCGCCTAGATGAATTCTAAGATGTATTGGGTTGATTTTGGAGGTATATTTGATGATGTTCTGGAAGGATTACTACAGTACTATGAAGTAGTACTACAAGTACTAGGAGTACTATGAGTAATTACTTAAAGTATTCCTGAAAAAAATCTGTAAGCAAAGGGATTTTTGGAAGAACTAATTATGAAATGCCTAGATAATTTCTCAAGAAATCAATGATGGAAACCCCAAAGAATTCCAAATTCTTTGGTGCAAATAAAAAAAAAACAATCTTCAAAAGAATTTCCGCAGGAGGCCTTGGGTAAATTTCTGTAAGACTCCCTGAGGAAATTTGTGCAGGAATTCTTTAGGGATGAATGTGTCCATCCTTGTAGGGTTATCTGAAGAAAAACTTCGAGAAATCCATGAACGAATCTTTATACGTAACTTGAAAAACAAAATCCTTGTTGAAAAGATTAAATTTTTACTGGAATTTCTTAAAAGATTCTTTGGAGACGAACCAGCCTTGGGCTGAAAGTCTCGATAATAAAGACTTAAAAAAAATAATCAAAAGATTCTTGAACGAATTGTGAAAAAGGACTTAAAAACATTGCCTAAGGAATATTTGAATGATTTTCTACAGAAATTATTAGTGGAATTTATGAGGAAATCCCTGCAGGTATGATTACTAAAGAAATGCACAAATTCTTAAGAAATCCTTGAAAGGATTTCCAAGAAAAAAGAACCCTTGAAGAAGTTTCTAAAAAATCTTGAAGGAACTCCAAAGTATTCCTCCGAAAAAATGCTGAAGAGAACATGTGGGAATCGTTTGTGGATATCTTTAAGAAACTCTTTATAGAGTTCTTGGGATTACATAATACTGAAGAATCCTTCAAGGAATTGAAGAAAAAGTTTCCGCTGTTGCAACTTTCGCAGGAATCACTGTTGCAACTTTCGTAGAAAATGTTCGAGGAATTTGTAAAGAAATTCTTGAAGTATTTCCCAGATGAATCGTAAAAGATATCCAAAAAAGAGTTCTTGGAGCTCCGCACTTGAGAAAAAATATTGATGAAATCGTTAGAAACATTCCGTTAGAAGTTTCGTGAAATTAATCCGGACGAAACTGGTGTAATCGCTAAAGAAACCGTTAAAGGTATCAATAGAAAAAAAAAAGCTGATAAAAACCTTCTTCTAAAAGATTCATTGAGGAATTCCAGTAGAATCTCTTGGAGCAATTCCTGTGAGAATTTTTACATCATTTATTACAACTTTTGAAGTATTTCTTCTTTTTTTTTTTATCTTTTTCAGTAATTAATTCGGAAACCCGTGTACAGATTCATTAAGGAATATCTTTAAACATGAATTTGAGAATTAATTCGGCTATTGCTCTGAAAATTTCCTTTGATGATATATTTGATTAATTGTTAGGCATTTCCTTTGAAAACTTCTTCAATTAATTCTCAGAAATGCTACAAAAATTGCTTCTGATTTTTATTTCTACGAACTTCTTTGTATTTCTATTTCTACGAAAATTTTGTTGGGAATTTCGTCTGCAACCTTTCACTGATTTTTTTTGACAATTCGTTTGAGAAAACCTCTGGTAATAACTTTCGGAATAACTTTAACACTTTTCTGGAAACTTCTATGCCAATCCCTACGAGAATTGATTGGGTTTGTCATTTTTTTGGTAATTTGTTCGGCGAGTTTTCTGTGAGTAACCTGAAAAAAACTTTCAAATATCTTTCGGCGTTTTTTTTAGCAAATTCTTGGGAAATGCTTTGATTGGATTTGATCCGAAAGTTCCTATAAGAGTATTCTTGGAATTTTCTCTGCAAATGTTTTTGAAAACTATTTCGGCATAACTCTTTTGGAATTTCTCGGCAATAATGTTCAAAGTTGAATTAGGTTATTTTTTTTTTTAATATCTTTGACAGAACTTTTTGAAGTTCTTTGGGTTTGGAAATTTATTACGGGATTCAGCAATTTCTCTAAAAGTTCTACCAGCAGTCCCTTTGCTCATATACCAGACAATTACTATTGAAATTCTTTCAATAGCACAGCGTAACAAAAATTACCTTTTGGTCTGTCTCAAGAGCAAACTAATGTGTCTCTGACAGATTTTGGGCCCAGGTTATGTTAGGTACGATACAAACCACCCTCCAAAAATTGCATGCAAGTTTACATATTAACATAAAATGCTTAAATCTTTCAAATTTGATTTGATAAAACGAAATATTTTGCGTGAGTCGTAAATTTAGATGTCAATTGACCATTTTACCTTTTAATTGCTTAAAAAAAAATATTTCCATGCTTAACGGCTTGCAGTCAAAAAAGCCCAAAATCGCATATTTTTCCCTATAAATTGAGGTATAGCTCAAAATTGTGGCGTCCTGAAACAAATTTGAGCCCGGATTCGGATTCAGCGGCCCAAAACCTGTCAAAGACACATACAGGTACTTTGAAAATTAATTAGTCGATTCGTTTGTAAATTTCAGTGGCAACTTTTAAAAACTTCTTTGGTGATTCCTCTGTAAATTTCTTCTGATAATTCTTTATTAAATTCCGTCTGTTATTACTTTTGATGTTCTATGAGATACATCCTTGCAAATTAAAAATAAATCCACGAATTTACAACGGAACGACCGAGAAAAATCTCAATTACCAGAAGAGATCACAAACAATTTCCTAAAAATGTATAAAGAAATTTCTAAAGAATTTCTAGGAGGAATTTCTGTGAGAATTGAAAGAATTCTTTTTTTTTGAGTTTCTAAAGTATTCATTGGAGGAATTTATGAATCCTTGAATAGGCTTATTAGAGGAATTTCTAAAAAAAATCTAGCAAAAGCACTCAATGCATCCCCTGGAGGAATTCCTATGGAATTTCTTGGAGGAATTCCTATGGAATTTCTTGGAGGAATTTGTGTAAGAATCTCCGGAAAACCCTTGCAGTAGTAATTAAATAATTACATGAAGAAATCCTTGCATAAAAATACCCCAATAGATTTCTTGTACAAAATTATTTGTAAAATACCTGGAAAAATCAGTTTAGGAATGAATGAATGAATGAAATCAATTGAAGAAACTCTTAGAGAATACTTGAATAAAATCTGAACGAATCTTCGGGCAAATCGCAAGAGAATTACTAATGAAATCTCTGGAAAAAATACTGAAGGAATCTTGGGAGCAATTTGTAAAGGCTGCCTTAAGGAAATCCTTTAGAATTTTGAATAACCTTAGAACATTTCCTAAATCCTTGGAGAGACTTCTGGAGAAGTTATTTGTTTTGATAAGATAGGATATCTGTTTCTTTACTATTTAGCGATTTACGCTGCCATTTTTATCCCACTCAAAACAATGGAATGAAGCGTTTTTGTTCTGTTTCTTATTTTTGTATATTTGTTAGAAGTGAGCACGGATTATATAACAAATAACGTAATAATTCTGGAGGAATCAATCATAAATTCTGGAGAAATAGATTTGTTTTGAAAAGTGCCCAGAGGAATACTTGCAAAAATTCCTGAAGGAACTCTCGAGAAAACTCCTAGAGTTGATGGATATTGAAAAATTCGTTAGAGGAAGTCCAGAATGATTTTTCAAAAGAATTCCTACAGAACTCCTACAGAAGTCTATCTAAAAATTTAATTTAATTAATATAATTTAATTAATTCAATTTCTTCAGTAGGAATCCTTGGAGATTTTGTTTAATTAATGGAGAAATCCTATGATGAATCTCTTAGTAAAACCTTAGAGAAACTTCTTGAAGAATCCTTGAAGATTTTTTTTGGAAAAGGGAATTTTTGGTGAGATTTCTGAAGTAATCTTAGGAAGTAATTCTTAAGAAATCTTTAAAAGGACACTAAGATAAGTGATGAATGCTTGAGGAATTTCCAAGTTTAATTATTGGAGAAATATCTAAAAGAGTTATTTGAGGGAAAAATTGAGAAATACTTGAAGAATCTATGGAAAATCACCAAAGGAATATTAAGAGGATTCTCTGAAAGAAACGGAACAATGTTTAAAGAAACCCTAGAAGGGCTTCTCTTCTTCTGAGGGAATCCCGATGTAATTTCTTGGAAGAACATCTGGTTCTAAATAAATCATTGTTGATTTTTTGTATCATTTTTTTCTGGAATTTTGAAAGAATTCTTTAGATGATCTTCTAGATGAATCTTCAGAATATAATTGATAGATTCTTGAACTAATATTTCGAGAAATATTCGATGAAGCCTTTGCTAGAATCTTTTGAATTACTCTGTAGTATTTTGAAAACATTCCTGCATGTCTGAGGTGAACCAGCCAAGGGACTGAAAGCCGCATTAATAAGGCTAATTATAATAATATCATTCCTGAAGGAGTGCTTTTAGAGGAATACTGAATGATATCCTTGCATTTACAACTTAAAAGTTTCTTGAATACAAATTATTCTTCAAGAATAATTTCTTAAAGATAAAAGTAAAGCAATCTTTGAAAGCGTTTATAAATGATTGTTTGGTGCTATTTCTAAATAAATTATTAAAACATTTTCATCATAATTCTAATAAAAAAATCTCGCGCTCCCGGAAAAAATCATAAAGGAAAACAGAAAATAAGATAAGATAGATAATTTTTAACCTTCCGTTGGCCATCACTGCCAACATCACTAGAGAATACTGAGTACAAAAAGCGAGATTTTTTCAAAGTTTTGTACAAAATATAACAGTGAGATTATTCAACAGTTAAATGTATAGATTTATCATTGTAAAATATGTACATGTTATGAAATTTTCATGGGGGCCTACCAATTTGCTTCCGCACCGGGCCCCCAAATTCCTAGCTACGCCACTGCATCCTAGTCTCAATAACCATTAAAATATCGAGATTTGAAATTGAAAAAGGTACCTGGGTACCCTGCCGGCCACATAAGTGTTAATGGGTAAAGGCTGTTTACCCATTAACGGGTAAAGACTGTTTATGTCAGAAGATGGGTATTTATTTACCCATTATAGAAAGCCGGCTTTTTTTGCAAAAAATGGGTAAAAATTCACCCATTTTCATGATTTTTACCGGGACTAATTATTTAGGGTTTTCATAATGGAGAGATGAGGATTATTAACCAAAATTACACCAAAATTTTACAAGTTTATTTAAATAACGAAATATACATATCATTAGGCATACATTTGTAAAAGTAATAATCGCTTTTTTAAGTCAACGGAGATAACATTTTGTACTTGCGTTCCTTCACTATCGATGCGGCCACAGAACTGGCTCCATTTGAGGGTTGCGGAAAGGCTTTCAAGTCCGGGGTGGTGTTGTGCGTCCGATGCGTCCATCAAGAATAGATACGGTGAAGTTTGATGTCCTTCCGGAGTTCCGGAAACCTTGAAGACAGGCTTGCAGATGACATCTTGTGTAACACATCTGGTCTTTCCACTGAAAACCTTAGTGACTCAGGTTACCTCACTGAAAACAAAGATATCCTTCAGGCCCCATCGATGGTTTTGATTTTAATACCTGTAATAATTAGGGATTTCATTGTTTTATTTCTTGATACGCACCCAGAGACTTCTTAAAAATTCCGAATAAAACACTTCGGCTGCGACTAAAATTATTGATAACTATTTTTTCACCCATTAAAGTGTAAAAAAATACCCATTTATAAGCTGAATAAGGATGATTAAAATGGGTATTTTTTCACCCTTTTTATTTTGATGAATTTATACAGTTTATGACAGATGAACATGCTATTCGAAAATGGGTGATTTTTTACCCATCAATGGGTTTTCACAAACAACCGTGCATGCTTCCGGATGATTTTTTGTGCTTGGACAATAGGCTCCAAAAGGCCTATCTCAATTTCTGCATAATTCGATCAAGCATTGATTAAAACGACATGTTTATTCATTTTTTAAGTATTCCTATTAGGTAAAACCCATAAAATATATTTTCAAAAATTTTAAGATTTTTTGCAACACTCCTTGTTTAGCACTCAATTTTGGGTAAATTTTGTTTACCGTGTATGTCAAACAGGAACATTTGTTGTCAAAAGTGAGCCAATGTGATGTCTTTTGCAACACGCCGTTTCACTTTCGTTACGTCAAGGTTGACCTCGAATGTCAAACAAGACCTGCTCATAAATATTTTATTTTCGATTTATTAACTATTCTGTCACTGTTTAAGTTCGGAAAAAATACCATTGAGATCAGAAAAGCATGCTCTTTCGTATTATGCAGCAAAACCGGGAAAATATGTTTCATATTAGGACCCTATTATTGAGGAAGAAATAAAACACAAGAAAAATAAACCAGCAGCAGTAACTGGTAAGGAAAAGCTACACGGTTGTTTGTGAAAACCCATTGATGGGTAAAAAACACCCATTACACAGCGCAACATTTTTTTGTCTCAAGAGCAAACTTATGTGTCTCTGACAGATTTTGGACTGCTGAATCCGAACCCGGGCTCAGATTTGCTCCAGCACGTCACAATTTTGAGCTATACCTCAATTTATATTGCAAAATATGCGATTCTGGGCTCTTTTGACTGCAAGCGATTAAGCATAGAAATATATTTTTAAAGCAATCAAAGGATAAATTGGCCAATTAACATCTAAATTAACGACTCATGCAAAATATGTCGTTTTACCAAATCAAATTTGATAGATTTAAGCATTTTATGTCAGTATGTAAACTTGCATGCAACTTTTAGAGGGTGACTTGTATGGGTAATATCGTACCTATCATAAATCGCTCAAAACTATCAAATTTGATTAGGTAAAATGAAATATTTGGCATGAGTCGTTAATTTAGATGTTAATTGACCAATTTATGCTTTGATTGGTTAAAAAAAATATTTCCATGCTTAATGGTTAGCAGTCAAAAAGCCCAAAATCGCATATTTTGCCCAATAAGTTGAGGTATAGCTCAAAATTGTGACGTGCTGGAGCATATCTGAGCCCGGAATCAGATTCAGCGGCCCAAAATCTGTCAGAGACACATAAGTTTGCTCTTGAGACAAACTAAAAGGTAATTTTTGTTACGCTGTGTTATTGAGGACCATGCGTATCTGTCAAAAAATGCATAAATTCATTAAAATAAAAAGGGTGAAAAAATACCCATTTTTATCTTCTTCATTCAGCTCACGAATGGGTGTTTTTTTACTCTTTAATGGGTGAAAAAATAGTTCTCAAAGAATCTAGTCTGTTGGTGGAGCAAAATATTATATTTTTCAAAGAATTCCCAAGAAGTTTCTGTGAATGTCAGACATAAATTACAGAAATATCAATGGTGAGTATCTGGAATTCAAAATAATTATTTGCTTAGGGCCTAAAGTGTTATAAATATCTTTCTTTCCAAATGTAGCGACACTACTGGAGAAGCTAACCTCGAAGCTAACTTCACGGCTACTGGAACGGCATTACGCCGTATTTCTACGATTATGGAATACCTATGCATCCGATAACACCATGGACCGAACCCATCCAAAATGATTAAATGGTACGAGATCCGGCGAAACTGCCGAATTGAACGCAGGAGCGAGGGCAGGAGCTGCAGCTGGCTGAGTAGGAGCATGTTGAACCTTCTGCTAGTGAACCGGAATAATGAATATGATTTTAGCGAAACATGTAACATTTTTTATAATTCAATGGTGATATCAATAAAAATAAAGTGAAACTGGTGTATTTTTTAATACTGTTCATCATTACTATCGTTGTTAAAATTAAAAGCAATTTTTAATTGCAACACTCACAAAAATGGGTGATTTTTTACCCTTTTTTTCTATTATACCGCGCTTTTAGAATGGGTAAATAAATACCCATCTTTTGGCATGAACTGTCTTTACCCATTATTGGGTAAACGGCCTTTACCCATTAAATGGGGAGAGGCACTTCTACGGAAAATGGGTGTTTTTTCACCCATTAATGGGTTTCCGCAAACAACCGTGTATAGTGATTCTGTTGTGTTGTGCTTACAGCGTGTTGTTTGCCGTGGGGGAAAACCTCCGGCAATGTTCGCTGCCGAAAAGCAAGGTAAGAAAGATCCTGTTGTTTTGCATCGTGCAAATGTCGGATCGAATGCTTACAGCGTGTTGTTTGCCGTGGGGGGAAACATCCGGCAATGTCCGCTGCCGAAAAGCAAGGTTAGAAAGATCCTGTTGTTTTGCATCGTGCAAATGTCGGATCGAATGCTTACAGCGTGTTGTTTGCCGTGGGGGGAAACCTCCGGCAATGTTCGCTGCCGAAAAGCAAGGTAAGAAAGATCCTGTTGTTTTACATCGTGCAAATGTCGAATCGGAAGGAATTTTCACGGAGTTCGTTATTGTGGAAAATTAAGACTGTCTTTTCGAATAAATACATTTTATTGCTTGTGTGATAAACTTACGCTACGTAGGGTAATTCATGTATTTTGGACAGGCTGTGGACAACGTTGGAAAAATCGTTCCCTAGCTTACTTAGAAAGCAATTGATTATTTCGCAAAGTTACTAATACGTTTCTAATATGATTGTACTTTGCGTTCCTGGTAACAAAAACCATAACGAAAGCATTTTAAGCTGAGAAAATCACAATTTCCAATCGCCTGTTAGAATTGCATTTTGGACACCGAATATATGTTTTGGACACCCTCAGGTATATATAATTTGGACAGGGCATTTGATAACTATTACAGTTACAGGGCTGCAAAACGGTGAGTCGATAAGGAGAGCGTCCAACATAGCTCTGGTCCTCACAAGTTCCTACCTCATGCCTCCACGGGTCAAGCGATGACAAAGACCGCCAGCTAAGAGTTGTGTGCTTAGCTGGTAGTGCAGCCTGGGCACTGTTGTCCTTCTGACTTCAGCTAGATTGAGGAGATACGATCCGAGTGTCTGTTCACCAAGGAGGTGCGGCTCAAACAGCGTCTGTTCTGGCATCCAGCGGCTGAGTAAGAAACGCTGCACCACGTCCAGCTAGATCCAAGGTGGTAGCCCCATCAGCGTGGTCGTCCCAGTGTTGGTTGGGACGTTAAACAGAACTGGCACGATGGCCCTCCGGCGAGACAGGAGTGTTGGCGTAGGCCCAATAAGCCACCCGTAAAAATCCCCATTGCGAATAACAAAGGAGAAAATACGACTCGATACAATCGGCAAAGACCCACGCGACGAAATAAGGACTACGATTGGAAACTTGGAACATGGAATTGCAAGTCACTAGGTTTCGCAGGATGTGACAGGATAATCTACGACGAACTACATCCCCGCAACTTCGACATCGTGGCGTTGCAGGAACTTTGTTGGACTGGACAGAAAGTGTGGAAAAGCGGGCATCGAGCGGCTACCTTCTACCAAAGCTGTGGCACCACCAATGAACTGGGAACAGGATTTACAGTGTTGGGCAAGATGCGGCAACGTGTGATCGGGTGGCAGCCGATCAACGCAAGGATGTGCATGTTGAGAGTTAAGGGCCGTTTCTTTAACTACAGCATCATTAACGTCCACTGCCCACACGAAGGGAGACCCGATGACGAGAAAGAAGCGTTTTACGCGCAGTTAGAGCAAACATACGATGGTTGCTCGCCGCGTGACGTGAAAATCGTTGTCGGCGACATGAACGCGCAGGTAGGAAAGGAGGAAATGTACAGACCGGTAATCGGGCGAAACAGCCTGCACGCCGTATCGAATGATAACGGCCAGCGATGCGTAAACTTTGCAGCCTCCCGTGGTATGGTAGTCCGAAGCACCTTCTTCCCCCGCAAAGATATCCACAAAGCCACCTGGAGATCACCCGACCAACAAACAGAAAACCAAATCGACCACGTTCTAATCGACGGTAAATTCTTCTCAGATATAACCAACGTCCGCACATACCGCAGTGCGAATATAGATTCGGATCACTACTTAGTCGCTTTATGCATGCGCTCAAAACTTTCGACAGTTATCACCACACGTTGAAGTCGAACGCCACGGCTCAACATCGAGCAACTTCGTAACGTAAAAGTGGCTCAAGACTACGCGCAGCAGTTAGCAGTGGCCCTACCAACGGAAGAGCAGCTTGGCACAGCTACACATGAAGATGGCTGGAGGGACATCCGATCCGCCATAGGTAGTACCTCGGCTACAGCACTAGGCTTCGCGACTCCGAATCACAGAAACGACTGGTACGACGGCGAATGTGAACAGTTGAAAAACGAGAAGAATGCAGCATGGGCGAGAATGCTGCAACACCGTACGAGAGCGAATGAGGCACGTTACAAACAGGCGCGGAACAGGCAGAACTCAGTCTTCCGGATGAAGAAGCGCCAGCAGGAAGAACGAGATCGCGAAGCGATGGAAGAGCTGTACCGCGCTAAGGACACACGAAAGTTCTACGAGAAGCTGAACCGCTCGCGCAGAGGCTTTGTGCCACAAGCCGACATGTGCCGAGATAATCACGGGAATATTCTCACGAGCGAGCGTGAGGTGGTCGAGAGGTGGCGACAGCATTACGATGAGCACCTCAATGGCGACGTTGCAAGTACCGAAGGTGGCGTGGTAACAGATCTAGGAGTATGTGCACAGGACGAAAGACTTCCGGCCCCTGACCTTCAAGAGATTGAGGAGGAGGTTGGCCGGTTGAAAAACAACAAGGCCGCTGGAGCAGATCAACTACCAAGCGAGCTTCTAAAATACGGTGGAGAAGCACTGGTGAGAGCACTACACTGGTGAAGCGCCCTGTACCGTCCAGGGGCTGCATTAAACACTACACGGAATGTGATATCTTTCATTTCATTACAGTCCGACAAAATCTTTTAATTAACTATATTGAAGTATCACAAAACATCACTTATCTTATATTACAACGATTCACTTTTTTCTTATATCACCTTAACATTTTCTGTATTTCTTCACCGAACTACTTAAGCTTAACAATCTAGACACTTCTAGCTTCTTCTTGACCACTACTAAGTCCTACCTACAGCCTTAGGACAGTATCTAGAGGTGTCCCACATGGGAGCTCAAGACTTATCCGATGTGCTGCCTGCGTTAACGTTGTCACCGAACTCCCCGACTACTGACCTCGACTGAAGCCAAAGCCTCCGTATTTATAGCCTAAAGCTTGGGCGTGTCTAAAATTCCTACGATCATTCTCGTCTTGCCGAAGATGTCATGATAATTTCTAACAATGCCCGAACCAACTTGGGCGTATCCAAAACCCTACCAAATGAAAATACTAATAAGTCCAAAACCTAGACCTCAACCTATCCTACTTGTCCTCATCGTGATTAAAATCCTTCTCTTCTTGAAAACATCACGACTCTTCTATCTTGGGCGTATCCCAAGCCCTACCAAGAATATTAATGCCAACGAAATACTTAAATCTCCTAACCACGCCTGACTTGGGCGTGTTCGCACAAAACCTACTGAGAATCTTTACACCAAGGCCTACATCTTCTAGCCCCGCCTCACTTGAGCGTATACAAGGCTTGGGTGTGTGAAAGAATTGAACCCCACCATCGACGTCATTATCATTCTCCCCATCATCATCATCGTCACCATCATCATCCTCATCGTCTTTGGAATTTGGCACCAAATTCTCCAAAACAAAGCACCCGCTTTGTTATTGAAGTGTACCTTACTTGGGCACAGTGAACCCTAGCCGGACCCCGGCCGCGGATGTTGGTTGAAATTATACCCCCACATTCTTTTCTTTCAGTTTACTCGAAGTCAAAACAAATCGAGTGCAAAACAAGTCCGGCGTTCTATGCCGCCAATCGAAACAAAAATAAACAATCTTTGTTCCAGCGCGATCGATAGGATGTCGCGGTTCCATATCATTCTTTCGGGTTCATTACCCATCGTTGTCCCAAGCGTAATTGAAATTGCATCACACCGACCGGACCTAACGCGGTGCAACACGATCGCACCCGGCCACCACCGGACGATGATGGGTTATAAAAACTAGGTCAGTAACGAATGGTGCAATTTTCGTTGCTTCCAATATGCCGCGCGTGAGGTAGGTAGACCCTACGATGAAAATTGAATCTAAAATCCCCCGGGCAGCTGTTGGGAATGTGGGGTGAAAATGCATTTTTGTTTCAGTTGAATTGACTTTGAATATCGGAAGGCGTGGGAATATTTAGGTCTTTGCATGCCCTCCCACTTAGCGGAGTTTGAACGTGTATAAAATCACGTTCAAATGTAAGTATGTGGGTAAAATGTATCCCCCGAAAAAAAAAACTCAGCATTTAAATGATGATGCTAACGATGATTGTTAATATATAAACTGAAACTGCTCTACTATTCTCAATTTTTCCTGTAAAGTGTCTCAAAATGTTTTCCAATACAGTTAGCTGATCTAAATCTCCCAAATAAACATTAAATTTTGTATTAACCCTCTTACATTCTTCCTCAAGAGATTGACTTCATTGGTACTCGCTGCTGCTCCTCTTGATTCGTCGTAGGTGTTGTTCGTCTGCCTTTGATATGTGCCTCTTCTTGTTCAATGCCCAGATCAATTGGTTAGTATCAGGTCTCAGATGAGTGGTATCGTTGCTCTCCTGTTATACTGGTTTGTCGTGAAGATGATGTAGTTGATTCTGTTGATGTCGTCTCCTATGGTGACGTGACCATGAAGTTTTGGTATCCGGATATTACCTCGGTTGAATCGTATTTCCCTGCTGGTAATTTCCGCGCTGTCGTTTGCATACAGAAGAACTAATTTTACTGTTGCTTTCTGTTGTTTCTCGAAAAAGTGTCATAAGTTGCCTTCCGAACTGGATTGTTTATCATTGTCGTTTACGGTGTTGTGGTTGATTACTTATCGCCCGCCTTCTGAATTTTGTTGGTATTGGATCAATCTCAATAGTGATGCGAATATTGTTGTCTTTGACCTGGTGCAAATTGTGGAACTGTTGCACACTCTTTAAAGAGTTTGTAATTGGTTGACTTAAATTCCAAAGCTTTTGATGATGTCGAAATGTTGCATTCCTGATTGTGGTCATTGTTAATTGTTGTTGTATAAAGCACGGAGTAAGTGCTTTTTCAATGGTGAATGTAATGCGGTTGGTGAACATTACATTATGTCGGTTAATTTGGAAAACTTTGAAGACGTTCTTCTATCATCATATGTTTGTATGAATTGTTGTTGTTGTTGTTGTCGTTGTTGTTGTTGTTTTTCCCGATTCTCTGCATTGTGTTGGTTCATATTAGCAGATTCGCAGATGTACAATAATGTTTGTCTCGATGTGCCACTCGAGTTGACCTTGAATCGTCTCCGGTGATAAAATTATGTTCGTTGAATTCTCTCCTCCGCCATACCAGCACCTTTAACCTTCAACTTTCCATCCGATCTGTTATTTCTCGTCATCGTACCAATTGGCTGTGGTACGTTTTCATAGAGGTACTGTTGAACTGCCCCTCTGATTGCTCTCGCCAGGTGTTGCCTTCTTGTCTTGTCTTCCCGCGTCATCTCTCGAAGAAGTTGTATTTTTAATTCTGGTGAAACCATCGATTTATAAAATATTGATCTACCATGGCAAACTGAACTTTTAGTCTTCATGTTATTATTATTTGTTTTTCTTGTATGTGCAAAATATAACCTTTACAATAGTATTAAAAAAAATGCACCATTACATTAATCATGCTCTGTTACCGTTACTTTTCTTAATAGTCATAAACTGTTTTTTTTTTTTTCAAAAACCGTAAAATATTAAAATGTGAGTTGTAGCAATGGAAAGCTTCTGCAGGATCACTATAAACATCTGTATTACCAATTCCAAAAAAATCTCACTGCAGAATTCTCTCCAGTGCGTTTTCTTTCAATTCCTGTTTGCTCCGTTTCCTTTCGCAGGCTCGGCTTGATCGCCTTATTGCTACGACTTCTCCCCCTTACCGAATAATGTTTTTGGATGGATACCTGTAACGAGACTTAGATCTTGTGTTTAATTCATGATTTGATAAAATATAAATATATTTATGTTAATTTCTAGTTGTTGTTTCTTGACGCCACCTAATGATTCCGAATCTATAAATATTACTTCATTTTTCATTCACATATTATTATTATTATTTTTTTTTAATTAGTTATTCATTCATCATTCACACTCAACATTCACAAGCATTCTGGGGGGCCCTCCCTTGTCCTCATCATTCAATTTTCATCCGATCTCGTATATACTTTCAAAAATGTTATATAACATGGCCATTTTATATAGGAGCGTCCTCCGTAGTTTCATTAGGGTCTAAATTGTTTCTAAATTGTTTTTTTTTGTTTAATCCGTTTTGCTTTATCATTTCAGAGAATAATCGTTCGGTTGTTGTCATTGTTTCTTTTTATTATTAATACTCTCAATCAACAATTTATGTCTTTTGTTTGTTTGTTCAAACCTCATTTATTATGTATCCCATATGTATTAACGTTAAATAGAGCTGCTTCTTTATTCAAGAATCTCTAAAGTTATTATTTTTCTTCTTATACATTCCCCGCTATTGTTACCCGATATACCCCAATGATCCCCTTTCAAGATTACTTTGTATTTCCCATCATATTATTCCCAATATATCAATTGCCCAATTCTTCATTCCCTTTTCAAATAATCATTTTGCATAGTTATGTTTCCTCATCCCAAATTACCCCTTTTCAGCTCTTCGGTACATTCAAATCGTTCTTGCATTCAAACTCATGCCGAATTGATGGACGCATTTTTGTTATAATTCAGCTGTACAAAATTTCCCGAAAACTTATTTTCATTATCCTGATTCATTTATCATCATCATTTCTTTATGTCTCTCCATATTCTCATAATTTTTTTTTTTTAAATTTATTGCTATTATCATAATTTTTTATTTTATTTTATTTTTTTTCAATTCCTTTTAAGTTGTTACGATATAATTTCAATTAAGTTAATTCGTATGCTCTCCAATCGTTAACCGCTTTGTTGTGAACCTTACTACAATTATATATGTTAATTGTTTATCTATATATATAAAAATGCAGTGGCATACGTGGGACCGCGCATAACTTGCGAACGGATGGTCCGATTTGGGTCGTTTGAGTTTTGTTCTGTTAGTTTTCACCCAAGGAAGGTTTATGAGACAAAAAACATGGAAAATTGGGAGTTTTTTGAAAATCGGGTTTTCGTGCATTTTGAACGGGGACTTGGACTTGACTAGGGACTTGAAACGTCAAAAAACGCAGTAGGCAAGACAAAGTTTGCCAGGTACAGCTAGTTTATTATAATAATTCAATTAATATTCCTAGCTATCCTACGCAAGCCTCTATCCTAACATATTATTCCTATGGTATTTTTTTTAACAACATATTTAGTAACTAATATTTACAAAAATCATTCGTAATTAGGAAATAATTGGTTTTTCAATATTTACATCAATTTATACATTGACGACTACGCATAGCTAATCAATCATTATACTTTTTTAACCTATTATTGTGGACTTTTTCAAATTTGTTCCCATTTTTAATAATTGTGGTTTGTTCGCTGGGTAGGTCAACGACTACGTATGGGCCTCTCCATTTACTTTGAAGTTTTTGACCTGTTCCTGTTGGGATCGCTTGTACTAAAACCAATTCGCCCCACATAGGTTGCCATTCTTCGGTTTTCTTGTCATAAATAATTTTACGTTTCTCTTTGGAAATAATCAAATTTCTTTTGGCGTTTTCATGCAAATTTTTAAGAATTTGTTTCATTTCGCAAAAATAGTCATTATATGTTAGATCTGAATTTGTTGGAGTATATATGGAGGTAGGAATCCTTGCCTTTCTTCCATATAAAAGTTCGAATGGACTGTAGTTGGATGAGCTGTTATTTGTAGTATTGTATTCAAAAGTAAAGTAATCAAGATGTTGGTCCCATTGTTGCGGGTTTCCTTCGACAAATTGTCGCAGATATGTTTTTAATTCTCTGTTTGATCGTTCTACTAAATTTGCTTGTGGGTGATAAGCACTTGTATTGATTTTTTTGATTTTCAAAATTTTGCATGCGTGTTTAAAAAATTTGCTCATGAAATTTGCTCCTTGGTCTGTCACAAGTTCCAACGGAGTACCGAATTTACAAATGAATTTTTCGACAAAAGTTTTGGATACAGTCTCCGCTTCTTGATTGTCCATTGGAGCTACTACCAAAAATCTCGTAAGGTCGTTCTGCATGACCAGCGCGTATTTGTTGCCCCATTCGGATTCTGGGAGAACAACAATGTCCATATATAATTTTTCAAATGGCTCGGATGACGTTGTAGTTACTTTTAACGGAATTCTGTTGGATTTACAAATTTTATTTTTCTGGCATGAATCACATTGTTTTACGTAATTCTCGATGTCTCTTCTCATGTTTTTCCAATTAAAAATAAGACCAATGCGTTTCCGCATTCGCCTTGCTCCAACATGTCCGCCTAAAGGAGCATCATGGAACTCTCGAAGAATTGTTTCGATATCTTCATTACGTACTTCAGTGCGTTCCGAAACTGCGTTATAAAGGCTTAACGTAATTTGATTTTTCAAAGCTAAAAATTGAATCATCTCAAGTACTTCAAATTGTTTAATCTTTCTGAACGAAATCAAATGAATATTTTTGGACGCTGTTATCGGCGCTTTATTTTGATTGAAGCAGTTGCTAAGTTTGTAAAAGAATGTTTTGGTATTAATCATTGAATTACTTTTGCCTTCCACAATAATTCCGAATAAATTACTATCTGGAATAGAAACAACTCCATCTTCGCAAAAATCTTTCAGTCCATGGGGTAAATCAATAATTTTTGAAATTTCATTAAATGCTGATCTGCTATTCAAAATTACAATGTTACAATTAGCATCTGCACTTTTCAAATTCCTAGAAATTTTCAATCGATTTACATCAATTGGATTATTCTTGGACATCTCTAAAAATTCATCATATGCGCTTGCCGCAAATGTGTCATTAGTATGTGTGTTATTGCATTAATCGAAAACGTCGGCCATAATGGATTCCTCAATTTCAGCCTCGTCCGATACTGCGCTCGTCCTTGCTGGAGGTGAATTTGACACCTTGTTTATGCCGTGTAGGTCGGAACCCGTGCAATTATTATTTACGCTATCATTCATACGGCCCATGGTTTGCGTTTTTGTTTTGATTCCCCCGCTTTCTAGGTCACGGTCAGCGATCGTGCCCCAGTTATTGTCGCCAGAAACGGTGTAGTTTTTCATCAGCTGTTTGTTCGCTTGATCGCGGTCGCGGTGTTTTTGGTTGGATACGTTTTCTTGTTCTGCTCTTTTCGTTTGCTGTCGGGTGACCACAGCAATTAATTTCGACCTTACGGTTTTAATTTCATCGGCTGGATGACTCTGCTCTTCTGATTCATTGTCTGGATTTAGCCTAGAGAGAAAATCCGCTACAACGTTATCCTTTCCTTGTTTGTATCGAATATCGCATTCCAATCCTTGCAATTTCAAACGCAAACGTGTGAGAACTGATGAAGATTCTTTTATATGCCATATTGAGATCAATGGTCTATGATCTGTGTAAACAATAAATCTCTGATTGTAAATATAAGGAAATAATTCACTGCCCATACTATGGCTAGTAATTCTTTCTCAATTGTATGATATTTTCGTTCTGCTCCAATAAGTCCCCTACTAGCGTAAGCTATGGGTCTGTCAATTGATTTTCCATTCGATAAAACTGCGCCAATAGCGTATTCACTGGCATCTGTCGTTAAAACAAATGTGTCCTTGTAATTTGGTCTCACTAGCAAAGAGTCAGACGTTAAAAAGTTTTTCAATTCTTCAAATGCTTTCTGGCACTCTGAGGTCCAGTTAAATTTTACATTTTTCTTCAATAGATCATTCAGAGGTTTTCGTTTTTCTGCAATTCCTGGTATAAACTTACCATAAAAGTTTACTGTTCCTAGGAATGATCGCACTCCTTTTACAGTTTTTGGTATTGCCATTTCTCGTATAGCCTTAATATTACCATCAAGCGGACGAATACCATTTTTATCAACTGTATGTCCTAAAAATTTTAATTCGGTTTTCAAAATTTGGCATTTTGTTGGTTCAATTTTTAAATTATGTCTACGAAGAGCTTTCAAAACTTTAATCAGGTTCTCGTTATGCTCTTGAATTGTTCTTCCAAAAACAATGATATCATCCAAATAAACGATTGCTTTAACATCTTCGATTTCGAATAAAACTGTGTTCATCAGTCTTTGAAAAGTCGAGGGACTGTTTCTAAGCCTCATAGGCATTCTCGTGAATTCAAAATGACCTTTGGGTGTAGAAAATGCAGTTTTTGCAGCATCTCTTGGGTCTATAGGAACTTGATAAAATCCCGATTTTAGATCGATTGTTGAAAAGTATTTGCTATCACCTAGGCTATCCAATATTTCATTTATTTGTGGAATCGGATACACAAATGGTTTAGTTATCAAATTCAATGCCCTAAAATCTACTACAATTCTATGCTTTTTGTTTCCTTCTTCGTCTAGATCTTTCTTTGGTATGCATAAAACAGGCGCATTCCAAGGACTTTTACTGGGCCTAATAATCCCTTGCCGACGCATTTCTTCAATTTCCTCATTAATTTGTTTCTTTGTTGATTCAGGGAACCTATACTGCCTTTTATTTATTGGAACATTAGTCGATGTTTCAATTTCATGTACTGCTGCATCTGTTACTGTCAGGTGATCCCCTTTCAAATAAAATACATCACTATACCTTGCCATTATATTTTCCACTGCGTAGTAATTGGCGCTTTTCAAATGCTTCAAATCAATTGTATCTAGCAATTTTTCGATACGATTTTTACCTTGTATTTGTTCATAATTCAAATTATCTGTCAAACTTAGATCTTGGTTTGTATCTAAATCCTCCGGCGTATATTGATTCCCGGCCTCTACATTCTTATTGTAACATCCATTATTATAAAATTCTTCATCAAAATGTTGATTTATACATTCCTCGTCCTCATAATACTTCTCATGAAGGCACATGTTGCATGAATAATCATTTTTCGGTACGATTGGCTGTGTAACTATTTCATTATTTATGACTTCATCAATATCAAAATTTACTTGACAGCTTTTGTCATTGTTATCATATTGTATACAATAACTATTATCTTGTAGATCAGTCTGGCAGGATTTTTCTGATACCATTACGTGCTTTGTTGTTGTAGTATTGTTAATATTATATTCTACATTATCTGGCTTGCGTAGGGCTATGTAATCAAAGTTGTGGCTAATATATAATATGTGCTGTTTCAAAAATTCTGCTCCTATAATACCATGTACATTTAAGTGGTGAACTAAATAAAATTTTATCTTATACTTAGACTTCCCAATTATTAAACTAACTTCAGTAGATCCGAGCGTTCTTGTTTGACTTTCATTGTATCCCGAAATCAAAAACTTTTCAGATTCAGAATAATCTATGTCTGTTGCTCCGATTCTAGGGGCTGCATCCCATCTTAATATGTTTAGTTGTGAGCCTGTGTCTATCATGTAATTGATTTTTGTGTATGGTCTTTCTACTGTGGGTATATTTAACATAAATTGATTATTGCCCGTCCAATGTATAAATACTTTTTCTTGTGCTGGAATGCATTTATCAAATTGAACCATTTGTTTTTGTGGTATGTTATAACTCTTATTTATGTTCATGGGCATCATTTTCTTATTACTTGCAGCATATAAGCGCCTTTCTAAATTATTTTCTGATTGACGGAGTGATCGGACGCAATTAACGAACCTCCGGTTATTTAGTTTTTTCGCTCATCATAGCAAATGTTATTGTTTTGAATTCCCATGTTGCGTTCATCAAAATTTCCGTTGGTCCAATAAGGTGTTAATTCATTAAAACTTGTCTGGTAATCACCACGATAAATTTCTTGTTGTCCTAGATATCTATAATTGTTAAAATCTTTTTCATAACCTATTTCGCTCTGGTTGAATCTACTTTTATCGTAATGGAAGTTGTGATCAATACATTGTGGATTACTGAATTTCTGTTTTTCATTTTGTTGCCTGTAAAATTCTGCAGTGTGGGAATCCCTCAATCTCTGCTCGATGCGTTCTTGTTGTTCCACATCGATGCATTCTTCTTGTAGGTAATCTAGCAAATCTTCCAATGAGTCTTCTTTTTTCGTTTTTGCAAAAATTTTCAAATTTATATCTTCCAATCCCGCTAGAAAATGTATTCTTAAATGTCTTTGAGCGTATGACTCAATTGTAGGATCTTTAATATAATCTTTTTCGAATTCATCAATATTCCTCTTAAGTTGAAGAACGCGATCTTTGTAGTTTTTAAAACATTCACACTTGCCTTGTTCAAGGGTCTCTATTTTATTAAAAGGTCTCTCTAGTGATGACAAATCACCTGATGAGATCAAAACTGAACTCAACTTATTACTTGGATTCACTCCAGTCCAAGTAATAAAAATGAAAAAGAGAACCCGCTCTGAGAATCCTCGGCAGGGTATCTCTCAAGAATTTTATTTAGTTCACTTCAACAAAAGTGCTCTAAATAACTTGAAATATTTGGAAAAGGCGAAGAAAATGTTTCTTGTCCAAGTGACATGGGAACATTTTCGTAAGCCTGGGGGAAATTTCCAGAACCCAACTCAGTGCCGTCAGTGCCAAGGTTGGGGGCACGGAACGAAACATTGCCACATGGATGCTAAATGCATGATTTGTGGAGGTTCTTCTCACGCCAAGGACAACTGTCCGGTAAGGGAAGATACCAGGAAGTTTAAATGTACGAATTGCGGTGGCAACCATAAGTCAAACTTTTGGGATTGCCCTATCCGCAAAAAAGTTGTCAAATCACGTGCCCGGCAGATGAATGGGAACGCTAGTCGTACCCGAAACTCTGCAGGTAGAATTTCTAACAACACAAATTCTTCCATCAACGATCGGTTGAATAATTTTCATACCGCTCGTACCTATTCGCCGGAGGTAGTTAACCACGAAACAAACCTTAGAGCGAATAATCTACCCTCCAGCAGTGGAGTGAGTAATATTTCTAATTTTGTTCAAACGAATCGAGCTACCTATGCCCATGTGGCTGCAGGTAAGCAAAATTCAAATAATTCCTATCACCAAACATCAAATTCGGAAAATGCACGTGATTCAGGCATGTCTGCTTCCGATTTTGACTTTTTATCTGAACAATTGCAACAAATGATTGATGCAATGTTCAAAACTCAAACTATGGCTGAAGCAGTCCAAGTTGGAGTTAAATTTACAAATAAAATAGTAATTGGATTACGTTTTGGTAATGGATCCAAATAAATTTTTGAACATTTTAAATTGGAATGCTCGTTCTCTAAATGGCAAAGAGGATGAGCTATTCCATTTTTTAACAGTTAATAATGTGCATATTGCAGTTATTACTGAAACTTATCTAAAACCTGGGTCTTCAATCAAACGAAACCCAAACTATTTTATTTATAGAAATGATCGCCTAGATGGAGCATGTGGTGGAGTTGCTATCATCGTTGACAGGCGCATCAAGCACCAAATTTTTTCATCATTCGAAACCAAAGTTTTAGAAACTTTGGGTGTTTCTGTTGAAACAAACTTTGGTAAACATACTTTCATTGCGGCCTACTTGCCTTTTCAATGCACTGGCCAGCAAATAGATTTTCTTAAATCTGATTTGCGAAAATTAATTCGCAACAGGTCCAAATTTTTCATAATTGGTGATTTTAATGCGAAACACCGTTCGTGGAATAATCTTCAGTCCAATTCAAACGGCAGGATTTTATTTGATCAGTGCTCTTCAGGATATTTTTCTATTCTATATCCCGATAGCCCCACTTGTTTTTCTTCACCTAGAAATCCCTCAACAATTGATTTGGTCTTAACTGACTCAAGTCAGCATTGTAGCCAATTGATTACTCATGCTGACTTTGATTCTGACCATCTTCCTGTAACATTTCAAATTTCCCATGAAGCGATTTTTAATCCCATCAGCTCTACTTTCAATTATCACAGAGCTGACTGGGATACATATAAAACATACATCGATAGCCATTTAGATGTTAATGTTTCATTGGAAACACATTTTGATATTGACAATGCCCTTGAAACTTTGACTAGTACTATAGTCGAAGCTAGAAGCGCATCAATACCAAAGTGTGAAGTCAAATTCGACTCAGTTATTATTGACGACGATCTGAAACTTCTGATCCGTCTTAAAAATGTGAGAAGAAGACAATTCCAACGAACTCGAGATCCTGCTTTGAAAGTAATCTGGCAGGATCTTCAGAAGGAAATTAAAAAACGTTTCACCGAATTGAGAAACAAAAATTTTGCAAATAAAGTTTCTCAATTAAACCGCGGCTCTAAGCCGTTTTGGAAATTGACAAAAATTTTGAAAAAACCTCAGAAGCCTATTCCTGCGCTGAAAGAGGATAACAGAATATTATTAACTAATTCTGAAAAAGCACAAAAACTTGCCAAACAGTTTGAAAGTGCGCATAATTTCAGTATAGGTCTCACTAGTCCAATAGAACATCAGGTTGCCCGCGAATTCGAAAACATTCTCAATCATGAGAACATTTTCGACAATTCATTGGGCACTGATTTGGACGAAGTGAGATCTATTATAAAGAAGTTTAAGAATATGAAAGCTCCGGGTGATGACGGAATTTTCTATATTCTCATCAAAAAACTTCCAGAAAGTTGCTTATCATTTTTGGTTAATATATTTAACAAATGTTTTCAGTTAGCATATTTTCCTGAAAAATGGAAAAATGCTAAAGTTGTTCCAATTTTGAAGCCTGACAAAAATCCTGCCGAAGCTTCTAGTTATCGTCCAATTAGCTTACTGTCATCTATCAGTAAACTTTTTGAAAAACTTATTTTAAATAGAATGATGATTCATATTGATGAAAATTCTATTTTTGCCAATGAGCAGTTCGGATTCCGCCATGGTCATTCGACTACTCATCAACTTTTACGGGTAACGAATTTCATTCGTTCCAATAAATCTGAAGGTTACTCCACTGGTGTAGCGCTTCTTGACATAGAAAAAGCATTCGATAGTGTTTGGCACGAAGGCTTGATCGTAAAATTGAAACATTTTAATTTTCCACTATATATTATTAAAATTATTCAAAACTATTTATCGGATCGAACACTTCAGGTAAATTATCAAAATTCCAAGTCAGATAGATTACCTGTAAGAGCTGGTGTTCCACAAGGCAGCATACTGGGACCAATCTTATACAATATTTTTACCTCCGACTTACCTGATTTGCCACAGGGATGTCAAAAATCGTTATTTGCAGATGACACAGGAATCTCAGCCAAGGGGCGAAGTTTGCGTGTTATTTGTAGTAGATTGCAAAAAAGTTTAGATATTTTTTCTTCTTATTTGCAAAAATGGAAGATTTCTCCAAATGCTTCCAAAACTCAACTTATCATATTCCCACATAAGCCAAGAGCTCTTTATTTGAAACCCTCAAGTAGACATGTTGTCACTATGAGGGGAACTCCAATAAATTGGTCGGAAGAAGTTAAGTATCTAGGGCTCTTACTAGATAAAAACTTAACTTTTAAAAACCACATAGAAAGCATTCAAACTAAGTGCAATAAATACATTAAGTGTTTATACCCACTTATTAATAGAAAATCAAAACTTTGTCGCAAAAACAAATTTTTGATTTATAAACAAATTTTCAGACCGGCCATGTTGTACGCTGTCCCAATATGGTCGAGCTGTTGCAATACCAGAAAGAAGCAACTTCAGAGGATTCAAAATAAAATTTTGAAAATGATTCTGAAGTTGCCTCCCTGGTATAGCACTAATGAGTTGCATCAAATTTCTAATATTGAAACATTGGAACAGATGTCAACTAAAATCATTGCCAGCTTTCGTCAAAAATCGTTGCAGTCTTCTATTGCTACGATTAGCTCTTTGTATAATTAGTTTAAGGTGGGTTAGGGTTAGGATAAATTGAAAAAAAAAAATGTATTTCTGACACGCAGGTGAAAAATAAAGCCTGCAAAAAATCTTAACTGCTACAGCATATGAAATGTAATATGTTATTAATTAGTATTGATAATAGCTTAAATTTATTTCACCAAATTAGGATGATAGTGTGTTATTAATACACAGAACACCTAAATTAAGTTGAAGAATGTAATAATACACATACACAATAATGCTTTCTTGGACTTGTTCTTCTGTTCTAATACATCAACACAAAATGTCATTATAAACGGGTTTATACCAAAACTTTCTCCACTACATGACTATCACATACTAAACTTGAAAACAAAAAATAATCCTAAGAATAATAATAGAATTAAATTGCTGGAAGATGAATTGAATTTCGAGTCAGTTCCATCATTTGCAAAATTAGAGTTAACGAATTTATGTAAGGAATTTAACGATATATTTCATTTAAAAGACGATATACTTACGTACAACAATTTTTACAGGCAAAATATAAATCTGGCTGATCCTTCGCCAGTTTATATAAAAAACTAGCTGTACCCGGCAAACTTTGTCTTGCCTACTGCGTTTTTTGACGTTTCAAGTCCCTAGTCAAGTCCAAGTCCCCGGTCACAAAATGTATGGAAGATCGATTTTCAAAAACTCTCAATTTTTCCATGTTTTTTGGCTCATAAACCTTCCTTGGGTAAAAACTAACACAACAAAACTTAGACGACCAAAATTGGACCTTCCGTTCGAAAGTTATGCGCGGTCCCACGTATGCCACTGCATTTTTATATATATAGATTACCGTACACCTCAAGTTGAAAGAGAAGAGGTTTGTCGGCAAATAGAAAATTTATTGCAAAACGATATTGTTGAACCATCGATTTCAGAGTATAACTCACCAATACTTTTGGTTCCCAAAAAATCAAATAATGAGAAAAAATGGCGACTTGTGGTTGACTACCGTCAACTAAATAAACGTTTACTTGCAGATAAATTCCCTTTGCCTAGGATTGATGACATACTGGACAGGCAGAGCAAAATATTTCTCTACACTTGATCTCATGTCTGGCTTTCACCAGATCGAGATTGACGAACAATCAAGGTAATATACAGCCTTTTCTTTCGCTGAAAAGGGACATTTTCAATTTAAACGTTTACCATTTGGACTTAACATAAGTCCAAATAGTTTTCAACGAATGATGTCCATTGCTCTCAGTGGACTCAGCCCTGAATGTGCTTTCCTATACATCGATGATGTAATCGTGGTAGACTGCTCAGTGCAGCACCATCTACAAAATTTACGAAAAGTTTTCAATTGTTTCAGACATCGGAATCTCAAGCTGAACCCCTCTAAATGTATTTTCTTCCAAAAAGAAGTAACGTTTTTAGGACATAGAGTTACAGATTGTGGCATTTTGCCCGACAATACTAAATTCAATTTAATTCGAGATTACCCAGTTCCTAAAAATGCCGATGAAGTAAGAAGCTTCGTCGCATTTTGCAATTACTATCGGAGATTTATTCCGAATTTCGCTCAAATATGCTATTGTTTAAATAAACTACTTCGAAAAAATACAACTTTCACTTGGTCTCAAGAATGTCAGGATTCGTTTGACAAGCTAAAAATTGAGCTTACAAGACCAAGAATATTACAATATCCTGACTTCACAAAACAGTTTACTCTAACAACTGACGCCTCAAATTTTGCTTGTGGCGCTGTTTTGTCCCAAAAACATGGTGATGATGATCTGCCTGTTTCTTTCGCCAGTCGCGCGTTTACAAAAGGCGAAGCAAACAAACACATCATCGAAAAAGAGCTATCCGCCATACATTGGGCAATCATGCATTTCCGACCTTATCTGTACGGTCGCAAATTTCTTGTTCGTACCGACCATCGCCCCTTAATTTACCTTTTCGGAATGAAAAATCCATCTTCAAAATTAGTTCGAATGAGATTGGATCTCGAGGAATTCGATTTTGAAGTTGAATTTGTACCTGGAAAGAGTAATGTAGTCGCGGATGCGCTTTCTAGAATAAAAATTGATATAGATAAACTTAAGGAAATTCAAATTTTACAAGTGCAAACTAGGTCAATGGCAACCAAACCTAGTTCAGCCGTGGTTAAAAATAGAAACGGTGAACCGGAGCCTGATCAACTCCGAGTCTACAATGCCGTTAGTAATGAACAAATATTCAAAATGAGAAAAATTGCTTTTAACTTGATGCAAAATAATACAATACCAATTGGTTCTTTATCATTATTTGAGAAAAATTTCAAAAACGGTCTAACTCTAGCGTTAGGACTAAAATTGAATCTGACAGAATTACCAAACATATTTAGAACCATTGAGAAGGGTACCCTCAAAATACTAAAACAACACAATCAAATAAGTATAAGTAAAGAAAACGTCGCTATATCAACCAGCGATGTAATCTTTAATTTCATAAGCATCACTGATTTTATATCAATAGGTAATAAAGTTCTAGATAAAATTTCTATTATTCTTTACAATCCACCTAAACATATAACAAATATGCACGAAATACAACAAATAATTAATAAAAATCATAGTCTACCAACTGGAGGACATGTTGGAATTGCTAGACTATACAAAAAATTGAAAAACATGTATACATGGCGTAACATGAAATATACAATATCAAAATTTGTAAAATCATGCGAGCAGTGTAAGGAATACAAGCATTTTTCATCCGTTAAACAAAAATTCGTAGTAACTTCTACTCCCACTAAAGTATTCGACGTGGTATCAATAGATACAGTTGGACCTTTCACTATTTCAGAAAAAGGTAACAGATATGCAGTTACGCTGCAATGTGACCTTAGCAAATTCATCGTAATAGTTCCAATCCCAGATAAATCTGCCCAAACAATAGCCAGAGCAATAGTCGAACTTGCATTTTAGTGTACGGCCCAATGCGTGCCATTCTAACTGATCAAGGTACTGAGTATAAAGGAGTTTTTGACTCTGTTTGTAATCTGTTAAGAATTGATCATACATGTGCAACAGCATATCACCCACAAACGCTTGGAGCTTTGGAGCGAAATCATAGGTGCTTAAATGAGTACCTAAGAATTTTCGCCAATGAAGCTAGAGATAATTGGGATGATTGGTTAAGCTACTATTCCTACTGTTACAACACGACACCTAATTCTACACATGGATTCTCTCCTTTTGAAATAGTTTTCGGCAAAGGACCTAATAAGTTCGAGTTTTTAGATACAACAATAGATCCTGTTTATAACCCTGAACTGTACACAAATGAACTCAAGCAAAAGTTACAAATAATTCACAGATATATTCACGATAAAATTAATAATGAAAAACAGTCTAGGACATGCAAAATGAACAAATCAATACAAGAAACACACATACAAATTGGAGATCAAGTTTATTTGAAGAATGAAGGACGTAGAAAATTCGATTCAGTCCAGAGTGGACCATACACAGTCGAAGAAACAGATGAATCTAATGTAATAATTCGAGAAAACAAAACAAAACAAGCAGTTAAAGTACATAAGAACAGAATTATAAAATTTATATAAGGGGGAGATGTAGCATAATAGATGCAACCCTATCAAATTACCCTAAAGTCATTGAGACATACTCATTTCCTATTTTACAACAGTATGCCTTTCAGTCATAAATAATCTCTTACAAACTCACTTCTTGAAAGACCTTCTCAGAACCATAAACTGTAAGCTGACCTGGAAATAAACCACCCAAGCAGCAACCCTGCAAACAACCTTTTCTATATTATTCAAACATATACGCTAAGGCGAGTGTTTGCCAGATGTTTGCCAAATAAGACGACCTAGGCGTCTTCGCTCACGATGCCTCTTTACGCATAACTTTCTTTAAACCAAAATGCAAGAAATAGAAACACATTCAAACTCAAAGTCGTTGAGTCAAGTCACTTATATCCGAAGCCCAATCTCCACAATGGAACTGTTTCAGTGAATAGAAAATGTCTGTTTGATCATAAAAATACTGCAAAATTTTCAATTTTTTTTATGGCAATGCTCGAACACAAATTCAGCCATTCCATAGAAAAACGATCTAGTGCATCTCCGATTGTCGTGAAACTTGGTGGGCTTGTAGTTCTTCGGAAATATTTTTTTTATTTCGTCATTAGGGTGTCCAATTTTCATATACGGTGGTCCAAAAAATCAAGGTTTTTCAAAACTAAAAATTTTCAAAAAATCGTAACTTTTGAACCATTTGACCGATTTTAAACTTTTTTTTTTGTTTGAAAGCTATTGAATTGTAGTTTTCAGGAAAAATACGTTAAAGGGGAAAAATGTAAAGAGTACTATAAAATATGCAAATATATTAGTTTTTTCACGTTTTCATGGTCTCGGGACCAAAGAGGTATCCTTGTTTTATATTTTTATCAGAAAATTCAGGAAATTTGGCGTAACATCAAAAAACCAAATAGCCTTCATTAAATTGAAAAAGTAATGGGATGCATATGAAAAATTGATAAATTTACTGAAAAAACATGGAATAAATTAAATCGCCATAACTTTTTTTCTTATTAATAATTTCAAAAAAGGTCAACTGTTTTTAAAAGTTCATTATATTAGTCATAAATGGTCAAAATTTAATTGCATTCAGTTCATTGAATCCGGAGATGTAACAGCTCAAAGTTGGCTATCGAATGAATATACCTTTTTCTAGAATCTTTATAACTTCGTGTAGAATGGCCCGATCTTTTCCAAATTTAAACCACTGATACACAACTAGTTGATGAACTTACAGTAAAAATTTGAGAGTATTTGATGCCCTTTTCGAAAAGTTACAGCGAGTTGAACAATTTTTGAAAAGTGAATATTTTACCTATCCCAGTTATTTTGAGTATCCCCTGTATTCCCGACTGGCGTGCAGAATAAATAACTTATTTAACTCGTATTTGTGTAAAAACTTCCATAGTATCGGAAATTTGACATAAGATTGCTCCTTCTCTTGTCGATTGCATTCCACTCCGGGCGGAGATGCATGTTAAAATATAAAGAAATAGGGGATATCGGGGTTATTTGAAGATATTTCAATTTTTAAGGCCGTGCGGTGAGCCAAACCTGATATTTACTACAGAAGTTTTAACACAAACACGAATCAAATAAATCATTTATTTTGTACTCCAGGATTTTTTCCAAAAAGGTGAAAAAGAGAGAGAGTAGGGTAAAACGGTTCCGATACACTAATTTCCAGCATCGTGCGGCGAATGACCCCCTCCGACTTTTCTGAAACTGTAGAGTTTTTTGCAATTAACAGACGGGTCACGCGAAAGTAACATCCGATAATGAGAGTTTCACGAAGTAAGCTCAAGTGAAACCGTAGCTTTTTATACATGATTATCGTATCTGTTCTGTAGCTAAAATCTGTAGAACAGCATATTTTCTGTAGTTTGCAACTATAAGCGGAAATTTGTCCAATTATTGTTCAATATTGCATGACAGGCCCACCGGGATTATAAACCAGTTCATAGAGGTACTATAGCAGCGTATCTCAAACTATGGGTCGCGACCCACTGATGGGTCGCGGGCTGACTTTTGGTGGGTCGCGAAGGCTTGGGCGATAGTGTAATAAATTTCCCGAGTAGTTCATATGCAATGATGTTGCAAGTCATTTTTTAATTTACAAATACTTTCTAGGAAAATCAGCAGAATAAATTTAAGAAATTAGATTATTTTCAAACTTGTATATTATAAGTCTTAAGTACGTCGCACAAACCTCGACGGAATGGACGCTATGTGTTTCACGTTTTAGTGTACGAAGGTTAATGATTCTGATAAAATTTTAGAATTTCCCGATGTTCTGTGAAAAATGAGTTCAAGTTGTTGCTTGCAGTTAACATTTTCAGTTTGATATACAAGGCAAGTTCAGCAGTAAGAATTTTAGAAAAAAAGTTAAATATCAAAAAAATGCACATTTACCAGATTTTGACAAGAAACCTAAGAACGTTTCGTAATTTCATTCGATTTTTTTGTTTATTTTTACCCAGCTTAACTTTTGTAAACTTCTGCTAAATTTCGATAATCCGAGCTTTTGCAAAAATCATCAATTTAAAAAATTGATGATTTAAAAAAAAATAGAATTAAAATAAATGTGTATGCAGAATCTGATTGAAATTTGACTCAAAACGGACGCATGGATGGTCAGCAGTACTAAAATTTCAAATAGTCAACTTTATGTTTACCCACTCGCCGTAAATATGAAATACCTTTTCCAACCCAGTCTGTTCGATGGATTGACATTGTTTTGTGCGAAAACACAAAATGCTTGATTTCATTATCTTTCATTTGAAAGGAAATTTTTAAAGTCCTGCAGCAGAAAAACATAAAATAGTCACTTTATCTTCAAAGACTGTGCATAAATTCTATGTTATCTTTGTTTCTAAAATGTGGTGATGTTGCATGAATCCTGATTGGTTATTAGATACTGTCAAACTTATATCGAACTCCAAAGATAAAGAATTTACAAGAACTGAACATGGGCATCTTAAAAATTGAAAAGAAAACCAAAAATTTGTAGCATTAAGTGCTACGGTAAAAAATATAATTTGGACATGTATGTAATTTGGACATGCACGGCGATGTTTGTCTTGTCCGGGAGAGCTAATATAAGTAATATTTCTCAATATCGATTTTTGGATAAAATAAACCCTATTCTAATGACTTACGTTGAAAATAGCTTAACAATTAAGAATTTACTTAAACATTATCGAAAATGTAAATTATTTCACTAAAACCCCTCAAATGCACAGGTATGCAAGACGACATACACTTCACAGTCACATACAGTATTCACCTCAAAATTGTTGAATTAATAGTTGTACGAAATTTAAAAGCCTTATTGCAATGAAAAATGCTCAATAAAGAAGCATAATTCAGACAATCTCTTAACATTTATCTAGAACGCTTAAAATAGGTGGTGTCCAGAATACATTACAAGTTTTCTACTGTAAATATATTTTGGTCAGCTGACGAATTACATGGGAATGCCGTGCGATTGCATACTTGGAGGCGTATTCTGTGGGTCTGGCGTTACTTCCTCGATTTTAACAAAAACTGTAATAGTTATCAAATGCCCTGTCCAAATTATATATACCTGAGGGTGTCCAAAACATATATTCGGTGTCCAAAGTGCAATTCTAACAGGCGATTGGAAATTGTGATTTTCTCAGCTTAAAATGCTTTCGTTAAGGTTTTTGTCACCAGGAACGCAAAGTACAATCATATTAGAAACGTATTAGTAACTTTGCGAAATAATCAATTGCTTTCTAAGGAAGCTAGGGAACGATTTTCCCAACGTTGTCCTCAGCCTGTCCAAAATACATAAATTACCCTACGTAGCGTAAGTTTATCACACAAGCAATAAAATGTATTTATTCGAAAAGACAGTCTCAATTTTCCACAATAACGAACTCTGTGAAAATTCGTTCTGATGGGTCGCCAAATTCTATAGCAATCAAAAGTGGGTCGTCAGCTGAAAAAGTTTGAGAACCCCTGTACTATAGTATCAGGCGCCCATTCTCTCAGAGCAGAAACTGAGTTCTTTAAACGTGTTCACCGCTTTCGACAGCACCTCGACACGCTTCAAAGGGCAAATGTGTTAGTGTCCAAGTCAATCAGATCTGAAGTAGAGTTGTTATGCAATATGCATACCTTCAGATTCTTGGGGCAAATTGCAGCAATTTAAACCCTAAAACAAATTAACAATTCAGTGGATCACGAAAACCACACAATGGCTTTTTGCCTAGCAAAACCTGGTACAGGTACTTTGCATTAAAAGTGTCATATCGGGGTGATGACATAACGTTAAATTCGCCACTAATCGTGCGTTCACAAATCCAAGCCATTCGGTGTTGAGGCATGAATAGCGCCTTTCACCCTTTAAAAGCATAAATCCTCGAAAAGCTAATGATCATTAACATTGTTAATGATACGCCATAGCTAGAGGCAATAAATGTATTTGAAGGTCATAAGATTTCGACTTTCCAATGGAAAGTTAGAGAGAATCTTAACCTCCAAGATCACACGAGACTGTTTGTCTGGGTGATACTTCCAATCAGTGTCGAAAAAAATCAGCACAATGATGTTCAACTTGTGTGAAAACGAGCACAAATAAACAAACACAGTTACCCATAGACACGAGGCCGAGAATGAACATGACAAAGAGAGACGAGACAATGAAAGCGGCGTCTTGTGGTGTCATCCACTGTAATTGAAGTTCAGTTCAGCTGAACTTCAGCTCGATGAATTCGAATATGAATGGAAATTGATTTATTATGGTTAAGGCATATAAATACCGATATGTTACCTTAATTCAATGCATTCTAGTTACTTTTGGTGAGTGATGCAAAACAACTGCATTTTTTGCTTCTGCATCGTGCTTAATTAAAAATAATCAATTGAAATTGAAAATACTGACTTTGAGTATCAGTAGGTGATTGAAGTTCAGCAGACAGCGGTAAAAAGAATTTCGAAAGCATACATTTCTGAGAATGCCGCTCGGGTTGTCAAGACGACTATCAAAACAAAAACAAATCAACGACGCTGGCGCCGCTGGGCGTCGGTGGAGACGACCGTATTTTGACAATTGTCGTCACTGCTTCCAATGACGGTTGATGTCTAGGGAGCCACCATGAAGAAAATAAGTATTCAGAATTAGCGTGGCATCGAAAACCATTAGTGAATTAAAGCCTGTATCCGCCTGTATAATCGGGACACAGAAATACAGCTATAAATCTGTACACTCAAACCTCCATTTAAGTAATGAGTCGGGGATACTTAAATGGATCCATTACGTAAATGGATTCATTAAGAAAATGGATTATGTTTTTGACTTAAATGGAGTTTATGCTCTTCCATTACAGTTTCTTCAAAATATTTACAGTAATATCGAAATAAACCAATAGACCGTTAGACCGAAAACGTTATTAGGTCGAAAGGGCCATAAGGCCGAAAAAGTTGTTAGGTCGAAGAGGTCATCAGGCCGATATATCGTTTGATCGGAAGAAGGTCGTGTGGCCGAAAAATATTGTTACATCAAAGTGTTTTTATGGCCGAATAAGTCATTAGGCCGAACAGGTCATTAGGCCGAATAGGTCATTATGCCGAATAGGTAATTAGGCCGAATAGGTAATTAGGCCGAATAGGTAATTAGGCCGAAAAGGTAATAAGGCCGAATAGGTCATTAGGCCGAATAGGTCATTAGGCCGAATGGGTCATCAAAAAGTATGTACTAGAAACCTTGCTCGTCATATTTAGACCTTTTTGGCCTAAAGACCTTTTCGGCCTAAAGACCTTTTCGGCCTAAAGACCTTTTCGGCCTAAAGACCTTTTCGGCCTAAAGACCTTTTCGGCCTAAAGACCTTTTCGGCCTAAAGACCTTTACGGTCTAAAGACCTTTTCGGCCTAAAGACCTTTTCGGCCTAAAGACCTTTTCGGCCTAAAGACCTTTTCGGCCTAAAGACCTTTTCGGCCTAAAGACCTTTTCGGCCTAAAGACCTTTTCGGCCTAAAGACCTTTTCGGCCTAAAGACCTTTTCGGCCTAAAGACCTTTTCGGCCTAAAGACCTTTTCGGCCTAAAGACCTTTTCGGCCTAAAGACCTTTTCGGCCTAAAGACCTTTTCGGCCTAAAGACCTTTTCGGCCTAAAGACCTTTTCGGCCTAAAGACCTTTTCGGCCTAAAGACCTTTTCGGCCTAAAGACCTTTTCGGCCTAAAGACCTTTTCGGCCTAAAGACCTTTTCGGCCTAAAGACCTTTTCGGCCTAAAGACCCTTTTGACCTAAAGACCCTTTCGACCTTAAGACCCTTTCGACCTAAAGACCCTTTCGGCCTAAAGACCCTTTCGGCCTGAAGACCCTTTCGGCCTAAAGACCCATTTGGCCTAAAGACCCATTTGGCATAAAGACGTTCTCGGCCTAAAGATCTTTTCGGCCTTAAGACCTTTTCGGTATAAAGACCTTTTCAGCATAAAGACCGTTTCGGCCTAAAGCCCTTTGCAGTCTAATGGCTTTTGCGGTCTAACGATTTTTGCGGCCCAATGACGTATTCTGCCTAATGACCTATTCGGCCTATTGACCTGTTCGGCCTAATGACGTGTTCAGCCTCATGACTGGGCCGAAAAAGTCCCTATTCGGCCTATTCAGCCTAATGACCTTTTCGAAGAACAGATGTTTTCGAAACCGTAGCATATTTACATATGTTTTGCTGTGAATACACCCAGTACGGAGGGTTAGCCTAACATTAATTTAATTAAAATTAAATTAAAATTAAATTAAAATTAAATTAAAATTAAATTAAAATTAAATTAAAATTAAATTAAAATTAAATTAAAATTAAATTAAAATTAAATTAAAATTAAATTAAAATTAAATTAAAATTAAATTAAAATTAAATTAAAATTAAATTAAAATTAAATTAAAATTAAATTAAAATTAAATTAAAATTAAATTAAAATTAAATTAAAATTAAATTAAAATTAAATTAAAATTAAATTAAAATTAAATTAAAATTAAATTAAAATTAAATTAAAATTAAATTAAAATTAAATTAAAATTAAATTAAAATTAAATTAAAATTAAATTAAAATTAAATTAAAATTAAATTAAAATTAAATTAAAATTAAATTAAAATTAAATTAAAATTAAATTAAAATTAAATTAAAATTAAATTAAAATTAAATTAAAATTAAATTAAAATTAAATTAAAATTAAATTAAAATTAAATTAAAATTAAATTAAAATTAAATTAAAATTAAATTAAAATTAAATTAAAATTAAATTAAAATTAAATTAAAATTAAATTAAAATTAAATTAAAATTAAATTAAAATTAAATTAAAATTAAATTAAAATTAAATTAAAATTAAATTAAAATTAAATTAAAATTAAATTAAAATTAAATTAAAATTAAATTAAAATTAAATTAAAATTAAATTAAAATTAAATTAAAATTAAATTAAAATTAAATTAAAATTAAATTAAAATTAAATTAAAATTAAATTAAAATTAAATTAAAATTAAATTAAAATTAAATTAAAATTAAATTAAAATTAAATTAAAATTAAATTAAAATTAAATTAAAATTAAATTAAAATTAAATTAAAATTAAATTAAAATTAAATTAAAATTAAATTAAAATTAAATTAAAATTAAATTAAAATTAAATTAAAATTAAATTAAAATTAAATTAAAATTAAATTAAAATTAAATTAAAATTAAATTAAAATTAAATAAAATTAAATTAAAATTAAATTAAAATTAAATTAAAATTAAATTAAAATTAAATTAAAATTAAATTAAAATTAAATTAAAATTAAATTAAAATTAAATTAAAATTAAATTAAAATTAAATTAAAATTAAATTAAAATTAAATTAAATTAAAATTAAATTAAAATTAAATTAAAATTAAATTAAAATTAAATTAAAATTAAATTAAAATTAAATTAAAATTAAATTAAAATTAAATTAAAATTAAATTAAAATTAAATTAAAATTAAATTAAAATTAAATTAAAATTAAATTAAAATTAAATTTAAATTAAATTAAAATTAAATTAAAATTAAATTAAAATTAAATTAAAATTAAATTAAAATTAAATTAAAATTAAATTAAAATTAAATTAAAATTAAATTAAAATTAAATTAAAATTAAATTAAAATTAAATTAAAATTAAATTAAAATTAAATTAAAATTAAATTAAAATTAAATTAAAATTAAATTAAAATTAAATTAAAATTAAATTAAAATTAAATTAAAATTAAATTAAAATTAAATTAAAATTAAATTAAAATTAAATTAAAATTAAATTAAAATTAAATTAAAATTAAATTAAAATTAAATTAAAATTAAATTAAAATTAAATTAAAATTAAATTAAAATTAAATTAAAATTAAATTAAAATTAAATTAAAATTAAATTAAAATTAAATTAAAATTAAATTAAAATTATATTAAAATTAAATTAAAATTAAATTAAAATTAAATTAAAATTAAATTAAAATTAAATTAAAATTAAATTAAAATTAAATTAAAATTAAATTAAAATTAAATTAAAATTAAATTAAAATTAAATTAAAATTAAATTAAAATTAAATTAAAATTAAATTAAAATTAAATTAAAATTAAATTAAAATTAAATTAAAATTAAATTAAAATTAAATTAAAATTAAATTAAAATTAAATTAAAATTAAATTAAAATTAAATTAAAATTAAATTAAAATTAAATTAAAATTAAATTAAAATTAAATTAAAATTAAATTAAAATTAAATTAAAATTAAATTAAAATTAAATTAAAATTAAATTAAAATTAAATTAAAATTAAATTAAAATTAAATTAAAATTAAATTTAAATTAAATTTAAATTAAATTTAAATTAAATTTAAATTAAATTTAAATTAAATTTAAATTAAATTTAAATTAAATTTAAATTAAATTTAAATTAAATTTAAATTAAATTTAAATTAAATTAAAATTAAATTAAAATTAAATTAAAATTAAATTAAAATTAAATTAAAATTAAATTAAAATTAAATTAAAATTAAATTAAAATTAAATTAAAATTAAATTAAAATTGAATTAAAATTAAATTAAAATTAAATTAAAATTAAATTAAAATTAAATTAAAATTAAATTAAAATTAAATAAAAATTAAATTAAAATTAAAATAAAATTAAATTAAAATTAAATTAAAATTAAATTAAAATTAAATTAAAATTAAATTAAAATTAAATTAAAATTAAATTAAAATTAAATTAAAATTAAATTAAAATTAAATTAAAATTAAATTAAAATTAAATTAAAATTAAATTAAAATTAAATTAAAATTAAATTAAAATTAAATTAAAATTAAATTAAAATTAAATTAAAATTAAATTAAAATTAAATTAAAATTAAATTAAAATTAAATTAAAATTAAATTAAAATTAAATTAAAATTAAATTAAAATTAAATTAAAATTAAATTAAAATTAAATTAAAATTAAATTAAAATTAAATTAAAATTAAATTAAAATTAAATTAAAATTAAATTAAAATTAAATTAAAATTAAATTAAAATTAAATTAATATTAAATTAAAATTAAATTAAAATTAAATTAAAATTAAATTAAAATTAAATTAAAATTAAATTAATATTAAATTAAAATTAAATTAAAATTAAATTAAAATTAAATTAAAATTAAATTAAAATTAAATTAAAATTAAATTAAAATTAAATTAAAATTAAATTAAAATTAAATTAAAATTAAATTAAAATTAAATTAAAATTAAATTAAAATTAAATTAAAATTAAATTAAAATTAAATTAAAATTAAATTAAAATTAAATTAAAATTAAATTAAAATTAAATTAAAATTAAATTAAAATTAGATTAAAATTAAATTAAAATTAAATTAAAATTAAATTAAAATTAAATTAAAATTAAATTAAAATTAAATTAAAATTAAATTAAAATTAAATTAAAATTAAATTAAAATTAAATTAAAATTAAATTAAAATTAAATTAAAATTAAATTAAAATTAAATTAAAATTAAATTAAAATTAAATTAAAATTAAATTAAAATTAAATTAAAATTAAATTAAAATTAAATTAAAATTAAATTAAAATTAAATTAAAATTAAATTAAAATTAAATTAAAATTAAATTAAAATTAAATTAAAATTAAATTAAAATTAAATTAAAATTAAATTAAAATTAAATTAAAATTAAATTAAAATTAAATTAAAATTAAATTAAAATTAAATTAAAATTAAATTAAAATTAAATTAAAATTAAATTAAAATTAAATTAAAATTAAATTAAAATTAAATTAAAATTAAATTAAAATTAAATTAAAATTAAATTAAAATTAAATTAAAATTAAATTAAAATTAAATTAAAATTAAATTAAAATTAAATTAAAATTAAATTAAAATTAAATTAAAATTAAATTAAAATTAAATTAAAATTAAATTAAAATTAAATTAAAATTAAATTAAAATTTAATTAAAATTTAATTAATATTAAACTAATATTAAATTAAAATTTTATTAAAATTTCACTTAAATTTTACTTAAATTCTTAATAAAATTTTAATTAAATTTTTATAAAATTTTAATTAAATTTTAATTAAATTTTCAAAAAGTTTTATTTAAATTTAATTAAATTTTTATTAAAATTTTATTAAAATTTTAATAATTTTTTTTGAAAATTTAATTAAAATTTAATTAAAATTTTATTAAAAAAATTATTCAAATTTTATTAAAATTAAATTGAAAATTTATTAAAATTTTTTTTAAATTTTATTAAAATTTGATAAAAAATTTATCAAAGTTTTATTAAAATTTTATTAAAGTTTTATTAAAATTTATTTTTGATTTAATTTTTATTTATTTTTTCCGAAATTTCCGAAATCCGGAATCATGTCACATTTTCTAGTGGCGCTCTCAATGAACATAATCATTATTCTTTTGCAGCACTCTGATCATACACTAATCCTCTTTAAATGGTGAAAATTTCATCGATTTTCTTGCAACGAGTGAAAAGTTATTTCAGATTGAAGACAAGAGGAGGAAAAAAATCTTGCACAAACACGTTGAAAATTTAGCGTGGTCAGGTACGACAGTCGCGAAGAATGTTAATATCGTCAAAACCATTATGTGATATCCCAAGTAACATTTTAAGTTTTGTTCGGCTCTACAAGAGATCTTCATGACTAATTTTATAAAACTTGCCATAAAACTGATTTATACATCAAAACCTCTTGATAACCTCTTTAAGAGCATTTTCCGGCTAAGTGGACCACTCTCGGAGAGCTTTTGCAAACCGCATTAAGAGTAGCAATTAAACCGTTTTAAAACCTAGTTGAAAAATTGCCCATTCTCGATTGTTGTTGTTTTTTTTTTTCAACAAAAACTTTGACAGCTCAGATGCAGAGAAGCTTCTTCGATGGCACGTAAAGTTCAGGACGATACAACATTCGTAAGTAGAAGTCATAATTATTTCAAAGTAATATTTGAGTAGTTATTGTGTTGGTAGGCTAATGCGCATTCAATTTTACCGTGAATATTGGGGTTGCAGAATCATAAAATTAATGCGCTTCAAAAATAGTGAATATTATCATCTTGGAATGAAATAAATCAATTTACTTATTTAGTAAAACTATCTCGAATTACAAGAAAAATCAGCAGAGAGTTTATTTATGTGAGCATGTTATGGAAATGTTGGCAAACTATCAATTCATTGCTAATTTGAGCAAAATTAACTATTTACCATTCATGTTAGCTAATTCTTCAATATGGCGACAACCATAATCAGCGAAAATAAAACGAAAGCAAGTTTACTTTTATAATGACCGCAATAAAACCTAGCAGTGTCGTGGTTCTGCTTTTCCACCAACAGATGTCGTTACTAATCGAACGGATCGCCATCTGTTGAGAGTTTTAACAGTTTTATTGTGGTAATAATGATTGCCAGAAGGTTTACATATCGGAGGGTTTTGTTTACTCTTAAAATCTGTCTTTATGGATATCTTCAAGTATACTATAAAACATTTTATCAATGGTTTCCATAAAAACAGTCATAAAACTGTGAGTTTTAATTATTGCTGTAATAAAACCCTAATAAAATCAAAGAAAACCTATCAGCAATGAAATTGTTACTTGGGATGTGCACACATGGCATAAGGAAGTGTCCTTGGAAGAAAAAAGCTTGGGTTCATTGGTCTGCTTTGAATTTGAAGATTTGGCAAGAAGTTCGAACTCTGGGCATGGTTTTTTTGCAACAAGATGATGAGAACCAATTCATACAAGGATGACAGCCTCAAGAATCGCGTGCTGCTGTTCAAAAACGCACACAAGGGATATGTAGAGCAGGCCTGCCCAACCTTTAACGATCGCGGGCCATATTTTACACTCCACACCTGTTGACGGGCCAGAATTGAAATTTTATAATCCATACGTTTTCTTGAAACTTTTCTGAGCATTTCTTGCCAAGGCTATGGCTAATTCCTATAAATCCAAATTCGTTCAAATTCTGGAATAATTTTGGAGTTGGTGAAGATATTGTAAAAAATTGTCTTCATAAACGAAGATTCGTATTTTTTGTGTTGTTTCAGAACTTGCCGGAATTTTGAGATTATAGCCACATAAATAAAATCTCAAAAATACACAAGAATTGTTATTGAATCTTCTATGAATTTTAAGATTTTTTTTTCCTTCCGCTGTTGGAGAAAATTAAGCCATTGCGCACAATAAACTGAAGTTTTGAACCGAAATTCTGAAAATGAGTAGAATTACTCTGAGGTTACGCTGACATGTTTGTTTTTTAAATTGCAATGTGCAATGTCAGCCAGAATTCTGAAAAATTTGCAAACATTTCAAAGTTCATTGTGAAAATTTGAGGCCTCCCTTGGCCGAAATTCTTACAGAACTCAATATAACTGATTGAAAATCTTTGAAAATTTACCTAAAAATATATGTCAAACTTGTTTTGAAAATATAATTCATTGGAAAAAGGGAAACATTCAAAATAATTGCTCCACCGGCCAAAAGTCATAACTTTTCTTCATTCGTGCCGCGGGCCGCATGAAATGTCCTCGCGGGCCGGATGCGGCCCGCGGGCCGTACGTTGGGCAGCCCTGTGATAGAGGGATTCTCGATGAACTTCTGGAGGAATTCCTAGTTCCTAGTTTTTGGGGATTCTTCTAGAAGTTACACCAAAATTCTTTCAGAGTTCCTCGGGAATTTCTCCTCGAGTTCCTCGGAAATTCTTCAAGAGATTCTCGGGTATGTCTCTAGGTGTTTCGGGAATTCCTCCAGGAGTTTCTTGATAATTCTCAAAGGAGATTTTTTTGGGAGATCCCGTGTAACTTCTAGAGAAATCCCAAAAAAAAAATCCGATGAACTCCAGGAGGAATCTCCGAGGAACTCCTAGAAGAATTCCGAGGAGTACATGAAGCAATTTTCCAATAAATTTTCTAGCAACTCCTATGGGAATTTAAGAGGATTTCATAGAAGAATTCTCAAGGAATTTCTGAAGAACTCCTGAAAAAGTTGTTGGCAAACTCCTGGAGGAATTTGCAAGGAACTTCTGAAGAAAATTCGGAGGAACTCATGTAGAATTTCCCGAGGAGCTTCTAAAAGAATTTTCAAGGAACTCCTGGTGGAATTCCCAAGGAACTCCTAAAAGGATTCTCAAGGAACCCCTAAAGGAATTCTCGAAAACCTGCTGGATTAATTTCCGAGGAACTCCTGAAGAAATTCTCTTGGAACTCCATAATGAATATCCGAGGAGTTCTTAGATGAATTCTCGAGAAACTCCTAGTAGAGTTTCTGAGTTATTCCGGTGAAATTTCTGAGGAACTTCTGGAAGAATTTCCAAGGAACTCTTGGAGGAAAGGAATTCCCGAGGCGCTCCAGAGGAATTCTCAAAGAACTCCTTGAAGGAATTTCTGAAGGAATTCCCGAGTAACTCCTGGAGGAATAAAAAAAACTCCAGGAGAAATTCTCGAGGAATATATGAAGAAATTTTCTGGGAACTCCTGAAAGGATTCCCGATGAGCTGCTGGAGACATTTTCGAGGAATTCGGGTAGGATTTCTTGAGGAACTCCCAGAAGAACTTTTGAGGAACTTCTGGAGAAAATACCGAGGAACTCCCGGAGTGATTCGCTTGGAACTCCTGGAGGAATTTCCGAGGAACTCCTAGATGAATTCTCGAGAAACTCTTGGTGGAATTCCTGAGAAACTTCTGGGAGAATTTCTGAGGAACTCTTAAAGGATTTACTGAGGAATTCCCGAGGAACTCCTAAAGGAATTCTCGAGGAACACCAATTCCCGAAGAACTCCAGGATGAATTCCCGAGGAACTTCTGGGAGAATTTCCGAAGCCCTCCAGAAAAAAAAATCGGCAAACTCCTGGAGGAATTTCCAGGAAACTGAAAGAATTCCTGAGGTACCCCAGGTGGAATATCCGAAGAACACCTCCAAGAATTCCTGAGGTATTCCTGATGAAATCCTGTAGAAATTCCCGTGGAACTTTAAGAGAGATTCTCGAGGGACTACTGGAGAAATCTTAACAGGCTTGAACAAATCTTCGGATAAGTCTGCGGAAAATTCTGGATGAAGCACTGTTTAAAATTCAAACGAAGTTCTGGGGAGAATTTCCGACCTTGGTAATATTCTAGAAGCAACCTCTGTTTTTGGAGATTTTTGAAATATTGAAGAATACCCAGTTCAATTCCCAGAGGAATTTTGTTGATGCAAATTTTATATTGTGTAAACAATTGCGGATGAAAAAATAAATCAAAAGATAAGCATACTTCCTAAAATTTCCATGACATGGTGGTCGTCTAATTTGATTCGTATTTTAACGTATTTTAAGCTGCACTAAGGAGGAGTGTTGGAGTAGATGAGACGAGAGTAGTGGCAGCCACTCTTAAGATGAACAGAAGCACTAGGAGTTGGGAACCTCTAATGGGCTCAGATTGCGCGAAGAAATTGTGAAGTGAAAGTGTCTGATCGAAGATACTGTTGTTCGTTCTATAAACGATCTAATGAATTGAATCGATGTGATATAATTCCCCCGGTGGGCTGAAGCGCAGTTGATGTGTTAATTACGAACAGTTGTGAAGGAGTTTTGTTCGAGGAGGAGCAGCAGCAGCGATTGCGCTGCGGGTAGTACGGCTGTGCATAATAGACATTGTTCGGACTAGAAGTGTTGAAAACACACCCAGCAAGAAACGTTAGGCTCACGTGAGACTTTTGTTAGACAAACCGGGACATTAGAAAGACACAGTGGTCCAAAAAGGTGTTTTGTTTGAGACTGTTTGTGAGCATTGAAAATTTTAAAAAATGACTGAGGCGAAGATAGCGTTTGACAGATTAAGTGATTCCAACTGGGCAACCTGGCGGTTCAGGATGGAGCTGATGTTAATGCGAGAGGATTTGTGGTCAACGGTGAAAGATCCAAAACCGGCAACTGCGGAGATTACTTCAGCATGGACGAGAAAGGATGAGAAGGCTCGAGCAATGATCGGACTTGCTCTGGAAGACAGCCAGTTGACCCACATCATGGACGCCGCTACTGCCAATGAGATGTGGGAGAAACTGAAGGGCTATCACGAGCGAGGGTCTTTGTCAAACAAGATCCACGTTCTACGACGGCTTTGTTCGATGCGGTTGAATGAAGAAGGAAACATGTCCGACCATCTGGTGGAGGCTTCCGAGCTAGTTCATCGTTTGGCCAGGATGGGTGAAGGTTTGAAAGAACATCTAGTGGTAGCAATTCTGTTGTCGAGTCTGCCGGAAACGTATAACCCGCTTGTCACCGCCCTTGAAGGGCGTCCAGAGGATGACCTGAAGTTGGAATACGTGAAGGGGAAGCTTATGGATGAATGGAGAAGAAGGTGTGAAGGGCGGATTCAGGAGAAGGTTCCAGAGCAAGTAATGAAGTCTACGATGCTACCAGAAGAGCAGAGAAAGGTCCGTGTGTGTTACTACTGTGGGCAGAAAGGTCATATTCAGTGGTATTGTCCTGTTATGCTGAAGGAAAAGGAAACTGAAGCGAGGAAGCGACAAGAAAATTCGAAGGCAGTGCAACATCAGGAACCAGTTTATGACAAAAGTAATCGTGGAGTGTGTTTTACGGCAACTACCGGTGGATGTGCATCGGATGAGGAAAAATGGATCGTGGATACAGGCTGTTCAAAGCATATGACCAGGTCGACAGTGAGCTTAGGATGGTGGAATCCGTGTGCTGAAAAGGTATCTGTAGCAGATGGAAGAACAGTAAAGGCTAAAGGAAGTGGAACTGGGCGAATCATCGGTCGTGGACTTGAAGGTGAAATTGTCGACATCAAAGTGAAAGAACTGCTTTACGTCCCTGAGTTATCCACAAATGTGTTATCTGTGAGCCGGATGACCGATGAAGGCTTTCACGTTCAGTTTGGACCGAAGGATTGTCGCATATTGGATGGTGGTATCGTAGTTGCTGTAGGCGAAAAGATCGACGGCTTGTATTACTTGAAGCAGTGAGGACGTATAACGCTTTGAACCAGGAGGAGTGGACGACTTTTGACAACACGATTGGTAAGGTCGAGTGGGCTGCACTAAGGAGGAGTGTTGGAGTAGATGAGACGAGAGTAGTGGCAGCCACTCTTAAGATGAACAGAAGCACTAGGAGTTGGGAACCTCTGATGGATGACAGATGACTACGAGTGTCTGAGTGTATGAGTGTGTGAGAGACGAAGCATAAATTGCCGATAATTATAACTATGTATGTTTGTTATTGTTTTCATTAGTCCGTACTACCTCGTCGACGAGAATAGATGTTTGTTGAAAAACGCATCCGACGTTGTATATTTCTTCGCCCTATCACACGAATCCCGGGACGGGTGTTATTGTCCGGTCGATCGGTTTGTACCGTGTCTACTGCGCCTGGGTTTCCATCAAGTCTGCACAAATTTAGTGGCGTTGTGTATTTAAATTGACCCTCAGAATAGTAATTTTCACCGCAAGCCGCCGCTCAGTGTATCACCTTGGGAAGGGTGACTCCAGAAAGCGGTTTAAGTGATTGTCTCGCGATGGTCGCGATTATTCGCAAGACTGTATGTAGCGTCGGTAGCGGTTGTCTCAATTGGCCAAGATTAGCACTACGGATCGCTTGATCCAGTGGTAAAAGTCCACTAAACAGAGCACCCATAAAGCTATGTTCATTTAGAATCCGGAATGACAAAATCACGTATATCTTAGGGATGAAATAACAAACATAAAAGGTGAAGCCCTCAAAACAAAGGTTATTTATTGTACTTTCATGGAAACATATCATTGACATTATTTATTTTTATTTTTCACACATTTTCTCACTTTTTCAGTGTTGAACTCTCTAAAAATCTGCACAACGGTGGTAAATTTTAGCAACAACCCCTTCCGCACGTTTGTTCAACAATCAGGTCATCTATGCAGTGTCCTGAGTGCCTTGACTAGTCTGACTAGGATTCCGAAGAAAAACTGCCAAACTTTTTTTTTTTATTGCGAAATGAGGGGCAATTCAGTGAATTGAGAAAAAGCAAAATTTGAGTGTTTTTTTTCGTTGATAAACACTACCCGTCTGTGACGATACCACTGAACATCTCCGGCTGTCATGGCAGCTCATCAAAATAGGTAAAACCTCTACATATCCCTTGTGTGCGTTTTTGAAAAGCAGCACGCGATTCTTGAGGCTGTCATCCTTGTATGAATTGGTTCTCATCATCTTGTTGCGAAAAAACCATGCCCAGAGTTCGAACTTCTTGCCAAATCTTCAAATTCAAAGCAGATTTATCAATGAACCCAAGCTTTTTTCTTCCGAGGACACTTTATTATGCCATGGTTAACAACATCTGTGCACATAACACATAATGGTTTTGACGATATTAACATTCTTCGCGACTGTCGTACCTGACCACGCTAAATTTTCAACGTGTTTGTGCAAGATTTTTTTCCTCCTCTTGTCTTCAATCTGAAATAACTTTTCACTCGTTGCAAGAAAATCGATGAAATTTTCACCATTTTTTCATCGATTTCATGAAATTTTCACCATTTAAAGATTGACGGGCTTGGTGGTCTAGTGGCTACCGCTTCTGATTCGTATGCAGAAGGTCATGGGTTCAATCCCTGGCCCGTCCTTTTCATCCTACTTTGTATCTTTCTATCCACTTTCTCTCGCTCTCTCTTCTCTACATATACAACTCATGTATATTCATATGTTCATAGCCATCGCTAGAACCAGAAACGAATTGAAAAAAGTCGTTTCCCTCCCTTCCGACTTCCATTCACAGCACAGCGTATATATAACGCCTATAAGTTATGCAACCAAAGCGTGCTGTGCCGCTTGACCTTATTCACCTTATTCACCACACAATCTATCACGAGCACTATAAATAACCCCTATCCATGGATCGCATCACCGACCCAACGGTGACTCCCAGATCTGCCATTCTTTCCGTCTAACAAATACCCCAGTCCGTGCGGGTTGTGGGGACGCAGAGTGCTCTCGGTCTCTAGTAGCAACAACCAGTACACTCTAACATTCCTTCCCCTTCCCAGCTGACTATAAGGACTTGGCCGGCGCCGTTATTGATCGAGTATGCATGAGCTGCTAAAATTTCACTTTGAGAATAAGTGGAATGTCCCAGCCCCTTATTCAGTTGGATCTCAGTGCAATTGGTACCAGTTCAGATCAATCACGGAGGAGCAACCATTGACATGTATAGTCAGAATTGATCGAATTGATTGATCGATCGAAATTTTCACCATTTAAAGAGGATTAGTGTATGATCAGAGTGCTGCAAAAGAATAATGATTATGTTCATTGAGAGCGCCACTAGAAAACGTGACATGATTCCGGATTCTAAGTGAACATAGCTTTAATTCATGGTGTTATGCGACTTTATGCTTACCGTGCCAAGTAATGAATGGTTAGAGGGGTCTAATAAAAATCTAACCACAAACGGAGCCTGTGAAGAATTAGGGCGTCCTCCACAGTATTACGCCCTTACTGCGCTAACCGGAGCAATGGTGCAGTGGACCTTGCGTTTCTCCGAGATAATCAGTTGCCCTCAAATTTGAGGCTAAATAAGGGCGGGGTTATTCAAATGTTGTTAATTAGCTTACATTAGTACCTGTATGGGTTCACTTTATGCGTTTTCGCCATTGGCGTTTTCCAATTGACCACTCAATCGGAAGATTTATTAGCGAGCCTAAATTTTTATGCTCCATTTCGCTCTTTAAGATCACGTAACATATTTCAGCTCAAATCGCTACGAACTTCATATGCAATAAACGGACCAATGAACTCATTAATGAATATATATAACAAATACTGCGAAATAATCGATTTAACTATGTCAAGACCACTGCTAAGGAAAGTCCTAAATGGTAGATCTAATGACACATAAAATGTTATATAAGTATCAATATCTGTAAATTTATACATTAAGCTTGTAGTCTACAATGATTGACGAAATAAATAAATAAATAAATAGATTTGGTTCGTCGTTGATGTTTCCTTTTTGTGCTGTGATTGTGTGCAGTCCTGTCTAGTATGCGTAGTGGGTACGGCTAGGAAACCTCAGATCAATTTTCAGCGCAAAAAGCGTGCATTGCCCAAGTGGCTCTATTACAAAAAGTTCATTGTCGTAGGGTAACTTCTGTTAAGGTTACCTTGTGAACCCAGTTTTGCTTCTTTCATTATAAATGAAGTGTCGTGCCTCGAGCATGCTATATCTTAGAATAAGTTTAACAGAATGTTTCAACATTTGCTTATGGATGCCTTCAAGCAAGCTCTTGTTTTCAGCATCTTTTCGCTGGTATTTGGCAGTATTGCTACGATGATTACATCATCTGAAGTAGCTCAAACATTAATTTGAGATGCTTCAGTTGGATGGATTACATAGGTAGTACAGTTCATGGGTAACTTAATACACTAAAACCCCAATTTATGCTCAAAACGGGGGGAGCGTAACTTGGGGGGTGCGCTATTTGGGAATTAGTGCGTAAATCGGGGGAGCGCTATTTGGGAATTAGTGCGTAAATCGGGGGAGTGTTTTTTTCAGTTCTATAATTAGTTTGTGAAGATCGAAATCACAAAGTTCCTAACCTATGAAAATGTTATAAATTATTCAATTACAATTAATAATTTTGCAGTTTTGCTAAGTTCAGTGGTTCCCAACCTACGGTCATGGGCCAAGCGAATTTCTCAAGAATCAAAGGTGTGAGGATAAAGTGAAAAGGTTTTTCGCATTCTGCACTTCAGGGAGTATGTACTTATCACAATGTAGTTGTATTGCAACAATCAGTGGTTTCCAACCTATGTTCACGGATCACGTGAATATCTCAAGAACTGAAAGTGTTAGGAAGAAGAGCAAATGTTTTACGGATTGATCAGCTTAAGGATCAGTATCTCTAATAAAGATATGTTGAAAAATAAGTGGTTTCCAATCTATGGTCACGAGCCACGTGAATATCTCAAGAACCGAAAGTGCTAGGAAGAAGAGCAAATGTTTTTTGGATTGATCATCTTAAGGATCAGTATCTCTAATATAGATATGTTGAAAAATCAGTGGTTTCCAATCTATGATCGCGGGCCACGTGAATATCTCAAGAACCGAAAGTGCTAGGAAGAAGAGCAAATGATTTACGGATTGATCATCTCAAAGATCAGTATCTCTGATATAGATATGTTGAAAAATCAGTGGTTTCCAATCTATGATCACGGGCCACGTGAATATCTCAAGAACTGAAAGTGCTAGGAAGAAGAGCAAATGTTTTACGGATTGATCATCTTAAGGATCAGTATCTCAGGAACTCCCCGAGCAGAAGAGAAAAACAACAGCATAACAAAATGCGTTATTTTGGCAAAATAACTGCATAACGGAATTAGTAATTTTCATGTTATTAACATAACATATTGAGTTATAAACTTGGCTGTCATAAGCGGCAAAATAACAAGTCACATAACAAAAATTTGTTCCTGAAAAATCAATTTAATAACATGTTTTGTTAGTGGCAATAACAACTTAATAACAGTGAATTTGGGAAATATTTCAATAACAAATTTTGATATTAAAGAGTTATTGATAACATTTCGAAAGCAAAATTAGGGTAAAAACTAACTTTTTTTACTCATTTTTGGGTAATTATTTTAAGTGTGTTATTCTATTTTTAGAAAATAACAGGTCACATAAAAAAAAATTCGAATTCATTATAAAACTTACAAACATGGACGGGATTTGAACCTCCAATCCTGCTATCGTAAATTTTCAGTCGCCTTTACCAATGAGGCTATCACAGCACTTGCAGTGAGGGACGATAGAAGCTTTACTGGTTCTACGTATTGCCAGTTTCCCCTAGTAATCCTACATTATAGAGATCTGCGGAGGCGGCCATTGTAAGCCAATCGTGCAGAAAGAACTGTCAAAGTGTGAGCCAAATGGCTGATCGTTTGTAAGAAGGCGTCGATTGAACGGTATTGCAATCCGAACTAAATAAATTAAAATAATTTATTTTTAGTATCGAGAAATTGACGGTATATGTAAGTTAGATAGAATTTAATTAATTCTGCTTTCAAAAGCTCAAGCTTATGACGAAACTTTTGTTGCTGCACTTCTTGAAAAAACTTTCATTGCTGCTTCTTGCTTCATTTCTGCCGATATTTCATCGATTGCTCCGCTATTTTTTTTCAAAATTTTGAAAAAAAAATCTACCATAATTAGAAAATGTAAACAAAACAACTTGAACCACTACGAAGTCACGCACAAAGTTTGAACATCTAGCTTTGAATCAAGTGTTGGCAGCTGATGTAAACAAAATGAACAGCGTTGCCGAATCGACATATGTAACTTCCGCTTATCTCTATGTAGAGGATTTCTAGTTTCCCCATTCCCCCATTCCATGTTTGCCAGTCGCAGGACAAAAATAGACAGAGATTTGAATGCAAGATCAAACAATGAACCTCTCTCTCTTACCAACAGCGCTATCGCGGTGCGCAGACATGTGCACTGTAACACTAATAACAGTGGTGGCGTTCGCATGGCCCGTCGTCGGCTGTTTCGGAACAAAGAGAACGACGAAAAAGTTGCTAGTCGACTATTTATGATTGAGCTTCGTCATGGGGTGCATTTTGGCGGTGACAAAGATTCTTTCCAGACGGAGATGATTTTTTTTAATTTTTTGTTTTGTTCGCGTTGTGAGAACGGCGATTATACATGTACCTACGTGAGCGAAGGTAAAAGGTAATTATATCATATGCCGATATGATTACTTCTGCAGATGCTGTTTAGTTTTATTCTATTTTAGATTATTTTTAGTAATGAAAAAAGATATTTATGACATAATATCAAACAATATATGATCGAATAATAATAGATCGAAAGAAAAAAGTTATAATAGACAAATGCAATCATCAATTGAGCAGAATTGTCTGTATAGTTGATATTTTTATTGATTAGAATTATTTAGTAGGTACCATATTTGCTATCTCCACTCTCACTAACATTCATTACTTCGTAATACATAGTCTGTTCGGTACTTTTTGACGTTATAATTAGAGGTTAGAATAGCAGTACTGTTAAAATGACATATAAATTCAACTAAGTTTACTCAATTTTGAGATAAAAAAAAACTCATTTGCAGATGTATCACTTTTTGAAGGTAAAATTTTACTTAACCTATAAGAATTGGGAATCGTAGAAAAGTGATAGGAATTTGGCACCGTAACGGGACTGGGATATTGAAAGAAGGAAATTAACACAAGGATAAACATATCAATAGCTATGATGCTATATTTACCCAAAACTCAAATTATAGCAATGAATAAAATAAAAAATACGGAAGAGTCTGATGAAATTTCTAGAAGTTGCAATGCCTTTATTTTATACTTCATAATATGAAACAGCAGACAATAAAATAAAGAAGGTAAACTATGTAATGGTTATATCTGCGATGAATTTTCTCCGATTTTGACAATATTGATCTCATGTGATCCAGATTTATTTTTTCCATCAACAACAAATTCGACTGAACCGATCTGGTCATCGTGAGTTAAGAAAAACCCCGAATTGCCATACACATGGAATTTTCCATAGACCAGCTGCAATTGGCTTCTTTAGTGGTGTTGAGATAATTCCATATTCACAATCTACATGCCAAACTGAGCCGACATCCAAATTTTCATGAACTTTGGTGCCCGGGAACCTATTTAAAAATCGATTTAAAGTTTGTATGGGAGCGATTTGTCGAATCACCCCTCGTCGCATTTCGTACTGGGCGGAGCTGTCAAGCAGTTGCCCAGCTGTCAAAAGGTGATTTCAAAAAATCTTTTTGTAATTGAATTTAGGTATCAAAATAAAGTTTTAAAAATCTGAAAAAAATCATACTGGCTTAAAAAAAGGTGCTCTTTCGAATAAAATCAAAAAATCAATATATTATTCTTAATTTGAAAACCCAATTGGTGATTGGTACAAATTAAGTACCTTACCAAGAAAAAAATGTTAAATTTAAATTTATACGTTCAATATGTAGTCCGTCCAAAGTCTTACACCGTACATCAAACCGTTTTTAATTAGATTTTGTTTTAGATTTTATAGAGGCATTTTAAAATCTTCTCCTGTGTGGTAGGGATAGGATTTTTCAAAACACCATCGTTCTTCTTCTTCTTCATGCACCATCAAATCACCAATAGCATATCTGCCCAGTCTAGGCCCAAAGTATTGACTTCAAAGTAATCATTACGAAGCATAAATGTCAATTTCTTGATTTTGCTTTGGCTGACCAAGCCAAGGTTAACCGTAGCATTTTCATAATTCAAATCTCAATTTGTTCATCGAGCACATGTTCTGTTGTGCTGCACGTGGATGCCAAAGCGTTTTCAACAGTGTAATTACGAAGCATGTTTCACGAGAGACCATATCTTTTCAATACGCTAACTCCACAACAACGCCGATATTACTGCACCACTTGGGCAGTGGCTGGTATTTTGGGTACTTTTCAGCTACAACTCAGTCAATTTCAGAAATTTAGCAAAACCTCGCGCCGCCCAGCAGGGACTTTGTTTTGTACACATTACAGCACCTCCATGTCACGTAATATACCACACCTCTTATCAAATGTGATACCGTAAGCGTACCATACTTTGTGCACCTAGGGCCTAACTTTGCGCACTTTTCAAAAAATCGTTAAATAGTTTTTTCTGGTGCATTATGCAAACTTTTTCCCATGGAATACTAGCTAATGATATGGGGCATGCACTTTGTCTCAGTTTGGATGTAATGATAAATGGAAGAGGAAGACAAATTGATGAGTGAATATGCAGTTGCTTTCCCTAAAATGCTGTAAATAACGTTGTAGAATGACGTAGGTTTTGTTTCAAAATTTGTTTTAGTTTAGATAGCAATACCATAAAGTATTTGTGCACTCTCAATAATACAATAATAACCAAACTTGTTCCACAACAGAATGTAATATTGAAATGTTATTTAAGGGCTGCATACCAATTGCTTGGTCATAACAAAATAAGATTGTCCAACAAAACATGTTATGGAAACGTAATGCCTTGATAATTCAATAATAACAAAACAAGATATAAAAACAGGTTTTGTGATTTCGTAGTTATTAATTTGATAATCCCCTCTGCTCGGGTCTGATCTGTTAGGTCAAAATATCTTCGGATAAACCATTCTGTTGTATAGTTACGAATCTCTAGCTTCCGCCCGAGAATTATAGCTATATATTCGACTTAGTGGGCCCTAAAAAGCTCTGCTTACTTCAAATCTCAAGGAGAAAATTGGGGTTTGTCCTATTTTTCTCCAGAGGGATTGGAGTATTTCAAACATGTTTTGAACTCTTGTTTTTTTTTTATTAGGGTATTTTTATGGCGTGAAATTTCTCCATAATTTTATCCCGAAAGGGTGCGTTCGTTGTATAAAGATGGAATGAGTTTCCAATTTATTTGGTTACCTCGTTCTTTCTGAAATGCTTGAAACGCATTGTCGATTATCACATCTGTGATGTTCGTCTGGCTGACATGCCTATTCATGTGAACTCACATGCCTCCCTATTTGGGATGTCCACAGTGACTCTTTTACACAAAGTTGTATACGTTTTCGAGAAAGTACTCTCTCTAACGTAGTTTTTGCTTGGGTGATTTCTTGAATACCGTCTACCCCCGTTGGTTTGAACGACACCTCATGCAAACCAACGGGGTTAATTTTTAATTTGAACTTCTAGTAACCCTGTGGGCATCTCAAAACACACTGATGGTAACCCTTTTTGCTGTTTTGTTTTGATACTGCGTTCCGTTTCACCCCGTTCCATGGGCAGAATGACGTCTGTATCATTTTTAGTTTGAACCCCTACACTCATGAAAATTGCCTCATACTTAATGGCAAATATCCATGTGCCAAACCACATCCAAAGTATATGCAACCAATACCCGATTACGGAAGCAAATTAGCATATGAATAGTATGTGCTCTAAATTGTATGAGTCGCTGCTGTATGGAGCCTCATCAAAAGTATGAGTCGCACTAATAGAAAACATTTGTTTACCCCCATTGCAAAAATCCATGTCCCGGACACATAGAAGGAATGAAGATTTTTTTCCCAGTGTAGTGTCATTTTCAGGGCACTGATTAAACCTGTTGTGGTATGGGCTATGAGCTCTCGTTGCGCTTATGCGTTCATTCCCTAGGGCACCCCTTCCTATTTCATCACCATTCCCTTTTCTAATTCCCATCATTTATCCCATTCTACCTCAGGTAAATGATGAAATGGGCTTATATGTATGGCGATGGCACAAATGTCCCAAATGGAGGATAACGTGCCTCTGGAGCCGGCCTCCTGATATCTGATACCTGATAAGCTAGCAATTAGGATTTAAAAAAAAAAGAACGATGAGTGATTGCTTTATCCTTATCCCCAAATAATTAACCTTCACATACCCGCACCTTGACATCTCATTTTCAAAATGCTGGCATTTCGTCAATTTTCAGCCGATTTTTTTGAAGTCGCCCTCAATCGATCATAATTTGGTGCTAGTTTATTATACTCAAGTGGCCATGCAACATCCGGAACCATTCCGGAGATATTCCGGATTGTACTGGGGTCAGGGGGGGTGCTAAAATGGCAAAAAGTGATTATTTCGTGGGTTATTGTATTTGAATCATCAATTTTCAGCGTAATTTTTGTTGCGAGCAATGAAACACAACTGCAATAACCAGATTTTTATAAGTTGACCGATCCGGACCACCGTGACAGGTTCCGCGGGGGCCTCATTGGGGACACTTTTGGTTTTCAACCAAAACATGTCATGCGACGTATCAAACTTCATGATTTCGAGAGAATGAGACAGAAAAGTTACACTGAAGTATGTATCAACTGATATGGCCGCTCCGGAACACCTGAAACAGGTTGGGGACACTTCTGTTTTTCAATCAAAACAAGTCGTGCGACGTATCAAACTTCCTGATTTCGAGAGAATGAGACAGAAAAAGTAGACTGAAGTATGTATCAACTGATATGGCCGCTCCGGAACACCTAGAACAGGTTCCGCGGGGGCCTCATTGGGGACACTTCTGTTTTTCAACCAAAACAAGTCGTGCGACGTATCAAACTTCCTGATTTCGAGAGAATGAGACAGAAAAAGTAGAGTGAAGTATGTATCAACTCATATGGCCGCTCCGGAACACCTGAAACAGGTTCCGCGGGGGCCTCATTGGGGACACTTCTGTTTTTCAACCAAAATAAGTCGTGTGACGTATCAAACTTCCTGATTTCGAGAGAATGAGACAGAAAAAGTAGACTGAAGTATGTAATAACTGATATGGCCGCTCCGGAACACCTGGAACAGGTTCCGCGGGGGCCTCATTGGGGACACTTCTGTTGTTCAACCAAAACAAGTCGTGCGACGTATCAAACTTCCAGATTTCGAGAGAATGAGACAGAAAAGGTAGACTGAAGTATGTATCAACTGATATGGCCGATCCGGGACACCTGGAACAGGTTCCGCGGGGGCCTCATTGGGGACACTTATGTTTTTCAGCCAAAACAAGTCGTACGACGTATCAAACTTCCTGATTTCGAGAGAATGAGACAGAAAAAGTAGACTGAAGTATGTATCAACTCATATGGCCGCTCCGGAACACCTGGAACAGGTTCTGCGGGGGCCTCATTGGGGACACTTCTGTTTTTCAACCAAAACAAGTCGTGCGACGTATCAAACTTCCTGATTTCGAGAGAATGAGACAGAAAAGGTAGACTGAAGTATGTATCAACTCATATTATAAGTATAAAAAGTATTTTTGGAAATCAACATCTAACCTTTTATTTTTTTTTTCAAACATATGCCGATTTTTCAGAAAATATACAGCTTGTGTACGTTTTGTGGATTGCCTCATCTAAATTTAAAAGGAACCTATGGGAAGTTTTCTAGAGCGCTCTTTCAAGTCGAGTCTACTTAGTTTTATCTTTTCTGGCTTATTCATTCGAAATCATGAAGTTTGATATGTTGCACGGCAGGTTTTGATTGTAAACCAGAAGTGTCATCAACGACGCCACCGCGGAACCTGTGCTAGATATGCCGAGGTGGCCATATTAGTTGACACAGACTTAAGTCTATCATTTTTGGCTCATTCATTCTAAATCATGAAGTTTGGTACGGCGCACGACATGTTTTGATTGAAAACAAGAAGTGTCTCCAATGAGGCCCCGGAAAACCTGTGCAAGATGTTCCGGGTGGTCATATTAGGTGATACAGGCTTTAGTCTATCATTTCTGGCTTATTCATTTGAAATCATGAGGTTTGATACGTCGCACGACGTGGTTTGGTTGAAAACCAGAAGTGTCCCTAATGAGGCCCCGCGGAACCTGCTCCAGTTGTTCCGGAGCAGCCATATCAGTTGATACATACTTCAGTCTACCTTTTCTATCTCATTCTCTCGAAATCATGAACTTTGATACGTCGTACGACTTGTTTTGGCTGAAAACATAAGTGTTCCCAATGAGGCCCCCGCGGAACCTGTTCCAGGTGTTCCAGATCGGCCATATCAGTTGATACATACTTCAGTCTACCTTTTCTGTCCCATTCTCTCGAAATCAGGAAGTTTGATACGTCGCACGACTTGTTTTGATTGAAAAACAGGAGTGTCCCCAATGAGGCCCCCGCGGAACCTGTTCCAGGTGTTCCGGAGCGGCCATATCAGTTGATACATACTTCAGTCTACTTTTTCTGTCTCATTCTCTCGAAATCAGGAAGTTTAATACGTCGCACGACTTGTTTTGGTTGAAAAACAGAAGTGTCCCCAATGAGGCCCCCGCGGAACCTGTTTCAGGTGTTCCGGAGCGGCCATATCAGTTGATACATACTTCAGTGTAACTTTTCTGTCTCATTCTCTCGAAATCATGAAGTTTGATACGTCGCATGACATGTTTTGGTTGAAAACCAAAAGTGTCCCCAATGAGGCCCCCGCGGAACCTGTCACGGTGGTCCGGATCGGTCAACTTATAAAAATCTGGTTATTGCAGTTGTGTTTCATTGCTTGCAACAAAAATTACGCTGAAAATTGATGATTCAAATACAATAACCCACGAAATAATCACTTTTTGCCATTTTGGCACCCCCCTGACCCCAGTACAATCCGGAATATCTCCGGAATGGTTCCGGATGTTGCATGGCCACTTGAGTATAATAAACTAGCACCAAATTATTATCGATTCAGGGCGACTTCAAAAAAATCGGCTGAAAATTGACGAAATGCCAGCATTTTGAAAATGAGATGTCAAGGTGCGGGTATGTGAAGGTTAATATGAATTTGAGAGTGGAACAAATGTCTCAATTCTGATTCTTGTAATTAAAGATAATTCAAAAAAGTGGAGTGGATCTGGTGTGATGGTTAGAACACTTGACTATCACGCCGAGGACCTGGGATCGAATCCCACTCCCGACAAACTCACAAAATGTGAGTTCTTCCTTCGGAAGGGAAGTAAAGCGTGGGTCCCGAGATGAACTAGCCTAGGGCTAAAAATCTCGTTAATACAGATTAAAAAAAAATAAAAAATAATTCAAAAAACAAGGAATTAGTTAACATCAAATGATATTCCAGTGTATTCTAAAAGTATTGCAAATATGAATTACATCAGAACATTTAAAAAAAGTGAAATTGTAGGTCCAAACTAATTACTTGATAATGACAGTTCTAAGATAATAACTTGTGACAGAATTCATGATAATCATGAGTATGAAGATAATAAAAAATCCCATTCTGTGTTTTTTTTTATTCAAGGAGGGTAATAATTGTTACCGGACTATCGTCGGCAACATAAGAACCCAGGGTCTTGAAAGGCATATTGTTAAACATTTATAAAAACTGCTTGGTAACTATTTACAAACAAGTAGCATTGCTTTCCAGTAGGATGGCTCGTCATATACACGTCGTTGCAAACATCACAAGCACTTTACATTATATAATTAAACTTAACCTAACTAAGAGCTAAAGCAATAAAACAATAACAACAAAACATACAAAAATATATGCATTTATACATACTTTTGCTTTCGTAGCCAATTATGACATAGACCTAACATCATTTACTAACCTAAACTGAACGATTCGCATCTCTTCGGGCGAATTGGAGTCGACGATTACCTGTTTCCGGAGAATCGGAGTATGAGTGCGGGAGAGATGAGAGATCGGTACGAGAGCATATACGTACGTACAGACGATGAAGGGGTTAACAGGAGAATTGATTGAATAGGCTGGAGAATTGATTGAGGGGAGTAACGAGAGGACGATCGTAGAAGACACTACGTGCGCCGGTTAGAGGTCTCGGATCACCCAAGAAAAACGGATTTTGAAATTCCGCCGATATAACTGAAATGTGTGTGTGAGCAGTATAGTGGACGCTGAAACTGTCCCCTCAACAAACGAAGACCGTATTCAGCAGGAAGGTGGCAAGCCCTACGCTGGTGGCAGCCGAGCCCCCTCGTTATCGCCTTGTCACACGTGGCGAGAGCTCGACATCCGTAGTTTTTGCGGTGAGGGCTATTAGTAGCCCAATATCCAATGCGTTGTCGCTCCGTACACGAGCGTTTGGTACGTCACGACGAATATTGGACCGTTTTATACCATGCGGTAACCTGGCCTTCCAAATCAGCCTGGAATCCGGAAGAAGGCTTGTGGAATGTCTCCGGAGTGCAGCGGACGTCGGGCTACGGCACAATGTCACCTCCCCCCCCCCCCCCCTCTGGACGTACTAAGAGAAAACACCAGTTCCCGGACCAGCGGTATCGGGTTACCGACCGTCTTAATGAACCGTACCACCATTGACCTTCCCGAAGGTTATTCACAATTTGGAGCAACGCCTGACAGGTATGCTCCGACAATTCATTCTCTCCACATGTATCGTTAAAGGGCCCCAACGGACGCAGCCCGGCCGCAACAGTACCCATCTATCGTTTCTTCCCCTTTTCAAATTTCCCTACCTTCCATATTATGTTTAAATAAAAAATAACTAAAAATGTATTTGTAACCGTATTGCCATTTTCACTCTGAGCCTTAGGTGCATGTATGTCCTCCGCCTGTGTCGTTGATTATCCACTTCGTTTTCTCAATGAGTCATCTCAATCAAGTGAGGTGCCAACCCGAGATTGTAGAGGAGCGCTGAGCTAGTCGTTCGTTACACTTCTAAAGGGAGAAAACATTCATGACAACGTGACGTACACTGGAAAAAAATAAATTTAATATGCTGGGGCCTCCCGTGACCTAGGTTGTTATACGTTTATATAATAATGAGATTGTAATGGGTTCTATTTGTGTCCTAACAACTTATCGTTAAGTTGAAAATTTTAGGTGTTTAGTCACCCAGTTTCGACCAGTTGCTTTTCCCGGCAATTAGTTGATGACTGAGACAATGTTTTATCTAATGTATGTTTGATAAACTACGTACCGTTAAAATTACTTTATTTTTGATGGCCTACATACTATTACAATAAGTGTGGAATACCCCTATATTTAGTAGAATCACACACTGGGAAAAAAATCTTCATTCCTTCTATGTGTCCGGGACATGGATTTTTGCAATGGGGGTAAACAAATGTTTTCTATTAGTGCGACTCATACTTTTGATGAGGCTCCATACAGCAGCGACTCATACAATTTAGAGCACATACTATTCATATGCTAATTTGCTTCCGTAATCGGGTATTGGTTGCATATACTTTGGATGTGGTTTGGCACATGGATATTTGCCATTAAGTATGAGGCAATTTTCATGAGTGCAGAAAACATATGGCTGTACGTAATGCTTACTGAAATTATCAATGTTTTATAGTGAAAAATTTATTTTTTGCTAAATTGTTCATTCACTTCCTAATGGGGTCCAAAATACCTCCCTTACCCTATTCTACTTCTGTTCTCAAGATGAATCTATTTAGATATATTAGTGCCTATTTGGATTGAAAGAGAAACCGGAAAGAGGTAATCACGTTCAAATGTATGCGTGCCTTTTTTGTAGATGTAGTTGTGAAACTGCGAGGAAAATATTTGCACTCTCACCCCGGACGTTAGTTTTATAATTATTTACCAGTTTTACCTAATTCGATTGGGTAATATTTGCATATGCAATCTGAATAGCCTTTCAATCGGCGTGCACTTTTGTGTGAGGAAAAATTTACGCTAGTGTTCGTGTGTTGAAATGTTACTTATCTCTATAGTAATTTTTATGTGGTATTTGTAAATTTGACTTATTTTCCTCTATATAGGTGAAAACGTCAAACCGGTACAACTTTATTCGTCGAATGAAAATATTACATGTTATATTGTTGCAACTAGTAACGATGTATTGTTGATAAACAATTTAAAGATTCTTTCTCAACGTTTATTTGACAAATCATATGTAGGTGAGTTACAGTAAAAAATTCAGCTCAATCGGAGCATTGATTACAAAGAATGAGATGTGTGAAGTGAGCGACTTTGATTAAAAATAGAACAAAAATCGATTTCAAATCATCAACCTTGTATGGAAAGTCGAAAAAATTACCGCTCTACTGTATTTTTTTTTCCTTCGCGTTTTCGAACTCAGGGCATGATTCTACACCAAAAACAATCATCAGCTTACCGAGTTCAAAAATGCTGTAAACTAATGTAATTGGTACAGGCACCCAATCAAAATTTGAGAAATTTTGATGCACTCTTTGAAAAGTTACAGCATGTTGAACTTTTTTGTGAGAGAAAAAAAAGTTGCCTATCCCAAACATTTTGGCCACCCCCTGTAAACAAGCTCTGTAGCGCGCAGTGCATCAGTGTTTTTATCCATGGTACGAGTAATATCGAGAGGAATAAACGTATTTAAGTGAATCCAGAGTTTCATTCTTCCACCGAAGAGCATCGTCTCGAGTTGTCCACCGCTGGAACCAAAGCACTCGATTGCTGCTGCTGAATCCATCGCCGAAGTATACAGTCCACCGTTTGTCGCTCACCTGATCGAGCCAAGGAAGCAATAGGACCTTGTTCCTTCAAGCCGATCCACAAATTGACCAGTTCCGCGGTAATCAATTGTGGATACCGACTTGATTGCACGTGGACAAACCAATTGTTCATTTCAGTCAGATTTCTGTGTTTCTGGAACATCAGTGGATGTGCAATAAGCTTTTGTTCCCTCGAGTCGATCCATAAATTTATCCGACCCACGACAGTCATTTGTGGACAGTGGGCACCGGCTCGATTGCACATGGGCAATATCAGGGTCGTGCAATTTCTAAAGGAAAACATGACGTACGACAGCTGTAGCAAGTCGTTTCCCATACGAACGGACTGCTGTGATGCTTAATCTCTCACCCAGCAACACACTCGTTCGCTGCTGCTACAGAACAGGGTTGAAAAAATCTCATTCAATTGAATGAATTTCTGCTGAACTGAATGCTTTTGACATTCATTTTCAGCTCCGCTGTGAGATACTTGAAAGTGAACGCAGAAAAATTCAACTACTTTGTGGAGGTAATGACTGCTCCATCATCAACATACGCTCTGCGCTGATGGATGCTTCATGTCAACACCGCCCGCATGAATGCGACTCGCCCATAAGCAAGCGTGGTGAATTTTTGTCGTTTGAGTACCGGTCACAGGAAAAATGTTGCTTTTGAATCTCGCCGTCTCTCCAGTGTCTTTATTCTCTTTTCGATTGCCTCCGTGACAGACAGGGGCTTTAACGTCAGAAGCGGTGTGGTGAAAAGACAAAAACAAAAACTCACGTTCGTTGGGAGCTTCGGAATTTTTGCAACCGTGCTACAGAAACAAGTGTGTATGAAACATGGAATGATACACTTGGATTTTCGTTTCATTTATGAGTCATTGAAATACTTCAACATGCTAAAAACACTATTTAAACCGCATTTTTCAATAGTGGTGCACGCCAATAGAATGATAATTGTGTTTTATGAAAGAGGATAACAAATTCGACCACTTAAATCCAATTTATCGGCGCCCGCAACCATTGAAAGACTAGCGCGCACCAGTGAAACACTACTGCTCTGCCGGGTAAGCACAAGCAATGCGACCGGGTGGGAGACTACCGAGTGCTACGATGAGCGGAAAAGTTTTGGAAAACGAAACGAGTGATTAGAAAAATGTATGAAACGGTTGAAGTGACTCATTCAAATGTTGCATGAAAGTGTATCATTGAAACGAAATTGTACGACCCTGGGCAATATAATCGTTCCATCGCCCAATTGTTGTTGGCCGGTAACAGAATTTGACTGTCCCGTCGTCGCCCCCATTTCGTCGTCCGGACCCATACAGTGTGCACCGCACACAAACATAATTTTAGCAGCAACAATCAAAAACGGTGAAACTTTATTTAACAACCGGAATATGTTTCACCCTTCAAAAGAGTTAGTTAATGGAAAACATGACTTTAAATATTTCGCAATTATTTATTTGGAAGTAAAGTCGTAATAGTACCAGCTCGTCTTCTTCACAAGGAAAAAGTTTCCATAAAATTTGAAAATGTTATTGATTGATATGATTCAGCCCCAGTCAATTGCACAAGTTTACAAAATAAAACGAAACTCGTGAACTTCTGTCAACGACCAACATTTTTGAAGCACAATTTAGCGCTGATTTCGAAACCGACCTTCAAAAAATTTTATGTAGAACAGTTTTTGAGTTTTAGCTCAATATCGAGCTTTACAACTTTTCAAAATATGCAATTTACTCAAATTCAAATATACTGCGTTTTGTTCAACCAATTTCAAATCGTTTTCCATAAATTAAAAGCTGAATATAATACCATTCGATCATCTGAATACTGGTTTTTCTTCAAATTGATGAAATTCAAGACATTGCACATTGGGCAAAATCAAGCCCAAAGGTGGAAAAAATTAATAACTTTCTTAATACAAGACACTATGTGACCATCAATGGCTTATTCGAAAGCAAATTTTCTCAAGAATAGGTTGGTGGATGACTTCTCTGAAGCGAGTTATAGAGCCCGTTTTACCCCAGTTCCCCATAAAATTTGTGAATTTCGGCACTTGTTATGATTTTAATGATTATTTTGCTGGGATACCATCGCCCCACTCCCATTGAGTAACATTACATACATAAAGTTATTAATATGTTGGAATTTTAGGGTGTTGTGGGGTTAATTAGGCAATGGTATATTTTCAAGGTAGAAATTAATTTTTTTTATAATTATTTATGATTTTTTACGTTACAATAACTACATAAATGATCGAATACACATGGTTTATTCCTAATGAAACCATTTTTGGTGAGTTTGATCTTAAATTATTGGTTATATTTAAGTTTTCCCGCATACAAATATGAGTAGTTCCCATCCTTGTACCACCGATTCCAAACATTTCCAAACGATGGGCCATTGCTTATATACTCCAAAAATATCCTAAATGTTGTTTGAGCATAGCCTCATAGACGGGAGGTGGCGGCAGCATATAGTTTTAGAGCTTAGTTTACCCAAACTCCCCTATAAACTTTTTTTTTATTGTTTTTAAATAAAAACAACTTTAACAAACTTCTATGCATGATATGAGTTAATATTGATGAAGAGCTAACCAGTAAGGAGTGTATCGGAAATAAACTATAAACATTCAGGATGCTCTATCTCGAAGCATGTTTGGTTTTATCATTTCGGTTCTTCTATCAAATCTTCACAATACAGTCAAGTTTAGAACAGCCTGAAAAAATTTGAAAAATGTTTAGCATTACTGAAAATATTGTAGAATGAATACATCTCACAAATTAAAGTTTTGGACAAATTGTTGTTTTTTAGAGATTTTTCAGCGTTTCAATAACCTGTAGCGAATGAAACTTGTACGGCGAAAAACCCAAAAAATATTAATTATTGTTAGCAGTTACACTCCCGTTCAAAAGTTTGGGGTCACCCCCTCAAAAACATGTCATTTTTTTAGGCCCATATCTTCGCCAATTTGCGTCCGATTTCAAAACCCTAGGTTTCATTCAAAAGATAATAATTCAAAGAAACTTTGAACATGATTTAAAAGAAACTTTTTCAAAAAATTTTGTATGTAAACTTAACCCAAAGTTGCCAAATTTTCTAAAAAATGAATATAAACTTGCGGCAGTGTCGCTGGAAGTTGGGTGGACCAAATTTTAAGACGAGAGCGGTAATATGACCCATTTTCTATTAGCTTTCGACTGCTTTTTACAGAACTTAGCAAAAAAATCTAGAAAAAAAAGTTATTAAGTAAATTTATCCTTGATGTCATCGACCAAAAGTTTGGGGTCACCCCTCAATATGATGTATCGGCCAAAAGTTTGGGGTCACTATCGTAAAACATGGAAAAGTGATTTGTTGATATTTTTGTCAGCTTTCATTCAATTTTAATTCTTCTTGGCTTATTTGAAACAAAATGAATGATACTTACTGCATAGACATTGAACCACACATATTTGTTGAAATTTACATACTAAAACTTAACGTAAAGTTGCCTCATTTTTTTAAGCGTGGTAAAATGTGCTAACTTCACATAACATTTTTATATACAAAAATCGTTTAATACGTTGAGTTGAAGACATCAAACGTAAATTTAGTTAATTATCTTTGAAATGAGCCAAAAATAATTAAAATTGAACTATAGATGACGAAGATGTTACCAAATCACTTTTCCATGTTTTACGAAAGTGACCCCAAACTTTTGGTCGATGACATCAAGGATTAATTTACTTAATAACTTTTTTTCTAGATTTTTTAGCTAAGTTCTGTAAAAAGCAGTTGAAAGCTAATAGAAAATGGGTCGTATAACCGCTCTCATCTTAAAATTTGGTCGACCCAACTTCTAGCGACACTGCCGTAAGTTTATATTCATTTTTTTAGAAAATTTGGCAACTTTGGGTTAAGTTTACATACAAAATTTTTTGAAAAAGTTTCTTTCAAATTATGTTCAAAGTTTCTTTGACTTACTATCTTCTGAATGAAACCTAGGGTTTTGAAATCGGACGCAAATTGGCGGAGATATGGGCCTAAAAAAATAACATGTTTTTGAGGGGGTGACCCCAAACTTTTGAACGGGAGTGTATGTACACATAACATATCACCGAACACCAACTTAAAAAAATATTTATGATCGAAAAACCCTCAACATTTGAAAAATGACCTATCCTAAAAAAACACTAATTTTTTGGCGAACTTTGACAGTCTGTTTTAAATATCTGCAAAGATTATACAACTCCGTTCTCTACTAAAGCTACCTCATCGTTAAGTTTAAAAACATTTCCAATTAAAAAAAAATTGAATCATCAATTTGATGTATTTTTTATTTGCGTAATCGTGCTTTGAATGAGCATCAAAAAATAGGGTCAGTGAAAAATGACCTTTTTTCATTTTTAAGAATTGCGCTAAAATGGAGTCAAATTTTTTCGGGAAAAAAGTTTTTTACCTATATTATGAGCAATCTGGGAAAGAATATATTTGCGCTAAAATATTTAAAAAAATAAAAAAAAAAACATTTTTTCCGCGATTTCAAATTTTTAAGAGGTGTCCAAAATTTCAAGATCATGCGTTTAAACTTTGAGATTGATGACCATGTAAAATAATTATTTTTACAAAAGCAAAAGTGCCATTCTTTTTTCTGAGGATTTATATAGTACCTCCAAAAATAAAATTATTTATAACTTGAATAAATTATTTTTTAGGATGTTTTGAACATATGTAGTTAATTTCCGATACAGTCCTTAATATATCTGCATCCTATGAAATTTGGAAATTAAGGGTACAACGGGGTTAAAAAAACATTCAAAAAGCTTGAACGACCATATAAGTTGACAAATAGCTTGTTTGGCAGATAATTTCTATACGAATGATTCTTGTACTTACGACATTGCTTCTGCGGGGTGTAAAGCCTGTTTCACCCCAATTTCCCTAAAAGTACAATCAAATTGTTCCATTGCAGTTAATATAATATACACACTCAGATTCGATTTCGTTGTTCGGGAATTATTTTGCTGGAAAAAAACGGTAAAGCGAAAAAACTACCGAGTTTCGGTAATCACAGCCAATTTTACAAGAGTTCGGTAATTTTGTTACCGGTTTATTTATAATTTGCTACTGTGCCAGCATCATCTGTCAAATAATTTACAATACGTACTGTAAAATAGAGCTTTTACCAAATACTGTAACAAAAATTACCGGAAAGTTTGTAAATCACAATCTTTTTTACCGAAGTCTGTAAAGTTGCTAGCAACGATGGCGAAATGTCAAACTGATGATGGACGAAATTCTCATTTCGGTTTTAGAAGTTCGTAGTAGGTAGTCCCTCAAAAATCTTGTTTAGTGACCTGAGAAATGTTTTAAAATTGAGCGGAGCGTCGAATGTACTGGACTTGGGTAAGTAGTCAATGCTTATATTTATGAAGGCATTTCCCCATTTCGAATATTTAAGGTACCCCGGGGCAAGTGGGACCTAAAAAGATGCTAGTTTGGTTTTGTGAAGCCAAAACATTCTAAACATGAATAATTTTAAAATTCCAATGTTTGTAAAAGACATTGTTGGTATATTTCTTCTAATTAAAACTGTTTCAAAATGTTTATATTTTATATATTATGCATATAATGAAAAGTGGAGCAGATCTTTATTTACTCCGTATCACGGGGCAAGTGGGACCTATTCGGAATGTTTATATAAATGGCTTTATGTAGTTGCTGCATATATGTCAGTTAGCATAAATTATAAATATCTCATACGAATAACTATGGTTAGCGATTTATGTTGGAAGAGTTTTGAGGTATCGTGCATAAATTACGTAACACATATAATAACGAATCACTCAGAAAAAAATTGACTTAACTCTAGCAGCTCGTGCAAAACAAATTGATTTTTCTTTACCAAAAGCGTCATAACGCTAAATGCCGAAAGGTTTCCATACTTGATCTCCATATTACGTAGTTGATAAATCTCGCCAAAAGATTTTTCAAGATTTACAGATGTTATGTTTCCCTTACATAATTTTACAATCATTAAATATGTACTTTGCATAAGTCGGTTATCCATTTTTTTTCATACTTTATTGCCGGTTCCTTAACACTCAGAAAACTTATTATGCAGTGATAAACGAAAATATAATAGAATTTGCTTAGTCAAAAATAAGAAAAATTGATGGTTTTGAAAACAAATATGTTCTACCCAAGACTTTACCATTTTGAACAATAGCTTCATCATCAAAATAAAAATTAAGTATAATTCAACGATTGATTACTTAAGGTGCCGATTTTTTCTTCACTTTTGTGTAAATTTCGACTAAGGTTGAAGAAAGCGACATCAAACTATAAAATTGTGTTTGTTTACCCTCATAGGTCTCACTTGCCCCAGATACTGAAATGCACTGGGGCAAGTGAGAGCACTTTACTAAAGGTAATAAATGAAAATAACTCAGGGCTTTTTCGCTAAAAATAATTTGCAAGCACTCCAAATATTATCCTGAAACCGAAAAAGTGTCACTTCATTTGTTATTCTATTTTATAAAAAATAAAACAAATTATAGCTGTAGGTCTCACTTGCCCCGGATTCTAACTTGCCCCGGGGTACCTTAACTGTTTTGTTGCAGCTTCTCCTGGTTGTTACGTGATCCAAGGGATTGAAAATTGTTCTGTGGCCATGATATAAATCAAATCCCAGACGATGCTAGGCAAGGTGATATAGTTTACTCATGTAAATATTGCAATTCCTAAAAAAAAACTGGTTAATAAATACAACTAAATATTTAGCTGCATCATTTAATCCTGAAAGTACCGAAAAACTGTAAAACATCCGAATGAAAACATTGAGTTACCGAAAATCTACGGTAATTCTGAAACGCACATTACCGTAGAAATTCGGTAATTTTTGACAGCCTCTCGAAAATCTTGTTTACCGGATGTTCGGTAACCGTTTCGATTACCGAACGGATTACCGGACGTTCAGCTGTTGAGAATTCGGTAAAAAATTACCTAATACTGTAAAATAAAATCTAAGTGTGTGGATATGGTCAATGCAAAAGAAAAGTTTAGTAATTATTCAAGTTCAATTGCACAAAAACAAAACTCTTCAGGTTGGATATAAATTCCTCAAGATGTTGGTATTGACTTGATTTTTTGTATTCGGCTAGATACTTTGCTGTACGTACTGTGCAAAATCGGACACCCTGTCCAAAAAGTCTTGCACCCTACATTACATACACTCAATTCTTTCTTTGCACGGGTTGTTTTTCGACATAACTCAATCAATTTTTAATCAATCCACATTAAAATTGATGGTCAGTACTATCCGTATACGAAACATCAAGTCAATATGTTGATACACACATCAATTCTGAGGAAATGCTGTCGTTCGTTTGACATTATGTCTAGGGAATTTCGATAATTTTTAATGAAACTCAACGTACATATGTACAGATGGAAATATTATTAGTAAAATTGCGAAAAAATCCACAGCTCAGGTGAGATTTGAACTCACGACCCTTATACGCTAGACAAGTGCTTTTCCATCTAAGCTACCGAGCCAATTAATGACACGGCATTTTGGTTGGTACAAGGTAATTCCAATCTCATCGATCATGCTTCATCTTTCCCTTAAATTTCACCGCAAATATATCCATCTCTTATGTACACATGCATGAAGAGCGATGCGATTTATTTACTGTTGAAACTGTTTGCCTAACTTTCAGGCGTCTCTTCATCACCGACTGTGGTGAGGAAGAACAATTGAAACCTGGTAGGCGACCAACGTGTCGTTCGCACTCTTTCATATACGACAGATTACTACAGAAGAGGTAGAAGCTTGAATATGTTGATACGAAATGGGGAAATGCCATCATAAATAAAAGCATTGACTACTTACCCAAGTCCAGTTAATTCGACGTTCCGCTCAATTTTAAAACATTTCTCAGGTCACTGAACAAGATTTTTGAGGGACTACCAACTACGAACTTTTAAAACCGAAATGAGAATTTCTTTCATCACCAGTTTGACATTTCGCCATCGTTGCTAGCAACTTTACAGAACTTCGGTAAAAAAGATTGTGATTTACAAACTTTCCGGTAATTTTTGTTACAGTATTTGGTAAAAGCTCTATTTTACAGTACGTATTGTAAATTATTTGACAGATTATGCTGTTGTGTGGCATACCCCTCATGCATGCGACCAGTGTAAATGGGACTTAATTTGCCGTACACGTTAGTACACTCAGATTAATTAGCACATTAAATATAAGTATCCTGCACTTAGATTTTGACCAATTGCTTTTGCACTTAAAAAATAAGTGCAGTCTTATCGAAACTTTGCCAACTCAGTCAAGATAAATTTTATGTGCGAACCTTTTGCTTTTTAAAAGTCAGCTGATGAAATTTCAATCGTGAGGCACATAGTTCCTATTAAAAAGAATTATAAGAATATTTTCATTGGGAATAAGGCAATCCATGACGACTTTTCGCGATGGGGGTGACAGCCAAAACTGTAAATACACACACAAATTCCTTTGTGTTCAACTGTCACCCCGATCATCGATTGTCAAAAATACATGGTAAACAAAAAAAAATCAGCTGATCGCATCTGTCTCATGGATTTCCTTATTGGTTTTTAGTAACAACAAAATAAAATTTTGAATAATCTAATGTTGAAAAATAAATTTTATTTATTTATCATTGTGCACAGGAGTAGTACCAGATCGCGTGGGCCAAATAATGATGATGAGCAGGATGTGTCCAGGTCGTGACTTTTTTCGGGTCCTTTACCGTTGGTTGGTGCCACCGATTGCGTTGATGTGCTTGCTTGTTGTTTTTGGGGAATTAGAGCTGCATCCAACGTTCACAGCCGGACATTTCACAACGTACGTGCCACTTGCTAACGCAAATGATTGTCTAGGTGATCCGCCGATGCCACGGCCGACGAATAAGGAGCCCCGCTAATGCCACGGCCAATGCAGTTGTCATAGATTCTATAACGACGGGCCAAAAAGATTGATGTCCAGTTGAATCGCTTGATTCCGGGTCTGATGGAGGGCGCGCATGAGGGTCTATTCCATTGGTGTACTCGAGCTCTCTTCCTTCTGCCTCCTCTTGCCTCCGAGTTGTCATGGCAAACACTCTCTTCTTCTGACTCTTCCAAAACTTCCACTTTGATGATACCACCACAATCGAAACCCTGTAATTTGTATCAACGTTTGATAAATGAAAACGAATAGCAGGTTATTTAAATTAACTCACGTTGAGCTTCCACCAAGCTGAACTCTGGTCAAACAGCACGTCCCGGTCGCAGCTTTTTCCGGCAGCTCCCAACAAAATCGTTCGTCCTTGGTGACGGTGAAAGAGCGGTCGACGTTGTAGTGCAAATGTAGAAAGTACAAAAAATTACATAGTTTGAACAAAATTCTATAGTCTGAAGAATAAGTTACTTACCTTCAGCAACTTGGGCGGCAAATTAGTTCTGTTGAGCACCATGTTGAAAATAAATACCGCAATTGTTCGCTACAAACTGTGCGTCTCCTGCGCGCGCCATGTCCATTTTACGTTTGTTATGATTGGTTTTTGAATTTTATTTTGACAGGGTTGCATTTTATGTTACTACACTCTAAACATAATACAGGAAAAATAAATTTTAATGAAGTCAGTTTTAATTTTTATTTGTTGCACTTAGAATGATTTTTTTCTTTCCCGTTCGCAAGCGATGTGCTTTCTGCACTTAAATTCTATCAGTAAATTAATTTGAGTGTATGACAGCTCGAATCCGTTATACGGTGCTCCCTCAACGAATACGCATAAGACACATGCAACGAATAGGCCACTCTTTGGACGACCACCTCCGAGGTAAGTTGTGCTTCTCTGGACGCTTTTGCACAGCTGTCACAGTAGCAAATTACAAATAAACCGGTAACAAAATTACCGAACTCTTGAAAAATTGGCTGTGATTACCGAAACTCGGTAGTTTTTTCGCTTAACCGATTTTTTCCAGCAAAGTAATTATCGAACAACGAAATCGAATCTGAGTGTGTGAGGATAAAGCCTGTATCCGCAATAATCGGGACACAGAAGTACAGTTGTAGCTCTGTAAAGAATCGGTAAAATTTGCCAAATAATTGACTGAGAACTCTTTGGTGCATGTTTATTATGTGTGCCAAATTTTATATAAGATTACTTTTAATTGTGGATGAAAAACAAACAGACATGGTTTTAAGCATTTTGTACAATTATGATCAATTTTCATTCGCATAATAGTTGGTTCTTTTGTGTTACAGTTCTTAGTTCTGTGAAAATATATATAATTATGAAATCTCGTTAGCAGTTATGATACTTACAAAATTTCATCAACTTTGATCAATTGGTTTGCAAAACACTGGTGTTGATAGGGGTGAATCTTAGTGAAAATTTCTCGTGTTTTTCATGTGAAATATTTGCCTATTCATAACTTTTGAATTTCTCTGCCAATTTCCATGAAATTTTCATAGAAAGTAGTTGATTATGTGTATATTATGCCTGCAAAATTTGATGATTATTGGTATAGTACTTTCAAAAGTACAATCGAAACAATAAAGGTTGCTGACTAATTGCTGTCTGAGGGGCTAAAATCACATTCAGTCCCAATACATGTTTCGACTAGTTTCGACTACAAAATTGTTAATACCGCATCGATGTTTTTGAAATTTTGCCTATACAACAAATGTAGATTGAGAGATTTGTGTTCAAAATTTCAGCTATTTCTTTTGCCAAATTCAAAAGTTACAGCACTAACTAGCAAAACTAGGGGCTGTACAAAATTCAATGGCGCACATTCTACTCTTTCATTGCTACAACAAAAAGTACTGCACCGACTCAACTGAAATTTTGTAGGTGAAATGAACACATCTGAAAATGTTATTTGGCCAAATTTGAGCAATTTTAATGTATCTATTGCAGAGTTTCAGCTGTATTTCTGGGTCCCGATTATTGCGGATACAGGCATAATAAAGCAAACAATTATTTGTCACATTCAGTGCTGAAAAATTCATTTCGTCAAATCTAAATTCAATCACCCACAGCTCATTTTAGAAGCTGAACCTGAGAATATGATATACGAAAAACTTGTGCGACTAGACCGGTTCTGCAAGAAAGTCACGGAAAAACTACTATTTTTCGAATATTTAAGGTAAATGTCACAGACTACATTCGAAAAATGCCAAATGATATTCACGGTGAATATCATTTGGCATTTTTCACAGGTAGTCCGTGACATTTACCTTAAATATTCGAAAAATAGCGGTTTTTCCGTGACTTTCTTGCAGAACTGGTCTAGTCGCACAAGTTTTTCATATATCATATTCTCAGGTTCAGCTTCTAAAATGAGCTGTAGGTGGTTGAATTTAGATATGACGAAATGAAATTTTCAGCACTGGTCACATTATTTGTCAACTTATATGGTCATTCAAGCTCTTTGTTTTTTTTTTCATTTAACCCCATGGTACCCTAAATTTCCAAATTTCATAGGATGCAGAGATATTACTGGTTAGCTCTTCATCAATATTAACTAATATCATGCATAGAAGTTTCAAGTTAAAGTTGTTTTAATTTAAAAACAATAAGAAATAAGTTTATAGAGGAGTTTGGGTTAACTAAGCTCTAAAACTATATGTCGCCGTCACCTCCCGTCTATGGGGCTACGCGAACAACACTTAGGATATTTTTGGAGTATATAAGCAATGGCTCATCGTTTGGAAATGTTTGGAATCTGTGGTATAAGGATAGGAACTACTCATATTTGTATGCGGGAAAACTTAAATATAACCAATAATTTAAGATCAAACTCGCCAAAAATGGTTTCTTCAGGAATAATGTGCATTCGATCTTTTATTTAGTTATTGTCACGTAAACAATCATAAATAAAAACAAATGGATTTCTACATTGAAAATATACCATTGCCTAACTGACCCCACAACACCCTAAAATTCCAACATTTTAATAAATTTTTGTATGTAAAGTTACTTAATGGGAGTGGGGCGATGGTATCCCAGCGAAATAATCATTAAAATCATAACAAGTGCCGTGGAATAACATAAATTCACAAATTTTATGGGGAATTGGGGTAAAACGGGCTCTATAACTCGCTTCAGAGGAGTTGCCCGTACATGAATCATCCACCAACCAATTCTTGAGAAAATTTGCTTCGAATAAGCTATTGATGATCACATATGGTCTTGTATTAAGAAAGTTATTAATTTTTTCCACCTTTGGGCTTGATTTTGCCCAATGTGCATTGGCGAGTTTTAGGGACGATCTCCTTAAATTTTAGCAAAATTTTAGCAAAATTTAGCAAAATGATTACGGAGAATGAGATGTTTGAAGTGAGCGACTTTGCTTAAAAATAGAACAAATATCGATTTCAAATCATCAACCTTGTATGAAAAGTCGAAAAAAAATCGCTCTACTGTATTTTTTTCTTTCGCGTTTTCGAACTCAGGGCATGATTCTACACTAAAAATGATCATCAGCTTACCGAGTTCAAAAATGATGTAAACTAATGTTATCGTTCCTGAATTTTGATGCTGATCTCAAAAAAACATGGCCGTGTGACACTATTCCGTCTCTTATTTTGCAAAATTTGGATATGTAATAAGTTCGTTGTTGGAAAATGATCGTCTTAGCTAAGAAATGATCGTGGTAAAATTTGAAGTCCGTATCTCAAGGCTAAGTGGTCCCTCAAGGGGCCTAAAGTTGTCAAAAATGGTATGGGACCAAAAAAAAAAAACATGGCATTTTTTTCAACATAAAAATATGCTATTCCCGCTCCAGTTGGTGAAAATTTTTCGTCAAACTGAAAATTCTTCACTGGGTGTGTTTCTGTGATGTCCATCGCCTAATGTTAGCGATTGTTCGATGTTCAGTCTGTACAGCCTCTGGTTGAAGACGGTGTTTTTAAGAATGTTTGTTCAATCTGTGATTGTCTGATTGTTTTGTTGAGATATGGTTATTATAAATCCTAGATTTTTGAGCGAGTAAAGGCGCTAAAGTCTAGGTATAAGGGCCAGAGCATAAGGCGTAAATACCTGTGTCCATCCCCGGATTCCAAACACCAAGAAGTGACATTAATCTTCATAGCAACGTGACTCCCACCGTTAATATTTCATATTCATGCTTCGTATACGAAACAATTGGTACGAGATGTCCCCGTTCTTCGATTTCAATAACAATATAGGATGTCCCAGAAAGTATGGGCACAACTTCCTTTAGCGAAAATACAATCATTTTCTTAAAAAACGACCATTTTTATATTTTTGTATTTTTATTCAAAGTATTTTCATTGATACCTGTAAAGAGTTCATACATTAAAAAAGGTTTTTGTTTCCAGAATGTTTAAAATGAAAAAGGAACTCTTAAAACTTCTGCACAAATTACTTTTTTACGGTTTTGCCAAATCCACAAATTTGAAACATTTTTTACGATTTTTTTTTGCATGATATATTCGAAAACATGTTTCCTCAGATGGCTGATTTGAATTTTTCATAAAAATATGTTTTGCCTGTGCGTACGGGTATTTTAAAATTTTGAGAAAACTGGAAAATTCGCCTTTTTTGTTTTTGGATAAGACATGCCCACAGACATTCGAGTTTAAAAGCATGTTTTAGCGAGAATAAAAATAATTTATACTACACTTTATAAAGCTAGAGCATTTATTTTACTTATAGTGAAGTTGAATTGTAAATTTCTGCATGCTAATAAATATTCAGAAGCTTGTTTGCAACTATCAGAAAAACGGGTTTACATAAATATCGATTTTGGTGTTTAAATTTATTTTTCATTTTCAAAAATATATGTTTTCAATTCAAACTAAGGGTGGTATAATAGATACGCCTGTAGAAATACACGGATATATTTTTTGAAATTTTTATCGAGCCTTATTTCATGCGTAGAAAACAATGTGTTAAGCGATGTTATTGAAAAATATAGCAATATGTGCAGAAGCTTTAAAAGGTATTTTAGAAAATGCTCCACGACATCCAAACTAAGTGTAAAATGCAAATTTTGATGATAAGCATTTGATGTTAATATATTAAGGCGGGATAAGTGTGAAAATAAAATTTGTTGATGCATCCATTCCCAAATGACAAAGCTGCAAAGTTGGGCCCATACTTTCTGGGACACCCTATAACAACGCTGCACAGTAGGCCTGGCCGCTTTAGTGTTTGTAATACATCTCAGATGTGCTGCAAGGATTAATAATGACAAGAAAAATGATGGAATTAGTCGATTCCATGATTTTCCAGGATCTAGACTAGTCTAGATTAGACTAGACTAGATAAGGTAATTTTAAATCCTAGATTTCTGTTGAGATAAGATTATATTTCATGGATTCTTACAAAAACAAGATTTACAGCAACTTAAACTTAAAAGCTAGGGATTTCCCAAACCCAACCGGAACGAATGGCCCAGAAGTGTACCAGACGGCGTGACCCTTTTCAACCTGACGGTTTCAAAATTGAACAAATTTGTGTGACTTGTTGATTTGTGTATCGAGCCCTGAAGATGGTCCAATAGTCGGACCGAAACGTCGGCGATGATCAGTAATTAATCAACGCAAATTGTTAGACTGCAAGCCGAAATTTTCCATGAAAATCGATGACAGTATAACTTTGTTGTGTTTACTGATTATTTCTTTTTTTTTTCAGGAAATGACTGGGGAGAAGAGCGAAACGTAGTGATCACACGTGATGAAAATCACTCGTATGGAATAAGTATCGTTGGAGGAACAGTAAGTACAACATTAATGATCGATTCTTTGGATACATTTTTAGTGCGTGGCAGTTGCTATGAACGACTTTGAGACTACGTTAATTGTAGTGCGTTTACAGTGAACGAATATGATATTACGCACTTACTTATCTTACCGACCAGGCTAAGGCCGGGGTGGCATCTTCTGTACATAGTAGCCGTCTATATCCCACTCGGTCCATGGCTGTTTGTCTCCAGTTCCGCACCCTACGTAGGGTCCGGGTCCGCTGATCGTCCTCCACTTGGTCGATCCACCTAGCTCGCTGCGCACCACGGCTTCTTGTACCGGTCGGATAATTCTCGAGATCCATTTTAGTCGGGTTGCTATCCGACATTCTGATGACGTGACTTGTCCACCGTAGCCTCCCGATTTTCGCGGTATGGACGATGGTTGGTTCTCTCAGCAGTACGCAACACCTTCTGTTCGAAAACTTCAAAGGCGCGTTGATCCTCTGCACGTATGGTACCGTCTATGTTTCGTGTCGGGTAGACGTCTATGTTTCGTGCCCTTAGAGGACTACCGGTCTAATCAGCGTTTTGTAGATAGTTAACTTCGTGTTACGGCGAACTTTATTCGATCGTAGAGTTCTGCGTAGTCCAAAGTAGGCACGATTCCCTGCTGCAATGTGCCTCTGAATTTCTCTGCTGGTGTCGTAGTCGGTGGTCACCAGTGAGCCCAAGTACACGAATTCTTCAAACGCCTCGATTTCATCACCGTCGATATAAATTCAAGGTGGCGGGCGCGATGATTCCTCCCCGGATCCCATTGCCATCATGTACTTTGTCTTCGACACATTAATGACTAATCCGATTCGCCAGGCTTCACTATTTAGTCGGATGTACGTTTCCGCCATCGTCTCAAATGATATCAATATCATCAGCGAAACCAAGCAGCTGAACGGAGTTCGTGAAAATCGTCCCACTCGTGATTATCCCCGCTCTCCTTATCACACCTTCTAACGCAATGTTGAACAGCAAGCACGAAAGACCATCACCTTGCCGTAACCCTCTGCGAGATTCGAAAGGACTCGAGAGTGTCCCTGATACTCGAACTACGCACATCACTCGATCCATCGTCGCCTTGATTAATTTTATCAGTTTATCCGGGAATCCGTATTGGTGCATAATCTGCCATAGCTGTGCTCGATCGATTGTAGCATACGCTGATTTGAAATCGATGAACAAGTGATGTGTGGGCACGTTGTATTCGCGGCATTCCTGCAATACCTGGCGGATGGCGAACATCTGGTCCGTTGTAGCGCGTTCACCCATGAATCCAGCCTGATATAGCCCCAAGAACTGTCTTGCAATCGGCGATAGACGATGGCATAAAATTTGAGAAAGTACCTTGTAGGCAGCGCTTAGTGTGATTGCGCGATAGTTCCCGCAATCCAACTTATCGGACACACGATACCTTCCATCCACTCCTCTGGTAATTCTTCCTCCTCCCAAATCTTGGTAATGACCCAGTTTAGTGCTCTCACCTGTCCTTCCCCACCGTGTTTTAGTAACTCGCTTGGTAGTTGCTCTGCTCCAGCGGCTTTATTGTTTTTAACCGGCTAACGTCCTCTTCAGCTCTTGGAGGTTAGGGGCTGGATATCTTTCGTCCCGCGCACGTACACTGTGGTGCATAATTGATCGGACAAACGTCGTTTTCCATACAAAATGACCAAGTTTGAGATGCTGTAACTATGGTTTGCTTTGATGGATTGAGCTCAATTTTTGACACGAAACTACAGATATGCTGAATTTTACGTATACTCAGTATAAAATGTTTCCGTTCAAAGGTTTGGGCGTGACAAGGCGTTCAAAATGTGCAAAAGTGATCGGACAGCGGCACGCGTGTAAATCAAAGGAGTACCGCGGGTACCTTACCAACCCAGTAGACCGACGCCACGACAGCACCGCTACCGGGACTTCCTCTTCGCGGCCACTTAATCGCTGTAAGGGTCGATCTCGACCGCAGGGCACCGGTTTGACCAACAAAGCCGACTTTGAACCTCTGGACCACCTCTTGTACTGCATCTGGACTAGCCATTCTCCATGTCCACGCGCCACCTCCTCTGTAGCTCCCAGACGATATGGGTGATAGCCGTTGAAACGGCGTTCCAGCTAAACTCATCCTACACATCCTCTGAACCAAATTGTCCGGAGTTGTGTCCTCCCCGCATGTGGCAAGCATGCGGTCACGCATTGTGCGAAAACGCTGGCACACGAACAAAACGTGTTTCGCCGTTTCCTCTAAACCATTACACACTGGGCATTTGGGAGAATCCGCATGCCCGAAACGGTGTAGATACTGTCGGAAGCAACCATGACCTCCTGTTGGAGCCAATGCCAAAGTGACGCCCGGACTTGTCCGACCATGCACACAACATACCTCCAAGTTTTTTATTCTTGCCCGACCGCTTCCACCAAGCATATTGCGTCGGCACATTCATTCATATATACATGCAAGCATATGTGCAACCAACCAGGCGAAGCTTGAAAAATATCAATAATAAGCTCCGCCTCTACAAGCGCAGAAGAGAAACAGCGTCTCCAACGCTAAGATTGGTATTATATAAGATAGGCAGTGACAACGAAGAGCATCAGTTTGCGTTTGTTATTCAAGGAGTGAACATCAATAAATAGTTGTTAAGTTCAAGTGTTCCTGTTCTTTTTTGTGTAACGAATAATTGTCCCACCCTAATACTATCCCGTACTTCATTCATAAATGTCCACCAAGAGCTTTCGGTAAACTTGTGCTGCCACCTCGTTTGAAATAGGGCAACTACCGATGCTTAAATTTCGCGCAGTTATTGTGAGTTCCGTTCAAATTAGTTCATCACTTCTACTCAACCATACGAATGCACTTCTTTTGGAGTTCATTTGATTGTACTCGAGCAATATGGGTTGCATGGAGAATCAAATGCTATTATTTGAATTTTGAAAGGAAAACCTTTTCTACCTGGAAAACACCCGAGTAATCTTCCGCAACCGGGATTAGATTTCTATACCGATGAGAGGTACAATAGCTTTTTGTAAGAACTAATGCGCCATTTGAGCGGAGATAGTTGATTGTAACGGACGTTTTTCCAAGTGGTACTTGTAGTTCAAGTGAAGCCAGAAGACACCATTTGCTAAGCCAATTCGCGATAAAGTTTGTAAAAGTGGTTTTTTATATCGTTGCAAGCTTAGTAAGTAGTTAGGAAGAAATGATAATCACAGTTGTTAACTATTTGAACTTTCAGTAGCTGATTTTTTTTTTTTAAAGTCGTATCCCTCCTTAGAGCCTGTGAAACCCACGTGTTTCTTAGTTACGTTAGGCTCAGGTAAGACAATCGATCCACATAAAAGATATGCAATCAGGCTAATGAATCACGTTGAACAGGAATCCCTACTCAACGTGGGGTGCCAATGCGGAGTGTGAAACGTACGCTCAATTGGGATCGAAGCCTACCATTTGGGAGGACCACGTGCTTAGTCGACCGAACCTCAGACCCCTTCGGCCAGTCGTCGATCGGTTGAGACCTCCAACGGTGAATCACCAAGAAGCTCGAAGTTCGGTTTGCGCATAGTGATCGTTATAAATTTGCGCCAGTTGTGCTCGAATAGCTTCTGCGCGCAAGAAGCTTGTCCCTGACGTTTCGACAGCCTCTCAGATACGTTCATTCGGGATTTTCACACCCGTAGCCCGGTCACTCGGGAAAATCCACTCGAAAGGGGAGGCATACCCATTCACCCGTGGGTTCATCGAGCAAGCAACGACATTCATTGTACCCTGGTGTGCATGAAATCACATGCGTCTCCACTGGTGATTCCCAATTTGGACGAGCTGGGTCGAGAGGTCGAACTGCACGACTTTTTGCAACCGAAGGCACCTGGAAAGCGATCGCCAACGAGTCAAGGTCAACCTTTTGCTGCGCAGCGTGGGAGCTTCTAGCCGTTAGCCAGGATAGGTAGAAGTTCAAGGTAGGGTAGTGTTAAGACAGGACTCTGACCTTTGTAATCCCTAAAATAGAAAAGCGAATTAATCGAAATACGCTCAGTCCTTTTTATCTAATATCTTCATTCAATTGGTTTCATTAGTTTATAATTTCTTTATATTTTAATCGGTTTTGTTGATGATTGAATTCCCTATTGGGTTTAAAGGGTTTTCTGACTTTCAGTGCTTGATGATTGGCTGAATTAGATGAACAGGAGCGTTTGAACTATTTTAACCCGCCTTTAGATAGGAGTCTCAGCCGGACTCGAACATACGTCAGCAGTCTCCCTAGTGCAGGGGGTGGCGCTTAAGCTGCTGAACGGTGGTGAGTACATTCCTCTTCGTTACATTTGGCGCCCAACGTGGGGCCCGAAAAGTGATTACAGTTGAAACTCAATTAGGATTTGATCTCTAAGCTTACTCTATATGGGTTTGGTTTTATTTTTTTGGATCAATTGTAGATTAGTTAAAATTTATGACAAATATCTTATAGTGAATTGAATTCGAATTTGGAATAGTTCAATGCCTACTTTTTTGAATAAGATTGAATTGGTTAATAGATAAGTTATTTAAAGTTTTGTGTTTGTCTTTATATTTTTTGCATCTTTTTTTTTTCACTATTTTTTATTGATTTTGTACATACTGGATTCTTTATGATGGATTTCTATCGAATTAATACTAATGATCTGGAGGAAGATGAGCTTAACTACGAGCTAATGATTCGAGGGGCTTCAACGGAAGGTCCCCTTGATTCACGTCGCCGAGCATTGCATAACTTGCTTCGGGAGCGACAAAACGGATACAATCAGCAAATTGCTGATCAGTTGATGTTCACCGACTATGAAGTGTTGCCCCGACAGCTTCACAGAATCGGATTGTTGTTGTCGTCAGGTTTAACCGCCGGTTGTTTGTCCCGATTAGTACACTACCACATGCGAGTTCGACGGTATGTATCTAGGGATGTCATGCAAGCGGAAAATCAAAAGCTGTTGTTGGATCTGATCTCGCGAATGGGTGAGCAGTATTTCGGTGTAAACTTTGAACTTGTTATGGGGCCGTAGGGCCCATATAGCCGAGGCGGTAAACGCACGGGTATTCAGCATGACCATGCTGAGGGTGACGGGTTCGATTCCCGGTCGGTCCAGGATCTTTTCGTAAAGGAAATTTCCTTGACTTCCTTGGGCATAGAGTATCTTCGTGCCTGCCACACGATATACACATGTAAAATGGTCATTGGCAGAGGAAGCTCTCAGTTAAAAACTGTGGAAGTGCTCATTGAACACTAAGCTGAGAAGCAGGCTTTGTCCCAGTGAGGACGTTACGCCAAGAAGAGAGAGAGAGAGATGGGGCCGTCTAATGAACTAGGGACCATGGCCCCAGAGATAGCCTATTCCGAGGAACATTTGGTCGGCAATCAATTGCATCAGTCCCATGAGGGTGTGGCTCGTCCCGTCATTGAATCGGCAGAGAATTTGTCCGAACAGAATAGATCCATGGAAAGGATTGGAAATCGCAATGTTGAGGTCTCGTTAGAGGTACATCCGGATGAAGTCGAGGGAGCCGTAGGGGGTGGACCCGACCCGAGTGGGGTTGTGAACCAGTGGGACCATCGTTCCTCTAGTTTGCCATCGAGCCTTCGACAATCCTCTAAACATGGATTGTTGCTCCCTTCTCAATTAGCCAAAGCCACACAGCCGAGGCTATCGCAGCCACCTCCAGGGTTTTCTACAAACGATCTAAGGGGTGCGCAACAAATGCAAAATGTTATCAGGGCTGAAGTTGTCGATCCCGTTCCCAACTTCAAGACTCCGCCGGTTACTCAAACGGACCCTCCGGTCTCTCTTGGGTTTTCAAGTATCCTCAGCCAACAAAATTTTAATTTTGACAACCCTCAGTTCCAGCGAAGTGGAGGCGACCATACCCAAAATCGGAAAATGGTACCGACAGGCCAAGGGTCTACAGGTAGTGCCTATGGGGTAACGCCTAGGGCCAGACCTGAGCCCAGAAACCCTTCGGCACCAGTTGTTTCAGTTATGAACCGGAATGAGAATGATTATATTCACGTTTCTGAGGTTGAACAACTCGTTCGTCGAGCGGTTCGGGAGGCTCTTCAACAAGAGAGGCAACATCGAGTGGAAAGGGGTGTTGAGGTGTCCCATCTCGCGAGCAATATTGCTAACGTGAGTCTGGGCAACGTGGGAGTCGAGCGAATTACTCGTGGAAGAGAAAATTCGACCTCTCATCAACACGCTATTTACGAACCAATCCCTCCTCTTCAGTTGGATCCCCAAGGGGAACAACCAGAACACATCAATCGGTGGAATCGACCTAGAGTGATTCCTGAACCGGTTCCATCCAAGCCAACGATGCAACCTGAAATGCAATTAGAACATGTAATGACAGGGCGATACCCTGTGTCTAGGATGTTCCTTAGAGATGAACAACCGTACACTGCTCCGACTAGTTCCGAGGCCACCAGGAATTATCAGATGCCTCAAGATTATTCTAGAGCATTCAGAAACGATGGTTCCGTGGGAGATGCTAATGTGGGCTACCTCGGTCGCAGGCAACCACATCAGCAATGTGCCATTATCGAGAAGTGGCCTAAATTCTCCGGGGACACGAATACGGTGCCCGTTACGGATTTTCTTCGACAGATTATTATCCTCTGTCGATCTTATGCAATTAGTAAGCAGGATTTAAGAATGCACGCCCACCTTCTATTCAAGGAGGGAGCCTATGTGTGGTATACCACATATGAAGAAAAATTTCATTCGTGGGAGATTCTGGAAACGTATCTTAAAATGCGGTACGATAACCCGAATCGGGATCGATTGATCCGAGAAGAAATGCGTAATCGCCGACAACGGCCAAACGAACTATTTAGTGCGTATCTCACTGACATGGAAATGTTGGCACAAAGAATGATTCGGAAAATGAGTGAACAGGAAAAATTTGAACTAGTTGTCGAAAATATGAAGATTTCGTATAAACGACGACTGGCCTTAGAACCCATACAATCCATCGAACACTTGGCACAACTTTGTTTCAAGTTTGATTCGTTGGAAAGCAACTTGTACCATGTTTCGGGTCAACCCAAACCCATGGTAAATCAGCTGAACCTTGATGAAGTGGATTCAGACGACGAACCTGGAGTAGAAGATCCTGCTCTCCTATGTACCCTGCAAGCAAAAAAGGCTTGGCTCTCGAAGAAAACTGGAATCAGATCCAAGGTTGGGAATGAGCTTAAAAATGATGCTCCAACACAAAATCTATTGTGTTGGAACTGCCAGCTCGAGGGACACATGTGGAGAGATTGCGATCAACGCAAAAAGATCTTTTGCCATATTTGTGGTCAGATGGACACGACCGCACTTCGTTGTCCCAATAAGCATAATCTAGTAATCCTACATTATAGAGATCTGCGGAGGCGGCCATTGTGAGCCAATCGTGCAGAGAGAACTGTCAAAGTGTGAGCCAAATGAACATGCTTATCGATCGTAGGAAGGCGTCGTTTGAACGGTATTGCGATCGGAACTAAATAAATAAAAATTATTTATTTTTAATATCGAGAAATTGACGGCATATGTATGTTTAGTAAAAGGATAAAAAAATATTAATTCTGCTTTCAAAAGCTCATGCTTATGACGACACTTTTGTTGCTGAACTTGTCGAAAAAACTTCCTTTGCTGCTTCTTGCTTCACTTCTGCCGATATGATTAGCGTAACACTTTTGCAATGAATTTCAGATTTCTTCGATTGCTCCGCTATTTCAACAAAATTTTGGAAAAAAAATCTACCATAGTTAGAAAATGTAAACAAAACAACTTGAACCACAACGAAGTCACGCACAAAGTTTGAACATCTAGCTTTGTAGCAAGTATTGGCAACAAAACAAACAGCGTTGCCGAATCGACGTGTGTAACTTCCGCTCATCTCTATCACTTGCGTGCGCAGCCTTTTCTTTTTTCTCGCTCGTTCATTTTGTTGAACGCAAGAAAGAGCGAGATAAAAGAGGGGGCAAAATGCCCCCTCTATTATCTGTTTCTTTCGCGTGTTTGTTTACGAGAGTGAGTGAGAAAAAAGAAAAAGCTGCGCACGCTAGAGATCTCTATGTAGAGGATTTCTAGCATAATCTTTCTTCGGAAGAGGAGAAAGAAAAAACGAATAAGCGAGGATGATTTGGGGAATCGTTATCCTCCGGATGGTGAACAGATTCCCGTTTGCTATGAACACTTTAATGGAGTGTATCAGATCAAAACTCATGTAAATCGTTGTCCTCACCTCAAAGTGCGCATTCTGACCGAAGAAATTGAGGGTCTTGCAGATACAGGTGCCAGTGTATCTGTTCTTAGCTCGTTAGATTTAATCAGCAAATTGGGACTTAAGGTAAAACCTTTCTCTTAAGGTATACACAGCCGATGGAACTGCGTATCAATGCTTAGGATACGTAAATATCCCTTATTCTTACCAAAACGTGACTCATGTAGTTCCTACCCTAGTCATCCCGGAAATAAGTAAAGACTTAATCCTCGGGATGGATTTTCTCAACCAATTTGGGTTCCAGTTAGCTCTTTCTGGAACAGAACTTGCGTTGTCCTCCAGTGATAAAGCTAATACTGTAGCGGCCCTTAATGGGTTAGAATTGAATTTTGCCGAAGGTTACTTCGGAGAGTCCGAACACATTTGTTTCCAACTTGTACCTAGTCCTATTTCAAGCGAACAAAATAATTCGGAGATCGAGGACGCAAGCCTAGAAATGCCCACGGTCGAAATCCCCGAAAATGTCATCCAATCCCCTTCTGACATCACCACGGAACATCCGTTGAGTGAAGAACAGAAACAAAGTCTTTTTAATACTATACAGTATTTACCCGCAACCAAGGATGGACACCTTGGGAGAACTGATCTGATTAAACATGAAATAGAACTACTCCCGGGTGCAAAACCCAAGAAAGTCACGTACTATCGTTGGTCACCAACGATAGAATCGGTAATCGACGCCGAGATTGAGCGAATGCGCAAGCTTGGCGTTATCGAAGAATGCCTTGGCGCAGTAGATTTTCTAAATCCACTGTTACCTGTTAAAAAAGCAAGTGGAAAATGGAGGATCTGCCTCGATTCTCGACGCTTGAATCAGTGTTCGAAGAAAGATGAATTCCCGTTCCCCAATATGATGGGAATTCTCCAACGCATCCCTAAGTCAAAATATTTTACGGTAATTGATTTGTCTGAATCATATTACCAAATCCCATTAGAGGTATCGGCGAAGGATAAGACGGCTTTCCGAACCAATAAAGGTCTATACCGGTTCGTGGTCATGCCATTCGGACTGACCAACGCCCCGGCCACCATGGCTCGGTTGATGTCCCGAGTTCTTGGGCATGATTTGGAACCCCAGGAAGGATTAACTATGGATGTTAGCAAAATCCAGCCGATCCTGGACTATCCGGTACCAAAAACCGTGAAGGATATCAGGAGACTACTTGGGCTCGCTGGTTTTTACCAGAAATTTATACCTAACTATTCGCAAATCACTACGCCCATAACTAACCTGTTACGCAAAGATCGTCGAAAATTCTCCTGGACTGAAGAGGCAGATTTAGCCTTCAACCAACTAAAAAGTGCGTTGGTCAGTGCGCCAGTTCTTGCCAACCCAGATTTCGGAAAACCTTTTGTGATCGAAACTGATAGTTCCGATCTTGCCGTGGGTGCCGTCCTAACTCAAGTGTTAGATGGGATTCGGAGACCAATTGCATATTTTTCAAAGAAATTGTCGGCTACACAAAAACGTTACAGCGCGACAGAACGGGAGTGCCTAGCTGTCCTTTTAGGGATTGAAAATTTCAAACACTTCGTAGAGGGTCAAACGTTCATCGTCCAGACAGATGCGATGAGTTTGACTTTTCTACAAAGCATGTCGATCGAAAGCAAATCTCCGCGCATTGCCAGGTGGGCGTTGAAGTTGGCGAAATATGATATATTACTGCAATACAGAAAGGGAAGCGAAAATATTCCCGCAGATGCACCATCCTGAACGTTATACTGATTTTAAAATTGTTCAGGGGAAGATCTACAAATTCATTACTAATTCTACTTTGCCTGAAGATCCCAGCTTCCGGTGGAAATATGTGGTTCCCCAAGCTGAGAGGAAAAATATTATTCACACGATACATGATGAAGCTCATCTTGGTACCGTTAAAACGCTAGCAAAGGTCCGGGAACGTTTCTACTGGCCGCGGATGGCCACGGAAATAAAGCGCTTTTGCACTCGTTGTGAAGTTTGCAAGGAATCCAAAGTGCCTAACCAAAACGTTACTCCACTCTCCGGAAAACCAAAATCGTGTAGCAGACCATCGGAGTTGATTCCATGGATTTCTTGAGGCCATACCCCCGTACGAAAAATGGGAACATGTGGATTCTCGTCGTGTGTGACTATTTTTCAAAATTTGTTATGGTGCAGTGTTTACGAACGGCGACTGCTCCAGCCGTCTGTGCGTTTGTCGAAAATATGATTTTTAACTTATTTGGAGCGCCGGCCGCCTGTATAACCGACAACGCGCAAGTTTTCAAGTCGGAGAAGTTCCAAAAGTTGCTTAACAAATATGCCGTTACCCATTGGAACTTGCCGGTTTACCACCCGAGCCCAAACCCTACCGAAAGGGTTAATCGTGCCAAAGTGACCGCGGTTCGATGCTCTTTAAATCGAAAAGTAGATCATAAAGAGTGGGACGAATCAGTGCACCACATCGCTCGAGCAATACGCACAAATGTGCACGATAGCACAGGTTATTCGCCTTATTTTATAACGTTTGGGCGGAATATGGTTAGCACCGGGGAAGAATATGAGCACCTCCGACGTGCAGACATTGGCACAGCTCAAAGCCCAGAAATTCGCAGTCAGGAGATGGAAAAACTGTACCAGATCGTCCGAGAAAACCTCATGAAGGCATACCTAAAATATAGTGGTAGTTATAATTTAAGAGCCAACGTAAAACAGCATTTTAATAAAGGCGACACTGTTTACAAGAAAGAGGTCCATTTGTCAGATAAATCTAAAAATTATGTTGGCAAATTTGCTAACAAATACAGCAAAGTGACAGTTCGAGAAGTAATTGGTTCCAATGTATATCTCTGTTCGCGCCCATCGGACGCTCCGGTGGCGAAAGTGACCCACTTTCCCATAAACGCTTTGGTGCCCCGTTTTCCCTTATAAGACTGAGCAACGCCACTCCAGCTCCCACAAATGTAAACACGGCGACAGCGCGGGACCACTCACCACCAACGATGATTGCGATGATGATTGATGATGACAGCTGTGAGTGAGCGCGCGTCATCGCGGCGGCACCCAGTTGGACGAGCTTGTGCAGGCCGCTCGTGAGTGACCGGTGAGAGGCTTCCTTCAGGCAGTGCAGCCAGATTTGTGGAATGGTCTAGAATGTTTTATTCGAGAATCTAGTAGAACGTTCTAGATGCACTCCTGGGTGCTATATAAGGAGAGCTCCACCACCGAACAGGGAAATAGTCTGATTTGACCCGGCAAACGGTCAAGTAGTGATAAGTGTTAAGTGAAGTGTAATTACAAGCGTTGGCGTGGCTTGGACAACGCCAAGTAAAGTGAATAAAGAGGTTTTAAGTGTAAACCTGTGTTTTCTTTCTGCGGAAAGAAAATCCCCGTTTGAGGCACTGCGGCGCCTCAACATTTGGTCCTTCGAGCCGGATACCGTACCTGTGGAGTGGAACCGGCCTACAGTCCCCGGTTCACCATCGAAGCGTCCTGCTGGTCATCGAGGCGACCAGCTGAGGAATCCCTGCCGGTCTGTGGACGACTGGCACCAACGTTGACGTCTTTGCCGCCGGCAAAGACACCATCCCATCGGAGGGTTTCCGTCGATCGACGAGTCGGTCGGCCCCAGCGCAGTTTCCTACTGGTCAAAGAGGCGACCAGTAGTAGGATCCCTACCAGTAGACGAGAGCATCGTTGCGAACGGTGACATCCTTGCCGCTGGCGAGGACACCAGCCTATCGAAGAGTCGGTCGGCCGCAGCGAAGTGTCCTGCTGGTCATCGAGGTGACTAGTCGAGGAATCCCTGCCGGTCTGTGGACAATCGGCACCAACGGTGTCTTCTTTGCCGCCGGCAAAGACACCACCCATCGGAGGATTTCTACCGATCGACGAGTCGGTCGGTCTCAGCGAAGATTTCTGCTGGTCGAGGAGCGATCAGTGGAAAGGCGACCCTTCCCATTGGAGGATTTTCCGCCGGTCAGCGAGGAGATCGGCACCAGCGAGTTGTTCCCCTGGTCAACGAGGCGACCAATCGAGGAATCATTGCCGATCTTTGAACGGTTGGCATCAACGGTGACTTCTTTGCAGCCGGCAAAGACACCATCCATCGAAGGATTTCTACCGATCGACGAGTCGGTCGGTCACAGCGAGGCTTTCTGCTGGTCAAGGAGTGATCAGTGGAAAAAAGACCATTTCCCCTGGAGGATTTTCCGCCGGTCAGCGAGGAGATCGGCACCAGCGAGTTGTTCCCCTGGTCATCGAGGCGACCAGTCGAGGAATCCCTGCCGATCTGTGGACGATCGGCACCAACGGTGACTTCTTTGCCGCCGGCAAAGACACCATCCCGTCGAAGGAATCTCACCGATTGACGAGTCAGTCGGTCCTGGTGAAACGTCCTGCTGGTCATCGAGGCGACCAGTCGAGAAGTTACGTACCGGTCTACGAGAGATCGGTATCAACGGTGGCATCCTTACCGCCGGTGAGGACACCAGAGCATCGAAGAGTCGGTCGGCCGCAGCGAAGCGTCGTGCTGGTCATTGAGGCGACCAGTCGAGGAATTCTGCCGGTCAGTATACGACGAGCATCAAGGGTAACATCTTTGCCGCCGGCAAAGACGTCACCAACGAGAAGATTTCCTGCCGATCACCGAGGTCATCGGCCCCAGAAGAAGTGTTTCCCTGGCCAACGGGCGAGAGGAACTATCGCCGGTCAGTGAACGATCGGCACTGGATGTGTCATTCTTGCCGCCGGCAAGACAATCAAGAAGACAATTTTATACTGATCAGCGAGCCTTGCGATCGGTACCGTAAAAGCCTTCTGCTGATCAAGGAGGTATCAGTGGAAGCAGGACAGCCCCTGCTAGTCACCAAGGACAAGATCGTCCGCCGATCAGTGAGGTGTTCGGTCCTATCAAAGTCGTTCCCCTGGTCAACAAGGTGACCAGTCGAGGATTTCCGCCGGTCAAAGGAGATTGGCACCGTCGGTGAATTCTTGCGTTAGCACCGAAAAGAGGACTTAGTCAACCAACCACCAATAGTCGAAGTGAACTGTACCCGAAGTGGGCTAAGCATTCGAGATGAGACACCGTACACCGGAATTTGAGGACCCCGTCATGCATGAGACACAGCTGCTCATGCATCTCCGTGAACAGGTCACGCGGAAGATCCGGTACATCATCGGAAACCTGATGGAGGCATACCACGACCCGTCGAAGATAAGATCATCGCTCCTGCGGGTGTACGAGAAGAAGCTAGGCACGTACTACCAGGAGTTCGCCAAGCTTCACCAGGAGATCTTGGACCGGATCCCTGCATCGGAGTTCAAGGAACAGGAAGAGCTGCAGATGGACTTCGACCGGCTGCACACCGAAGCGCTGCTAAGGATAGAGCAGCTATCCGCGAGCTTGGCTGGTGAGTACGAACTCAGCAAGAGTGAGCGCCATGTTTTGGAAAGCTTCCAAAGCAGGCAGCGGTCAGAGCTTGCTCAGGAGAAGCTCTCTGACCAGTCCAACGTGGTACCGTCGGGTCACGTTGCGACGAACGTCAACAACGTGGAATTCGCTCAGGGAGCGCGTTCCAATCGGTCCAGTGTGACGCCAGCCAATTACACTGTGACACCTACCTAGCCACCAGCCAAGTCGCAACCGAGAGAGTGCCAAAGTATTGGTAGCCTCCATAATCGGCATCAGGTGAAGTCCGTCTCAGAAGAACTCTACGACTCATCCAGTCTAGAGCCGCTGGCAAACTCTGAGACGTCCAAGGACCAACCGAACAACGTTCACAGGGAACACGATAGGTCGTCCTGTACGAAGGAACCGCGTCACACAACGAGATGTGACGTACCAAGCACTGAAGATCGACAAGGCGCGGATTGGGAGCGGACTTCCTTCCGGACAGAGTTCACACCGACGAAGCTATCCAGCCAGTCCTGTGTGCAGCTATCGAGTGGCACTGCGATCCCCGTCCAGGTAATCCAATCGGTCAGCAAGGATGGGAGAACTTCAGGAAGATTGAGGATTCGCCACCAATCGCAATGTGGTCACGAGAAGCTCTCCGACGCGCCCAGGGTAGTGCCATCGACTCAGAGAGTGCGATCAGACCACCAACCGAAGAACGCTCAGAAGGAGCACTGCAAGCCGGTAAGTATCCGGAATCATCGCCAGTTGGAGTCCGCTCGGGTGGAGCACTCCGACTCACCAAGTTACACCGTGAAGTCTGACGAGTCAGGAGCCCCTGGTCGTCTGCGCAGTGTAGACCATCAACACCGCTTCGAACCCGCTCAGAAGAAGTACTCCAATCAGCCAAGAGTGGAATCACATCCAATCGTCCATTCAACGATATCCGTTGGACATCCCGAATTCGCTTGGAAGGAGCAGTCCAAGCCGACAAGTATCGGGCAGCTACGGCATGAGGAGACTAGCTTCGAGACTATGACAGTGGCAGCCGAGAAGTTACCAGAGCCTGCTCGGGAGAAGCTCTCTGGCCCGTCCAGTGTGGAGCAGCCCGTTCACACTGCAACTTTCGACGAAGGATCCGCCTTCACCCTGAGAATGCAGACAAGATCGTCTGTAATGGATATCACGAAACCCTCTTCACGTACCACCGAGTCCATGGCAAGCAAGAAGGAATCAGAGTCCGCTCAGGAGGAGCTCTCTGATTTGTCCTATGTGCATCAGCCTGTGCACACTGCGACATCCGCCTTGGAACCAGAGTCTGCTCACAAGGAGCATTCCAAGCCGTGCATCGATGATCTGCCAGATGGTACTGCAGAAACCCCGAGACATGTGGACACTGCTGCAGAGACCTGCAAAGATCGAAGACCACAAGGAAGTGGCACATCAAGCCGGCGAAACCACCACCAATGACTTTTGTGAACGTTTCGAGGTCTTGCTCTGAAATGATCGTCGAGCAACTCAGCCCAGTCAAGGAAGGACATGCTGGAACTGCAGTGAACGTGACAGAAATATATTGCGTCGTGCTGCCTACCGATATAGTACAGTGCCAGCCAATACTGAACGGTACGAAAGAAATGGAAATGGAATGCGCATTATTCGACCAACAATCCGCTCGGCAAGCTGTCGAAGGGCACTTGAAAATCCAATTTAGCTGCCTGTACCACACCCGGAAGGAGAACTCCAAGCCGCCGATGGAAACTGTCCATCGCCAACAAATCCGTGACTTGAATGGCGAAACAAAAATCCAACCACCACGACGAGGACGGAGCTACGGAAGTATTCCGACGAGACGACCACCGCTTCAACTCGATCACAGAGAAGCCAAACGCCATCCGATGCCGTTGCTTCGACAGGAATGCTTCCAGCCCGGGGGAGTATGTTCGCGCCCATCGGACGCTCCGGTGGCGAAAGTGACCCACTTTCCCATAAACGCTTTGGTGCCCCGTTTTCCCTTATAAGACTGAGCAACGCCACTCCAGCTCCCACAAATGTAAACACGGCGACAGCGCGGGACCACTCACCACCAACGATGATTGCGATGATGATTGATGATGACAGCTGTGAGTGAGCGCGCGTCATCGCGGCGGCACCCAGTTGGACGAGCTTGTGCAGGCCGCTCGTGAGTGACCGGTGAGAGGCTTCCTTCAGGCAGTGCAGCCAGATTTGTGGAATGGTCTAGAATGTTTTATTCGAGAATCTAGTAGAACGTTCTAGATGCACTCCTGGGTGCTATATAAGGAGAGCTCCACCACCGAACAGGGAAATAGTCTGATTTGACCCGGCAAACGGTCAAGTAGTGATAAGTGTTAAGTGAAGTGTAATTACAAGCGTTGGCGTGGCTTGGACAACGCCAAGTAAAGTGAATAAAGAGGTTTTAAGTGTAAACCTGTGTTTTCTTTCTGCGGAAAGAAAATCCCCGTTTGAGGCACTGCGGAGCCTCAAACAATCTCCTCGAAGAGTTAAACGGGAAACCATTAACCGGTAGCTATCATGGCTCCTTTCTTAAGCGAGCCTAGTTGTGTTCAAGCTATGACGGTGCCTAGGGCAAAGCACATAAACAAAAACACTATAAAACACCCTTTGTGGTTTCCTTAACAGTCCAACGTTGAGATGTTTCTCCGTATTTCCTCCGTTGTTGACCAGTCCCCGTTATAAAGAATCCATAGGTCATTCAGCAGCTGTTTTCCGCACCGTGTTTCACCTCACACTCAGGAAAGCAGAGCAGCACGCAACTTTGTTTACATTTTCACATAACCACTTGTTTTTCAATATTTCAGTAGCCTTCAGCACCAAATTTGATACCTACACATAGCTTACCATAAATTCATACTCTATCATGCAGATTGTTGACGATTAATCCTCCAGTTTCTGATAAATTTGATTATTTGTAGATTATTTCTAGAGCTCGATTTAAATAGGTCGTATGTGCTTTCGTCGATATAAAAATCGATCAGTTTATTTTAGTTACTGTAGCAATATTAATTATTTTTCGAGGACTTTTAGTGATTGAACGGAAAGCCTGTTAAGTAAGGAATCGGCTGTATGTATAAGTTTGTTTAATTTCAACAGCTTTCGCTTCAATAAGCGAATCCAACTGATCGAATTTTATATCGACGAAAGCACATACGACCTATTCAAATCGAGCTCCAGATTTGTAGAAAAATTTCATGCTTCATCACCAATAATCAGTTTTTTTTTACTTGTGAAGCTCGGTTTGACAGTTCGAATCAGTCAGTCGAAATGTTCGAAAAGGTAGGTGCAGGCGATATTTTGAATTCGAATGAAAGCTTTCGCTTTCGTGAAGCGAAACATTAGGGTAGGCCAGAAAAACCTTGATTGAGGTTAAACTTTTTTTTTCGATTGTTATCGGAAGTAATTCGGTTTGCTAAGCAAATAAAACTTTCCAAATATGTTTGGAGTAAGTTGGTCGGAAAACTTATTACAATTTTCAGATATATCTGAAGTAAATTGGAAAAAAGTAATTTGAAGCTGGTTTCAAATCAGTGGTATTAGTACGAATAAGTTAGAGTTAGAGTTGGATTTGATCTGAGCAATTGACCCAAGATAGGAATATAACGTTAATTGTTTTGATATGTTATGTCTATAAATTTAAAATGAAATTTAAAAAAAAAAACAAACAATAATATAATAAAATAATTCTTTTAGAAACTATTTTATGGGTAACCCTTAACATTTATAAAAATTATGAAATTTTTCAATAAAAAAATTTCATAATTTTTATACAGTTAGAATGGGCGAAATGTAACGAATAATTGTCCCACCCTAATACTATCCCGTACTTCATTCATAAATGTCCACCACCCAGTGCATTTCGTAAGCTTGACGTAAGTCTGACATCAGTCTTACGGTCAGTCTTACAGAGCTTGACATCAGACTGATGTAAGACTGACGGTCAGTCTGATGTCAAACGATTCTGCACCGTTTGCGTCAAGCTGTCGGGCTTCGAACATGCGAGCTGGAGTTCGACGAATCAGACTGACGTAAGCCTGATGTCAAGCTAGAACGTCGAACCCTTGTCAAGCTCGTTTTTACGGGGTTTCTTCTTCTTTTTTGTATTGATTTTGTGATTTCAGCACCAACAATTCAAAAGCACGTAACTGTTTTTGTAAACAAGATCGCGATTGCTCTTGTTTACAAAAACGGTTACGAGCTTTTGAAATGTTGGTGCTAAATGATTGAAAAAGCAAGACACCTACAAGAAACTATATTTTATTTATTTATTTAAAATAATATATCAATAATTGGGTAAATTAAGAGTATGTTAAAAGTAACTTAACATTTATAGATATACCGTGAAAATCTCGAGAGAAGAGTTGGTAATTCTTTGAGATACAGGGGGAAATGTACATAAAGATTCCACGAATAAACTGGAGATCTGGCATTATTAAAAATAATATTTTTATATCTGAGCATTTCGAGAGAATATGATTCTTGGGTATACCAAAATGATTCTTGGGATTCCAGAGAAAAAATCAGCTTGCCATTCTTAGGAAAAGCAAAAGACGTTAGTTCCCGGCCGGGAATTCTTTCAAAAGTACCTCGGGAATTTTTCCAGGAGTTCCTCGGGAATTCTTCCTCATATTCCAAAAGAATCCTTCCAGAAGTTCCTCGGGAATTCTTCCAGAAGTTTCTCGGGAATTCTTCCAGATGTTCCTCGTGAATTCTTCCAGATATTCCTCCGGAATTCTTCCAGATGTTCCTCGGGAATTCTTTCAGAAGTTCCTCCGGAATTCTCCCAGAAGTTCCTTGTGAATTCTTCCTCATATTCCTCCGTAATTGTTCCAGAAGTTCCTCGGGAATTCTTCCAGAAGTACCTCGGGAATTCTTCCAGAAGTTCCTCGGGCAATCTTCCAGAAGTTCCTCGGGAATTCTTCCAGAAGTTCCTCGAGAATTCTTCCAGAAGTTTCTCGGGAATACTTTCAGAAGTTCCTCGGGAATTCTTCTAGAAGTTCCTCAGAAATTCTTCTAAAAGTTCCTCGGGAATTCTTCCAAAAGTTCCTCGGACATTCTTCCAGAAGCTCATAGGGAATGCTTCCAGAAGTTTCTCGGTAATCCTTCCAGAAGTTCCTCGGGAATTCTTCTAGAAGTTCCTCCGGAATTCTTCCAGATATTCCTCGGGAATTCTTCCACACGTTCCTCTGGAATTCTTCCAGAATTTCCTCGGGAATTCTTCCACAAATTCCTCGGAAATTCTTCCAGATATTCCTCCGGAATTCTTCCAGAATTTTCTCGAGAATTATTTCAAAAGCTCCACGGGAGTTCTTCCAAAAGTTCCTCGGGAATTCTTCCAGCAGTTCCTCAGGAATTCTTCCAGACGTTCCTCGGGAATTCTTCCAGTTGTTAATCGAGAATTCTTCCAGAAGTTCCTCGGGAAATCTTCAAGATTTTCTTCCGGATTTCTTCCTGAAGTTTCTCGAAAATTATTTCAAAAGCTCCTCGGGAATTCTTCTAGAAGTTCCTCGAGAATTCTTCCAGAAGTTTTTCGGGAATTCTTTCAAGAGTTCCTCGGGAATTCTTCCAGATATTCCTCCGGAATTCTTCCAGGATTTTCTCGAGAATTATTTCAAAAGCTCCTCGGGAGTTCTTCCAGAAGTTCCTCGGGAATTCTTCCAGAAGTTCCTCGGGAATTCTTCCCGATGTTCCTCGAGAATTCTTCCAGAAGTTTCTCGGGAATTCTTCCACAAGTTCCTTGGGAATTCTTCCAGATATTTTTTTTTTATCTGTAGTAACGAGATTTTTAGCCCTAGACTAGTTCATCTCGGGACCCACGCTTTACTTCCCTTCCGAAGGAAAAACTCACATTTTGCAAGTTTGTCGGGAGTGGGATTCGATCCCAGGTCCTCGGCGTGATAGTCATGTATTCTAAACATCACACCAGGTCCGCTCCACACTCTTCCAGATATTCCTCCGGAATTCTTCCAGTATTTTCTCGAGAATTATTTCAAAAGTTCCTCGGGAGTTCTTCCAGAAGTTCCTCGGGAATTCTTCCAGAAGTTCCTTGGGTATTCTTCCCGAAGTTCATCGGGAATTCTTCCAGAAGTTCCTCGGAATTCTTCCAGAAGTTCCTCGAAAATTCTTCCACAAGTTCCTCGGGAATGCTTCCAGAAGTTCCTCGGAATTCTTCCAGAAGTTCCTCGGGAATTCTTCCAGAAGTTCCTCAGAAATTTTTCCAGAATTTCCTCTGGAATTCTTCCAGAAGTTCCTCGGGAATTCGTCCAGAAGTTCTTCCGGAATTCTTCCTCATATTCCACCGGAATCCTCCCAGAAGTTCCTCGGAAATTCTTCCAGAAGTACCTCGGGAATTCTTCCAGAAGTTCCTCAGGAATTTTTCCTCATACTTCAACGGAATCCCTCAAGAAGTTCCTCGGGGATTCTTCCAGAAGTTCCTCGGAAATTCATACAGAAGTTCCTCCGGAATTCTTCCAGATATTCCTCGGGAATTCTTCCAGATGTTCCTCTGGAATTCTTCCAGAATTTCCTCGGGAATTCTTCCACAAGTTCCTCGGAAATTCTTCCAGATATTCCTCGATAATTCTTCTAGAAGTTCCTCGGGAATTCTTCCAGAAGTTCCTGGAGTATTCTCCCAAAAGTTTATCGGGCATTCTTCCAGAAGTTCCTCGGAAATTCTTTAAGGAGTTCCTCGAGTATTCTTTTTCGGAAAATATTTAAATAATTCTTGAAAATCTCTAAGGATTCTCAGAAATTCACAGTCATCTGGGATGTATCTTACGAATTTCAGAAAATATTCTCAATCATTTGTGTGAGTCAAAAGCGTCCCGTAAAATATTTAAATAATACAGTAGACGTTCGATAACTGCAACATGGTTACGTTTCACCTACCGAATGAAATTCGTTAACTGCAACGACTGACAGACGTCAACGACTTGTCAGTTGGTCCGAAAATGCATTCGAAAGTGCATCGCTATGCAGCTGTCGTCTGCTCTGACAGGAATTTGACGGATAGCGGTGCGATAATTGCAAAATTGTTGCACCTACCGGACTTGCAGTTAAAAAGCATTGCAGTTAAAGCGTTTGCACCGAGCGAACGTCTACTGTACCTGATAATCCCTAAGGACTCTCATAATTTCCCAGTCAAATGGATGTGAATTTAAGAAAATATTCTCAATCATTTGTGTGAGTCAAAAGCGTCCCGGAAAATATTTGAATAATTACCGAAAATCCCTAAGGACTCTCAGAAATTTCCAGTCATCTGGGATGAATCTTACGAATTTCAGAAAATATTCTCATTATTTTTTTATGAGTCAAAAACATCCCGGAAAATATTTAAATAGTTCCCGAAAATCCCTAAGGATTCTCAGAAATTCCCAGTCATCTGAGATGTATCTTACGAATTTAAGAAAATATTCTCAATCATTTGTGTGAGTCAAAAGCGTCCCGGAAAATATTTGAATAATACAAATGCAAATTATGAGTCAAAAGCATCCCGGAAAATATTTAAATAATTCACAAAAATCCCTAAGGATTCTCAGAAATTCCCAGTCAACTGGGATGTATCTTACGAATTTCAGAAAATATTCTCAATCATTTGTGTGATTCAAAAGAGTCCCGGAAAATATTTAAATAATTCCTGAAAATCTCCAAGGATTCTCAGAAATTCCCAGTCATCTGGGATGTATTCTACAAATTTCAGAAAATATTCTCAATTATTTGTGTGAGTCAAAAGCATCATGTAAAATATTTAAATAATTCCTGAAAATCCCTAAGGATTCTCAGAAATTCACGATTATCTGAGATATGTTCTACTAACTTAAAAAAATATTCTCAGTCGTTTGTGAAAGTCGGTAGCATATCGAAACATATTTGAATAATTCCTACAAATCCCTAACTTAATAATAACTAGGAAGGTGAGATTCTGACTCTGTCTCAGTTGGGTTGTAACGTCAGAAAGAAGAATGATTTTTCAAAATCAATGTTGCAATTCATACTAGTTACCGGAGGCGAACCAGCCTCGGGCCAAAAATCTTCTTCATAATAATAATAATACCCTGAACTTAAAATTTTGAAGTTTTTGAATCTCATTCAAAACTAATAGGGTCTCCAATAAGTCCAGCGTATGAGGATGTAAACCGCCTATCCGGAGACCGCGGGTTCAAATCCCGCTTCGATTGGGAAATTAAATCAAATCAAATTTTGATCAACTTCTTGGGCAGTGCAATATTGTGCTTGCGTCACAATATACACAAAGAGCATGGTTGAGGGAGGCAAAGTATAAGGCGCTGTCGATAAACTACTTAGACTTCCTTTTGGCCATCTCAGAAAACCCCCTCCTTCCTCGTAGACTCCATACAAAATTTTCGAAATTTTATGAAGCGTAGACTTTGGCAAGACCCCCGTCCCCCGTCCCACCTAAGAATCTACGTAATTTATGGACAGACCCTAACAAGAAAGTAGAAAAAATAGTCGAAATCAGCATGAATCATCGTATCGGGTCTACCTTCTGAACGGCTTGCACATCGGCAACGGCTGCTTCTCCCGGATCCGGTAAGTCCCGCTCATCAGGAGGATCATTTATCGGAGGCTGTTGGTGTTGTTCCTGAAGGGCTTCTTGTTGGGCTATTGCTGCCGCTGCTGCTGCTTGCTGCTCCGCTGGTGATGGCTTCCCGACCAATTTCATTTTCGCCCTGTTTGCGACCGTCGTATTCGGCGGAGTTGTCCACGAGCCCATCGGTAACAGATCCATTCCGTGACAATTCACACTGGAACCATCAATGTCGTCAGCGAACCTATAATCAAACTGCTACACATCAGCGCCAGCAGTCCCACCAAATGAACCGCAAAGAATGGTGGTCGACCGTAAGGCTGCAACCCGACCGGGACGTCATGTTGCATGATAGCCGATGGGTGGTAGCCAGCCCAGCGCAACACCCCGGCTGCTGATGCGGTGGAACTTCATCGTCTTTCGGGCGTGGTTGCATTCCCATGAGGTAATTTTTTATGCCGAGACTACGAACGATCACGTTGCACCAGATTCGGATGATCCTGCAGCGAGATTGTGGGAAAGAATTGTAATGATCGGAAATTGTATAGATTATAAAATACTAACCGGTAGTGAAAACAGCTGAAAACTGTTAGTTGAATTCGGTATTTCCAGAGTATTTCCGGATTTGTTTCGGAGCCCCCGGAGCCAACAAGGCTCGCAAAACAAGATCGAAGACGACGGGCACATTTTTGCTGCTGCATTTTTTTTTCTCCGAGCTGCTCCCGGATTTTGTAAGTCCGTCCATCCGGAGGATCATTGGTTGGTTGAAGGCTGTTGGTGTTGTTCCTGAGAGGTGTTGTTGGGCGAGTTGTTGTGCTATTCCTGTCGCTGCCACTGCTTGCAGTGTAGCCTGCTTCCGCTGGTGATCATAATTGACCAAACTTTGCCGGAGATCACAACGTTTTTTTAGTGTTTGACCCGCTCCATCAAGACCGCTCTTCTTTGCGGGAATCTGAGCGGGAACAGATCGATGATAACCGTTGAGTTCCTCGGGCCTCCAGCAATCCGGGAGTCAATCGTGGGCATACTACGAAAGTATGTATTGTTGATGTCCTTCGGCAACGAATGATGAATATGGCAGCTGTTCATGGCGAACGGTCCAGTGATTAGCACTTCCAACTTGAGGGCCAGATTCTCGCCACAATACACCCCCCTCAACATTCATCACTTTCTGCTAACGCACTGCAACCAAACGGAATTTCTATTTTCCACTGTTTTTCACCCGTTAATTTGCGGAGGCACTTTTATTGCATTTCATTTATTTAGTGAACATCAAATTCATGATAATACTGAATCAACAATTTGCCGCCATAATACTCGATTTGCAGCTGCAGCTCTCCAACGTCGGTCACGCCCAACACTCGCCAGATCACGCTCCACCTGGTCCGCCCATCGTGCTCTTTGCGCTCCACGCCTTCTTGTGCCAACCGGATCATTTGCAAACACCAGCTTTACAGGGTTGTTGTCCGGCATTCTTGCAACATGCCCTGCCCATCGTATCCTTCCGGCTTTGGCCACTTTCTGGATGCTGGGTTCGCCGTAAAGTGCAGCGAGCTCGTGGTTCATCCTTCTCCGCCACGCACCGTTCTCCTGCACGCCGCCGAAGATCGTCCTTAGCACCCGTCGCTCGAAAACTCCGAGTGCTTGCAGGTCCTCCTCGAGCATCGTCCATGTCTCGTGCCCGTAGAGAACCACCGGTCTTATTAACGTCTTGTACATGGTACATTTGGTGCGGGGGTGAATCTTTTTTGACCGCAGTTTCTTCTGGAGCCCATAGTAGGCACGACTTCCACTGATGATGCGCCTTCGTATTTCACGGCTCACGTTATTGTCAGCCGTTAGCAAGGAACCGAGGTAGACGAATTCTTCTACCACCTCGAAAGTATCCCCGTCTATCGTAACATTGCTGCCAAGGCTTGTCCTGTCTCGCTCAGTCCCACCTACCAGCATGTACTTTGTCTTTGCCGCATTCACCACCAGTCCGACCTTTGCTGCTTCACGTTTCAGGCGGGTGTACTGTTCTGCCACCGTTCCAAATGTCCTAGCAATAATATCCATGTCATCCGCAAAACATACAAATTGGCTGGATTTAGTGAAGATCGTACCCCGGCTGTTGAGCCCGGCTCGTCGCATAACACCTTCCAGGGCGATGTTGAATAGTAGGCAGGAAAGTCCATCACCTTGTCGTAGTCCCTGTCGAGATTCAAATGAACTGGATAGTTCACCCGAAATCCTTACGCTGTTCTGCACACCGTCCATCGTTGCTCTTATCAGTCTAGTCAGCTTCTCGGGAAAGCTGTTCTCGTCCATAATTTTCCATAGCTCTGTGCGGTCGATACTGTCGTATGCCGCTTTGAAGTCGATGAACAGGTGATGCGTTGGGACCTGGTATTCACGGCATTTCTGGAGGATTTGCCGTACGGTGAAGATCTGGTCCGTTGTCGACCGGCCGTGGATGAAACCGGCTTGGTAACTTCCCACGAACTCATTTACTTTAGGTGAAAGACGACGAAAGATGATCTGGGATAGCACTTTGTACGCGGCATTCAAAACGGTGATCGCTTGAAAGTTCTCACACATTAACTTGTCGCCTTTCTTGTGGATGGGACAGATTATCCCTTCCTTCCACTCCTCCGGTAGCTGTTCGGTTTCCCAGATCTTGACCACTAACTGGTGCAGACAGGTGGCCAACTTTTCCGGGCCCATCTTGATGAGTTCTGCTGCGATACCGTCCTTACCAGCCGCTTTGTTGTTTTTGAGCTGGTGGATGGCATCCTTAACTTCCCTCAGCGTGGGAGTTGGTTCGTTCCCGTCCTCTGCTGCACCAACATAGTCATTTCCTCCGCTGCCTTGGTCCTCCGTGCCTACATTCTCTTCGCCATTCAGGTGCTCGCCGAAGTGCTGCTTCCACCTTTCGATCACCTCACGTTTGTCCGTCAGGAGGCTCCCGTCCTTATCCCTGCAGATTTCGGCTTGCGGCACGTAGCCTTTGCGGGATGCGTTGAGCTTCTGGTAGAACTTACGTGTTTCCTGTGAACGGCACAGCAGTTCCATTTCCTCGCACTCCGCTTCTTCCAGGCGGCGCTTTTTCTCCCGGAAGAGACGGGTTTGCTGCTTCCGCTTCTGTCTGTATCGCTCCACATTCTGTCGGGTTCCATGCTGCAGCATTACCGCCCGCGCTGCATCCTTCTCCTCCAGAACCGCTCTGCACTCCTCGTCGAACCAATCGTTTCGTCGACTCCGTTCTACGTACCCGATAGTGCTCTCGGCTGCGTTGTTGATGGCTGCTTTCACTGTACCCCAGCAGTCCTCTAGAGGGGCCACATCGAGCACACCCTCGTCCGGCAACGCTGCCTCGAGATTCTGCGCGTATGCGGTGGCGACATCCGGTTGCTTCAGTCGCTCTAGATCGTACCGGGGCGGCCGCCGGTAATGTACGTTGTTAATTACGGAGAGTTTTGGGCGCAGTTTAACCATCACCAGGTAGTGATCAGAGTCGATATTAGCGCCACGATAGGTCCTGACGTCGATAATGTCGGAGAAGTGCCGTCCATCAATCAGAACGTGGTCGATTTGCGATTCCGTTTGTTGTGGTGATCTCCAGGTGTAACGATACGGGAGGCTGTGCTGGAAGAAGGTGCTACGAATGGCCATGTTTTTGGAGGCGGCGAAATCGATGAGGCGTAGGCCATTTTCGTTCGTCAGCTGGTGGGCGCTGAACTTTCCAATCGTCGGTCTGAATTCCTCCTCCTGGCCTACCTGAGCGTTTAGATCCCCTATGATGATCTTGACGTCGTGGTTTGGGCAGCGGTCGTACTCGCGTTCGAGCTGCGCGTAAAATGCGTCTTTGTCATCATCAGTGCTTCCGGAGTGAGGGCTGTGCACGTTTATTATGCTAATGTTGAAGAATCGGCCCTTGATCCTCAACCTGCACATTCTTTCGTCGATCGGCCACCAACCGATCACGCGCCTCTGCATGTCGCCCATCACTATAAAAGCTGTTCCCAGCTCACGTGTGTTGCCGCAACTCTGGTAGATGGTATGATTACCCCTAAACGTTCGCACCATAGATCCTGTCCAACACACCTCCTGCAGCGCTACGATTCCGAACCCGCGGTTCTTCAGTATATCGGCGAGTATGCGGGTGCTCCCGATGAAGTTGAGAGATCTGCAGTTCCACGTACCGAGCTTCCAATCGCAAGTCCCTTTTCGTCGCTGTGGTCGTCGCCATTGGTATTGGTTCGCATTCTTCTCTTGTTGATTTTCCGGTGCTAGTCTTTTTTACGGCTGGCTCGCAGGGCCTGACACCAACCCACTAACCCAGGGAGCTGGGCTTACCTTCCCGGAAGCTACGGGTTCTGCATTGGCATTTCCTCCAACTACAGTGCTAAATAGCTAGGCTCGAGCGCCAGTCTTCGCCGGGGGTGGTGTTTTTAATGGGCGCCCAGGAGATAATATTTTACCTGAGCTTCCACCCCCCACTTTTATTGCACTAATATTTAATTACGCACTGCGCGTGGCCCAAACATTTTTTTTTGTTTTCCTTCTGGGCAGCAGCGATGGGCACAGCTGACGGGACGACCACGACGAACAAACAAAAAGCAACAATGAAATCGAACTGTCAAACCTAGTTCGAATTTTGAATGAGTGAGAGGTGAGATGAAGTTCTCTTTCTTTCACACGGCGCAAAGGCAAACGTCAAAATGATCGAAGCTTGACGGTTTGATTTTTCGTCGATATATTCGGCACTGGGCAAGAGCTTTCGGTAAACTTGTGCTGCCACCTCGTTTGAAATAGGGCAACTGCCAATGCTTAAATTTCGCGCAGTTATTGTGAGTTCCGTTCAAATTAGTTCATCACTTCTACTCAACCATACGAATGCACTTCTTTTGGAGTTCATTTGATTGTACTCGAGCAATATGGGTTGCATGGAGAATCAAATGCTATTATTTGAATTTTGAAAGGAAAACCTTTTCTACCTGGAAAACACCCGAGTAATCTTCCGCAACCGGGATTAGATTTCTATACCGATGAGAGGTACAATAGCTTTTTGTAAGAACTAATGCGCCATTTGAGCGGAGATAGTTGATTGTAACGGACGTTTTTCCAAGTGGTACTTGTAGTTCAAGTGAAGCCAGAAGACACCATTTGCTAAGCCAATTCGCGATAAAGTTTGTAAAAGTGGTTTTTTATATCGTTGCAAGCTTAGTAAGTAGTTAGGAAGAAATGATAATCGCAGTTGTTAACTATTTAAACTTTCAATAGCTGATTTTTTTTTGAAAAGTCGTATCCCTCCTTAGTGCCTGTGAAACCCACGTGTTTCTTAGTTACGTTAGGCTCAGGTAAAACAATCGATCCACATAAAAGATATGCAATCAGGCTAATGAATCACGTTGAACAGGAATCCCTACTCAACGTGGGGTGCCAGTGCGGAGTGTGAAACGTACGCTCAATTGGGATCGAAGCCTACCATTTGGGAGGACCACGTGCTTAGTCGACCGAACCTCAGACCCCTTCGGCCAGTCGTCGATCGGTTGAGACCTCCAACGGTGAATCACCAAGAAGCTCGAAGTTCGGTTTGCGCATAGTGATCGTTATAAATTTGCGCCAGTTGTGCTCGAATAGCTTCTGCGCGCAAGAAGCTTGTCCCTGACGTTTCGACAGCCTCTCAGATACGTTCATTCGGGATTTTCACACCCGTAGCCCGGTCACTCGGGAAAATCCGCTCGAAAGGGGAGGCATACCCATTCACCCGTGGGTTCATCGAGCAAGCAACGACATTCATTGTACTCTGGTGTGCATGAAATCACATGCGTCTCCACTGGTGATTCCCAATTTGGACGAGCTGGGTCGAGAGGTCGAACTGCACGACTTTTTGCAACCGAAGGCACCTGGAAAGCGATCGCCAACGAGTCAAGGTCAACCTTTTGCTGCGCAGCGTGGGAGCTTCTAGCCGTTAGCCCGGATAGGTAGAAGTTCAAGGTAGGGTAGTGTTAAGACAGGACTCTGACCTTTGTAATCCCTAAAATAGAAAAGCGAATTAATCGAAATACGCTCAGTCCTTTTTATCTAATATCTTCATTCAATTGGTTTCATTAGTTTATAATTTCTTTATATTTTAATCGGTTTTGTTGATGATTGAATTCCCTATTGGGTTTAAAGGGTTTTCTGACTTTCAGTGCTTGATGATTGGGTGAGGGGCCGGATCACAACGTCCGAGGCCATACTGTCCCGGTTGTTAAGTCGCGTTTTTTTGCGAAATAACGTCCAAAAGTTTAGGTGCGTCATAATATCCTATGTGCCTTCCTTCCTTGAACTTCGTGGCATACTTGTATGTTTGGACGTTATGCCCCGAAAAATGCGCCATAAAGCCCTGGGACATTATGGAATCGGACGTTATGATACTGCGCCATTGGGTGAATTAGATGAACAGGAGCGTTTGAACTATTTTGACCCGCCTTTAGATAGGAGTCTCAGCCGGACTCGAACATACGTCAGCAGTCTCCCTAGTGCAGGGGGTGGCGCTTAAGCTGCTGAACGGTGGTGAGTACATTCCTCTTCGTTACATTTGCATCCCGACCAAAGCAGTCCTCCTGAGCAACCTCCACCGAAAGGGAAGAAGGAATTTCCCACACCATACAGTCCACTCAAGAAGACTTCCTCCTCGGAGCCGTGTGGCACCAAACGTTTTGGCTTGCGTGGAATTTTCCTACCGTCCTTTTCAGGACAAATCAATAGTTATCCGGATCCACAAGACAGCCACCACCCGCTCTCGCGAGAGCAACTAAAGAGTTATCCGAAGCGCACGGTTTCGAGGTTGGACAGTTTTGCATTCCCACTGGAACCGGGCTAGCGCTCCAACATGGTCCTTCGAGCCGGATCACCCAGCCGACAAGGAATCTTTGGTCCGGATGCATAAAGAGCAGTGTGAAAAAGTGAAATTGTGGGCTGAGCGAAAACAGCCAGTGAAAAGTGAATGCGAAAAAATCAGTGAAAAGTGGCCAGCTGCTGGATTCATCGTCGTCCGCCGTTGTCCCCTGCCGTGATCGAAATTGTTCTCTGCTGCTCCGAAATCAGGTAAGCTGTGCCACAGGACGGTTCTCGCCGACCGCTCCGTTAATCCTCTACCGTGAAACCGTAAGTTGCTGTTGCGTCGTTGGAAAAGTGCGGGAAGCTTCCGGTAGCGAAAAAGTGAATCCGTAGCTTAGTAAATTCGAACATTTTTGGGTTAATTGGACAAACATTGTTGCCTTCCGCGTCATCTTTCGTTGTTCTCCACCGCGATTGAGTAAATAAGCTGTGCTGTGACTGTGAAAAATCCTAGACTGTAAAAAGCAGCCAACAAGTGAAATTTTTGGGTTGCAAGTCCTCCATTAGCTGCAAAATTCTTGTGATTTATAGTGTGATTTTGGGTTCGACAGTCCGCCATTCGTTGTGAAAAATTACTTGCCCTCCGCCGCGTAATTTCTGTGGCAAACCAGGAGTGGTCCATAGTGAAATGTTGGGGTTGATAGTCCGCCATTTGTTGTGAATTTGCAAGTTGTTTTCTTCGTCGTCTTTCGCTGCGTTTTAGTGAGCTGTGCTGCCAAAATCTCTAGACTGAACATTGTAAAGGGCAGCCGGCAAAGTGTTACGCTTAGACAAATACTGAAAATCAGATTCAAGGTCCGCCATTTTTTATTGAGCTTCCACTCGGTTGTAAACTCCCACGTCGTTTTCCGTCGTCCCCCGCCGTGTACGTCTGCCATTCCCCGTTATTCCTATCATGCTACCGGAGCTTCCGCGTCGTGTGTGCCGAAAGTGAACCACCGAAAGAAAGTGAAGTGAAACTAGAAAGAGACTATTAGTGACAAAATGCCTACCGAACATACCCCGAAGAAGAAGCCCGTGGATCAAGAAGAACTGAAGATGTTGATCCACCAAAGAGGGCAAATCAAAGGCAAAGTGACAAAGATACATAGAACAGTAGAAGAAGGAGAGGATGATCCAACAAAAGTGAGCAAATCATTGCTAAAAGTGTTTTCCAAAAAGATCGAAATGCATTACAACGAGTACGTTTCGATACATCGTGAAGTAATTGCCCGAACACCACCGTCGAAGTTTGAGGAACAAGATGAGAAAATGGATGAGTTCGATCTGCTGCACACCGATGTTCTCGATCGAATTGAGCGTCTCATGGAGGCGTTCACCAATCCTGTTGATGCACACCACAACCAAGCCAATGCTGACGGGTCAGCACCTCAATTCATTGTGCAGCAACAACCCCTGCGAGCACCGATTCCAACCTTCGACGGCAAGACGGAGAACTGGCCTAAATTCAAGGCCATGTTCGAAGATTTGGTGGGTCCAAGCCGCGACTCCGACGCCATCAAGCTTCATCACCTGGACTAGGCCCTTGTAGGTGATGCAGATGACCTGATCAATGCCAAAATGATTCAGGACAATGATTTCCAACAAGTATGGGAACAAATCACCGACCAGTTTGAGAATCCACGAGTCATCGTAGACACGCACATCGACGGTCTGATCCAGCTCAAGCCTGCAGCGAAGGGAAGCCTGAAGGATCTCGTGTCGCTGACTAAAGCCTGTGACCGACATGTCGCGGGATTGCAGTACCAAGGTTTGACCATAGACAAGTTATCGGGACTCATCATTACAAAGCTCCTCGTCAACCGCCTTGATGACCACACGCGGCAGCTTTGGGAAAGGACGCAGAAGCACGGTGAGTTACCTGACCTTAATCAAACTTTGCTTTTCTTGAAAACCGAGTGCCAAATTCTTGATCGTTGCAATAACTCTCGCACAGTGGGCTCATCCAATGAGTCAAACACCAAGCCATCTAACCCCAAACCATCACTGAAAGCCCATATTTCCACATCCTCCATGAGTTCAGGTGATTGTTTGGTTTGTGGGAAGACCACCGCCATTTTGAATGTCCGAAATTCCATGCCATGACCGTTTCGGAGCGCATTGCTGAAGTGAAGAAGTTGAAGATTTGTTTTAACTGCCTCCGATCCGGTCACCGAGTTGCAGATTGTTCCTCAAAGAAAACGTGTACAACCTGCCATAAAAAGCACCATTCCCTCCTACATGAAGAGTCTTTCTCGAAACCTCAACTAAATGAGTCCAGTTCCAATGAACCTGAAGATTTGCCCCGCACACCCTCTCCTTCCAGTCAGAATATCAATTCAAATTCTCAGCAGCAACCTACAGTTAGTTCCACGTGTTCATGTAACCATTCACAGAGTCTGAAAACTGTAATGTTGTCAACCGCCATTGTAATGCTTCAGAGTGGTGGTGAACTGATTCCCTGTCGTACGCTTCTTGATAGTGGTTCGCAGGTTAATTTCCTATCCGAGCAAATGGTCAACCGATCGAGGGTCCCTCGGGAATCGGTGAGTGTTCCTATTACAGGTGTAGGTGAGTCGAAGATGTATGCTAGAGAGAAGTTGATGATCTCCGCGCATTCAACATATTCCGCTTTCGCTACAAATGTCGAATGTGTCGTGATTCCGAAGGTAACTGGAATCATTCCAGCGTCAAGGATTGATATTTCAACTTGGCCAATCCCTGCGAGGTTCCATTTAGCGGACCCTGAGTTTAACGTTCCTAACAGTATCGATTTGTTGATTGGTGCATCTAAGTTTTTTGATCTTCTGAAGTCCGGACAACTTCACCTGGAAGATGGTCTTCCAAAGCTCCACGAAACACATTTTGGATGGGTCTTTTCCGGTGAGATAGACGATGTGGACAGCAATGTGTTGTTGTCTCATCCTGCTTCAATCGAGTTAGTTGATGAAGCAGCTATAGAATTTTTCAAAGATCTAACAGGCCCGTTAGTTGCAGAGAATGATTGTGAGAGGTTGGCTAAGCAATCTTCCAATTGTTTTCCGTTTTCCGGTCAGTATAGTGTCAACTTGCCATTTCGGGAGCTTGCGCCTGATTTGCGGGCCAAGTCTTCTCTAACCCTTCGTCGTTTCCGTCTGATGAAGCGAGAGTCCACCCAGAACCTTGAAAAGCGTGAATCATTGAGCCATTATTAAGATGCTGACGAGTCAAGGAATGAATATCATAAGTCCTGTTACCTGCCTGATCACCGCGATATGATGGTAAACGATTTCCCCTCAAGGTTTGAAATCTTTTTTTTTTACAGTGGCAAGGTCCGATACCTGCCTGAAGTTCCTCAATGATGGCCTGAAGAGGGAAAATCCTGTTCAAGACCTGTATGTTATTGATGCAGAGAGTGTATGCGTCCATGGAAGTAGCTCAAATTGCGAAGAGTTGGTGAGTAAACTCCCCAAGTTCCATCATTACAAATTTGTCCGTTTCAACCAGGGAGACGACGTAGTGAAGGTTTTGTGTTTGACTAGGTGTTTACAGTCAGGGCAGTTTCGATTCGTAGTTCAACTTCCGAGAGATGGTCTCGACATTGCTGATGCCTCCGTTTCCAGATATGGATTAATGATTGATGGCTGTGGTGTTCGTTTCGATGATCCGGCTTCCTGTCTAGTCTTCAATAAAAGGCCGACAGCCATATCGGTTGAAAAAGAATTTGTCATACCCTGTAGAGGGCTGAGTGCCGTTAGTTTACACTCGCAGTACTTTGGAAAAGTTCTAAATTGTTTGAAGGTCAATGAAGTCGTTCGTTGGTCAGATAGCCTGACTGTTCCTGCGTGACCCAATGAGCCGTTGGCTGCGTCTGTTGTGTTTGTTATGAACAGAGTACAATTTCTTGCGACGAGACTACAAATGTTCATCCGAAACGATACAGTTAATCCCCTCCACAACCTTGTGCGTTTTTCTGAATGGTCCGGTTGCGTATATGTTTGCTCGCTGTTGTTTGCAACCAGGCCACTCCGTGGTAGACACCGAACTCAATCCTCCAGTTCTCTACCGCTTGAGGAGAAACCCCCGGAATAAACGTGGAACAGCAATCATGGTTGTGGGTACAGATGGTTTGGAGTGAAGGTTGGCTCCGTAGATTAAAAGCGAGTGAATATTTAGATTTCTATTTGTGAATTATTGAAAATGCTGGTTTGATTAATGGTTCAGAGAATTCATCTCTATAATAATTAAAATTGAACTAGAGATGACGAAGATATCACCAAATCACTTTTCCATGTTTTACGAAAGTGACCCCAAACTTTTGGCCGATACATCATATTGAGGGGTGACCCCAAACTTTTGGTCGATGACATCAAGGATTAATTTACTTAATAACTTTTTTTCTAGATTTTTTAGCAAAGTTCTGTAAAAAGCAGTTGAAAGCTAATAGAAAATGGGTCATATTACCGCTCTCATCTTAAAATTCGGTCGACTCAACTTCCAGCGACACTGCCGTAAGTTTAAATTCGTTTTTTAGAAAATTTGGCAAGTTTGGGTTAAGTTTACATACAAAATTTCCTGAAAAAGTTTCTTTTAAATCATGTTCAAAGTTTCTTTGACTTATTATCTTTTGAGTGAAACCTAGGGTTTTGAAATCGGACGCAAATTGGCGGAGATATGGGCCTAAAAAAATGACATGTTTTTGAGGGGGTGACCCCAAACTTTTGAACGGGAGTGTAAATATTCCGAGATTTTTTCAAAAACTTTGTTTTTGTATTCTGTGCCCTGATCTGTTCTGATTACAGACGGAGCTCCATAAATTAAAATAAAACTTTCTACAAACGCTTTTGCTATAGAATTTGCAGATATATCGATAATTGGTCTAATAACTACATACTTTGACAGATCACATTGAATAGTCAATGCATATCTGTTTCCTGCGTTTGATTTGTTAAATGGTCCGATTGTATCCATAGCAATGGAGTCAAAAGTTTTAAATGTTGTTGGGAACGATGTAAAATTTTCGTTCGTTTTCACGCCATGTTTATTTTCTTTGCATTTAGCGCACAGTTTAACATAATCGGTTATAGTTCTTCTCATATTGGGCCAACTGTATAAATTGTTAAGCTTTTTATACATTCTGTTGATGCCAACATGTCCTCCTAATGGGGAGTCATGGTTGAATTTGATGATTTCCAATTGCTCATTTTTACTTTCAACAAGCCTTTTAGGCTGATACATTATAATTTGCAGAGTATCCAGCTCTTGTGCACATTTCTCCTTGAAGATCTGTGGATTAACAAGCTGAAAAATATCGCTGTTTAGCGCTAGAGCTAACGTATTGATATTAATTTTTGTGGCCATTATTTCAACTTCTTTCAGGATATTCTTAATGTTTAATTTCTCAGGTATGAGCTTACCTCTTGATGTCGCTAGCTGACATTTTTTCGTTTTGTTGAATATTTGTATCTCTACATTTTTGACGTTAAAGTCTCCTCGTGCTAGTTCTATGACGAGTTTTGGTAAATCAAAAACTTCACTTAGATTCAACGCCTCATACGCATTGAGTTGATCAGGCTCAGGCATATCGTTGCTATTCGGTGTTGGTTTTCGATCCTTTTCTTTAAGTTTCTTCGTACTGGCTCTCGTTTGGACAATTAGTGTTTGTACGTTTTTCAGTGTTTCGGAGTCGATGCTTATTCTAGACAAAGCATCGGCTCCTACATTTAGCTTGCCTTGGACGTATTCAACTTGAAAATCAAATTCCTCCAAATCTACTCTCATTCTTGTTAGTCTAGACGACGGATTTTTGATTGAGAACAGATACACTAAAGGTCTGTGGTCGGTTTTGACTAAGAATTTTCGGCCATAAAGGTATGGTCTGAAGTGCATAATTGCCCAATGAATGGCAATTAGCTCCTGTTCGATAGTCGATTTATTTGACTCGCCTTTCGTAAACGCTTTACTGGCGTATGCGATAGGGAGTTCGGTATCACCATGTTGCTGAGCAAGCACTGCTCCGCAAGCTGTTTTAGACGCATCAGTAGTTAGCATGAATTGTTTGTTGAAATCCGGGAATTGTAAAATATTCGGTGAAATGAGATTGTTTTTAAATGTATCAAACGGTTTCTGGCACTCGGGTTTCCATTCAAAAATAGTGTTTTTCCGCAGCAATTTATTCAATGGGTGAGCGATATCTGCAAAATTTTTAATGAATCTTCTATAATAATTACAAAACGCTACGAACCGACGCACTTCGTCAGAGTTCGTAGGCTTAGGATAATTTTTTATTACCTCAAATTTGGACTTATCGGGTTGAATACCTGTCTCTGAAATGTGGTGGCCTAAATAGGTAACCTCATTTTTGAAAAAGTTACATTTTGACGGATTTAATTTTAAATTATAAAATCTTAACTTTTCAAATACGTTTTCTAGATTTGCCAGATGATGATTTACTGAACAGCCGACGACGATGATGTCATCGATATATAAAAACGCACATTCTGGTGGCAATCCACTTAATGCTATCGTCATCATCCGCTGAAAGCTGTTTGGCGAGATGTTTAGACCAAAAGGTAATCGATTAAATTCGTAATGCCCATTGGTCGTCGAAAAAGCTGTAGTCTTTTTAGAGTTTTCATCGAGTTCAATTTGATGAAATCCAGACATTAGGTCTAAAGTTGTGAAAAACTTTGCTCTACCTAAATGATCTAGAATTTCATCTATGCGTGGTAATGGAAATTTGTCTGGGATTATTTGCTTATTTAATTGGCGAAAATCCACTACTAACCGTCATTTCTTCTCGTCTGTTCCAGATTTCTTGGGCACCAGTAGAATTGGTGAGTTAAACGAACTTATCGATGGTTGAATTATTTTATCGGCTAACATTTTGTTAACCTGTTCGTCGATTTCTTTAAGATGGGCTTCTGGAGAAGGACAAGGTATTTGGAGTACATAGCTCAAAATTTCTAGAGCACCGTTTTTTAGAACCGTTGAACGGATTTGAATGAAAATGCATCACGCTAATTGTTCAGTAGTTGTCAACAGCGTGATGCATTTTAATCCAAATCCGTTCAATGGTTCTAAAAAACGGTGTTCTAGAAATTTTGAGCAATGTACTCCAAATACCTTGTCCTTAATTTAATTTGACAATTTCTGCAACCTTTCTGTTTTATTTTTGACATTACGTGGTTGAATTTTGACTTCAAATTTTCGCAATGGTATTAATTTAGGCTTAAGAATATTGTGAACAGTAACGGATTGTTCGTTTGTATTGACGATCTGAATATATTTTGATGCTGGGCTAACAATAGTGTTAGAATAAAACACTCCAGGATCTATATGGTTACCGATAACAACGCAGTCTTCGGTAACTCCTTCAATATCTATTTTTTTTACAATTTGACACCTGGGTGGTATTATGATTTTACTGTCGAATTTGTCTTCAATAGGAATTTCGAATGTTTGATTTTGATAATCGAAAGACAAAAGCCATGTTCTCATACAAATGTTAGTACCGTAATGTGCAAGAAAATCTCGACCAAGTATTCCGTCTGTTGCTATAGGGAATTCTTTGTCGACCACTTGAAAATTTAATGGAATTTTAACGCCGTTCATTAGAATATTGGTGTGTGATATACCGATGGTCTCAATTTTCCCGCTAGTTACGCCGTTGATGATACATTTATGGTTTGTGTAAATGTTGGTAGATTTCTGAAGGATGTTTTCTTTAATTAAAGAAATATCCGCTCCGGTATCGACTATTAGAGTGCATGATTTATCACACATTTCAAGTTTGAGAGTGATAAAATTGGTATAGTGCATATCTATATTAAAAATTTTTACGCTCTTGGGTGAGCAACCCCGGTGGGTTCACTCGTCACGGTCTGGGGATGAGCCGATGACGACTGATCGTTTTCCGCATAATAAACATTACGGCCTCTATTCCGATTATCATGTGATTGATTATTATTACCGTGGTGTAGATTATTATTATCGTAACGCCTGTTATCATTGTAATTACGATTACCGTTACGGGTGTCGTGATTGCGGTTACGATTATCATTATTATCAAAAAGCCGTCTACCCGATCCTTGGCCAGGTCTGCCACTGTTGTTAAATCGTTGGAAATCATTATTAAAATTTCTTGCATTACGTTGAAAGCCTCTTTGGTAGTTGTTTCTACCAAAGTTGGTATTGGACTGTCTACCTCTGCTGGAAAATGCAAAAACTTCTGCGTTGGCGGTGGTTAAATAAGAATTTTCGATTACTTTTACTGCAGCATCTCTTATGCTGCTAAAATTTCCCGCTTTCAGTATTAACTTAGTGTCACTGTTATAGACTCCGTTAATTAAAGCGTATACACCAGCTTTATTAGCCATCGACGATGCTACATTTTCGGGGACTTGATTCTTTAAGTACACCGACTTTAATTTCACCGTTAAATTTTCGACTTCGTCGCAGTAACCTTGAAGAGATTGCTTTTGCTTTAAATGCTTCATCTTGGCGATGATACTGTCCGCGGAAATTTTGTCTTGACAGCGTTCTTTTACGTTATCAATAATCAGTTGGATTGTATTAGCTGTGTCCGGTAACCCTAGCCTTGCTTTGCCCGTGAGCCTTGTGCGTATAAATTTTGCAAACATTTGTTTATGGTCTGCTTTCACTAAGTCGTCCAAAAATTTGGCCGAATCAATAAACGCATCTAGATCCTCTGCTGCACCGTTGTAAGGGTGTATCAAAGCCGTAGCTGTTTTTATGTCAAAATCAGCCATTTTTGGAAACCGACCCAATAAAATGTGTTCCGTCGGAGGAACAGCACAGGACCGGTAGCTCGATGGGAAGGGAGGGACACTTAGCCTTCGGAAAGGCTGTGGTCCCACTGGGGAGGAAAAGGCGGTTGTTGCACTACTAAAAACTACTTAACTATATTTTACGTCTGTACAGGTCGGTGTTTGAAGGAAGACTCTTTTCTCTGCGCTGCTCACGCAATCTTTCAAGGATGAATGGAGACAGAAAGAGACTGCATGCGCTGCGCTGTGGCTATGATGGAATCTTCCATGCACATAGGCGATGGTGCGATGGTTCGGACGTCGTCGGCGGCTGGTACATAAGGACATGCAACACATGCATGGTCGGTCGGTCGATCCTTGCTCGTTCACGTTGTCGCTCGATCGGTTGGAGAGGCAAACAAACGACGTGGTGTGTGTGAGGGTGATTGTTAGTGGGTTTGGAGCCGTAAATTACTCGCGGCGACTCGAGGTTAGTTTGGTTGGGGAGACAGGGTCAAAATCTAAATGGTACTTCGCGTTGGGAGCGAACATACTCCCCGGCCGGAAAAGGTGGAACTTGCTAGGATGGTTAGTTCAGGGAGGGAACTTGGGACAATGGGAAAGGCATTAGGACGGGATTCAAAAAGGCAACTTGGAGACTTAACTTGATTGGATTCTTTGACATCATAGGATTGGAGGCTTCAAACTAACTTTGATTGGAGAAGAGGATTCACTTTCAACACAGAGGAACACATCATAGAACGTTTGAAGAGCAAGCGGAATTGTGGGACAGGGCCACATCGATATGCAACGGCAGTTCAGGAAAAGGATCTTGTATTCTTCAGTAGGGTCTTCACCTTCGATGGAACAGGAAATCACAAGGCAATCAGATTCGGATTATAGTATGGGCTCTAGGTGATACTAGGAGGTTCAAGGGACTCAAACTTCACAGGGAACTATTTCATGGGATGGAATTTCATTCAGGGCTAGGCAAGGACAATCAACAACAAGGTACTCAACGTAGGTACGGAATGGCAACTCAATGACGATATAGGAAGGCAACTTGTTAATTCGTTAGGGTTTTAACAGAGGACTGGGGAAACCACATGATGCCAGGATAGGAAATACACACACCACAGATCGTACGCTTGCTCACCTGTGGCATCTTGCTTCCTTCGGGTCGTTAGGTGGACGCGTTCGGGACACGCGCTCTGAGATGGGTTCGCTGGGTCGGGATCGCTTGGTCCATCGGGCGGCTTCCTCGGCCACGGGTCGAAATGGAGCTGCTTGTATTCACCAGTCTGGCTGACCGGCGGCGGATCCAGTGGTAATTGGTTCATCTCAGACAACACCACGATCCACTTCTTCTTCTCGGGAGGTTCTCTCACTACCGGACGGGCTCCGGCTATCTTCGGGCTTGGGACTTGTTCTTCTTTGTTCTGGATTCGCTTGAGTGCCGGACGGATTCCAGCTGTCGTAGGAGTTTGCTTCTCTGTTGGACACATATTCTTCGGAATTGGTTTCACTGGTTGAGGGATGCCGGCTAGCATCACAGGAAGGATTACCGGCTGGGACACTGCAGGAGTGCCGGTTGACATCAGGCTTGACTCGGTCACCGGACAGGTACCGGTGGGCATCGGGAAGGGCATATTCACTGGACGGCTTCCAGCAAACATCGAAGACGGCTTGGCTACCGGACGGAGACCGGCTGGCATTACGAAGGGCTTGGCTGCCGGACTAGTTCCGGTGAACAACACGGTCGGCTTCACCACTAGACCGGTTCCAGTGGACTTTGGAAATGGCTTGATCATCGGATTGGTACCGACGGGCTTCAGGAACATCTTGGCCATCGGACAGGTGCCGACAGACCACAGCTTGGTTACCGGACGGGCACCGGTGGGAATCAGGACACGCACGACCATCGGGTAGGTTCCAACGGCCATCTGGAAAATATTGAACACCGGACGGGCACCGGTGGATCGGAGGATGGACTTCATCACCGGACGGGCACCGGCAGATGTCAGAACTCGCTTTCGCACTGGACTGGTACCAGTGTGTTTCGGAAGCGGCTTGAACACCGGACAGGAACCGGTGGACATTTGGACGGACTTGACCATCCGACGGACACCGATGGGCATCAACTTCGGTTCGGTTGCCGGATACGAAGCGGCGGACTTGAGGGCGGAATTGTCTACTGGACTGCTGCCAGCAGACCTCGGGCTTAGCTTGACCATCGGACGGGAACCGACGGACTTCAGAGCGCAATTGCCCACCGGATTAGTTCCAGTGGACATCGGGATCGGTGTGGCTACCGGAAGAGGACCGGCAAACATCGTGGGCGTCTTGGCCGCCGAACGGGTATCGACGGTTGGCTTGTCTACCGAGCTGGTACCGATAGACGGTGGGCGCAGGATCGGCTTGTCCACTGGACTGGCACCAGCGGACATCAGGAGTGGCTTGTCCACCGGACGGGAACCGGAAGACATCTTGGACTTCTTGACCGCCGAACGGGTATCGACGGATGTATTGACTACCGGACTGGTACCGATAGACGATGGAGGCAGGATAGGCTTGCCCACTGGACTGGCACCAGCGGACAACAGGAGTGGCTTGTCCACCGGACGGGAACCGGCAGACACCTGGATAGAATTAACCACCGGACGGGAACCGGCAGGCATCTCGTTGGACTTGACCATCGGACGGGCACCGATGGGCATCTTGGTTGGTTTTACCGTCGGACTGGAACCGACGAACATAATATCGGAGTTATTCACCGGACAAGTACCGGTAGAATTCTTGGTCGACTTGGCCACCGAACGGGTATCGACGAGCATCAGGGCGGAATCGACCACCGCACTGGCACCGGTAAACCTTAAGATCGAATTGGCTGCCGAATAGGATCCGGTCACGCGCTGGAACTGTTGGAGTACCGGATGGGAACCGGTTGTAGACTCGAACTGCGGGGTTACCGAACGGGATTCGGTCACGAACTGCAGCTTCTGGGATACCGGATAGGAACCGGTCGTAGACTGGAACGGCTGGGATACCGGAAGGACACCAGTCGGATTCTGTTGCGGTTGGAATGTCGGAACGGAACCGGCCTTACACTGGAGCGATGGGGCTACCGAACTAGATTCGGTCACGGACTGCAACTGTTGGGGTACCGGAAGGAGACCGGTCGGACTCTGTTGCTGCTGGTATGCCGGAACGGAACCGGCCTTGCACTGGGGCGGCTGTGGTACCGGAAAGGATCTGGTCGGACTCTGGGACACCGGAGGCAATCCGGTTGGCTTCGGGATTCGCTTCGGCATGGGCTGGAATCCTGGTGGCGGTCGGAACGGCTTCAGCACCGGATGGAATCCGGTAGGAATCGGAATCGTCAGCTTCGGATAAACTCCACTCGGGTTGAATGGAATTTGGTACGGGTTCACCACCGGATCGGTTCCGGAGAGCGCCTTTCTTGACGTTGGTGTCTCTGGATCTTCGGATGGAATGCCGACAAACTTGGCTGGCTCGTTGCCGACAAGGACATCCTCCTGACTCGTCGAAGGATGCTCACTTTCACACGTTGGACGCTCGAAGGCAACGGCTGTCACCTCTTCTTCACACTTGGCTGCTTCATCGGCCGGCGTGGTTACCGACTCGGGAATAGTGACATCGGCAAAATCACTCTCAGGTTGGACCTCGGCTGGCCCACGCAAAGCAATCTTCTTGTCGGTGGAGTCTTCGCTGCAGCGCGGCTCTTCGGTCTGGATTGGATTGGTAACAATCGTACTCACCTCTTTCTCTTTCGGCAATGACGAGCGTGACTTCTCCACCACGTCAGGAATCGGAACTGGTTGTTCCGTCGTTGAACTGGGTGACTGGCTTCTTCGAGAAGGAGGGCTGAGCCAGCGTGTAGTAGTCGTAGCGAAGCAGCTGGATGACGACCTTCGCTTGTTGTAACCTATGTCACTGGTGGTTGGGCAGGAAATCAAAAGGGTTTCCACCAGAACGCAGGCTTCGTCGTGGATGTCTTCGAAGCGCCAGTAATCCTCATCTTGTTCTTCGAATCTTTCGGCTGGGAGAACGGACAGAAGTTCTCCATACACTTTCTGGTATTCTCGATAATAACACTGGAGTTCACATTCATAGGTCTTTACTCGTGCCAAACTCGGTCCGATGGCACTAATTCGTTCTTGGAGTTTCTTCACCTTTGCCTCAACGCGGCTACGTTGGGCGAATAGCCCAAGTAACCACGGTGCTGAAGCCTTATTACATGCAGATATACGGTGTATTTAGAGCAATCATTACTTTACATGCAAACTTAAGGTTGATTAAAAGTGGAATGGGCAATTATGCGACTGCTTTAAGATTATACCAGTATAATCTTAATTTGATTCTATAATTGCCCATTTCCACTTTAAATCAACTTTAAGTTTGCATGTAAAGTAATGATTGCTCTAAATACACCGTATATCTGCATGCAATAAGGCTTCAACACCGTGGTTACTTGGGAGCACTTCCACTTCGGCCATTCTTGGGTTTGGGAACCACTAGTGATTGGGAACCACTACACACGCGCGCGAGACTTGCGGAAGGGATGGTTTCGGACTTCTTCGCTTTTCACTTCATTCTTGCTTTTTGGCAACGCTTTCACTCCGTCAATGAAAGCCATGGAAAAACACTTCTAAACACTGGGATCGAACTACCGGGGCAGGAACACAAGCAATCCCCTCGGTGGGAAAGCTTTATGCTATCGGCGATAGCAATGGAAGGGAATTGTCCCAATCGGCTGATTGGCGACAACACAGCTGCGGTTGCAGCTTCACAGGGCACTGGATCCTTTATCCGGTTCGCTAGGACCAAATGTTCCGTCGGAGGAACAGCACAGGACCGGTAGCTCGATGGGAAGGGAGGGACACTTAGCCTTCGGAAAGGCTGTGGCTTCCACTGGGGAGGAAAAGGCGGTTGTTGCACTACTAAAAACTACTTAACTATATTTTACGTCTGTACAGGTCGGTGTTTGAAGGAAGACTCTTTTCTCTGCGCTGCTCACGCAATCTTTCAAGGATGAATGGAGACAGAAAGAGACTGCATGCGCTGCGCTGTGGCTATGATGGAATCTTCCATGCACATAGGCGATGGTGCGATGGTTCGGGCGTCGTCAGCGGCTGGTACATAAGGACATGCAACACATGCATGGTCGGTCGGTCGATCCTTGCTCGTTCACGTTGTCGCTCGATCGGTTGGAGAGGCAAACAAACGACGTGGTGTGTGTGAGGGTGATTGTTAGTGGGTTTGGAGCCGTAAATTACTCGTGGCGACTCGAGGTTAGTTTGGTTGGGGAGACAGGGTCAAAATCTAAATGGTACTTCGCGTTGGGAGCGAACAAAACGGTTAGTTTTACAAGTGTTCTAAATTTGATGATTGTGGCTTTTTTAAAAACTTTTGGAAGATAATAACGATTTATTACTATAATTAATCTTGCAAGGGATTTGAGCTTGATTTTTGGAACTTTCAGAGACCGTTGGAAGCGCTTTACTGCTAATTATTGCCTTTGCTAACAGTTGCCTGCAACCTTCATATTTGGTTTGTGTGACCTCATAGCTTTCAAACTGCGCGTTCCAACTGCCTCTCTCTTCTAACTCCTTTCGACCAGATTTTAATAACTTGACATACTCGGTAAATAGATTATCTAAAATTTGTTCCTTAGATACTACCGTATCTAGGGTTTTAGGTTTGTTAATACTTTTCTTAAGGTTTGAAAATTCTTTTGCAATAATGTCTTCTATAGTGCGAATTCTATTCATTTAGACTATCGATTTATTCATTTTAATTAGTATCTATTCACTTACTTTATAATCGGTTAATCTGTACTCATCTTTGTATTGTTCGTCTTCGATAGTGTGATGATTCGATCCTCAGGGTGTCTGGTGCCGTTCGCCCCTGATGTTGTGATAAGACTGTGGGGTGTCTTTCACTGTTCGCCTCCAGATGTTGTGATGTGTCCTGAGGGTGTCTGGTAACCGTTCGCCCTTATATTGTGATATTTAGCCTAGGGTTTGTCCTGGTCCGCTCCACGACGAGTTTTCTTCAGCAGGGAGTAGATCTTCCACAGTATAATTGTGTAAAATAACAGGAGCAACACCACCATAGAAATAGTTGCTCCCACGATCGGGATGTTTTCAAGGATCGAATGTACACTAGTCACCGTAATTTCATCTGCCTCTGTGGTGGTCGTTATCCTTTCGGTTGTGGTCACTGAAATTGGCCAACAGCCGCGCACTCCACAGGCCACTTTCATCATTTTTCTGCACGAATGTTTTAAGTTTTTAGTTTTTGTTGGGGAACCGTTCCACCGCACAGATCGAAAAAAGAGTGTAAAATTCTGTGACATATGATGCACATAACTGGAGCGTGGGATATCATAGAAGTTTACATGACATATCATGTAAAGTTCATGAAATATCATGTAAACTTCCATTATATGTCATGTAATTCAGCATGACTCTGAGAGTTTACATGACATATAACACAAATTTACATGATATGTCATGTAAATCATCATAACATTAAGTTTACATGAGTAAAATGAAGTTTACATGACGTGTAAATCTCATTATTTTTATCTGTGCGATTATACAACGTATTCTATCGCGCACCGTTACTTGATTCACTTCGCGGGTACTGTTTTTTGCATTTGTCTCATGCTATATTATTGAGTTTTATTTCCCTCGTTGCCACATTCTTCACCACTGCCTTCATGTGGTTATGGTAGGCGCGGAAAATCCCGTAGGCTACCAGTATCACGACTATCACTATTAACACTATCGCTATTAGTTTTATTTCGTCTACCGCGATATTGTTTGTTATTATGTTGTCGCCGAACCACGTCATTTTTATCACTTTTTTCTGTGCTTGCCGGTTTTCACTTATTCACTTACTGTTCACCTTGGAGAAGGACTTGAGAACTGTCACGGTATGCCAACTAATGTTCTTCTTAAGACGCTGTCATCGACACGAAGAATAAACACCATCTTCTCGCTTTCACGTTTAAACATAGACTTTATTCTCATCATTTCTTTATCCGTATATATAGAACTAAGTTTCTACCTTTTACCTTCTACATCAAAGTTTACCTACAGTCACGCTACCTCAAACAGATGTTTAACAACATTTGGATTTACCCAAAACAGACGTAATAAAAATAACGACGGGTGACGCCTTGCCAAAAGGTTGCTATCTAAGCGTAACTGTGCGACACGCCTTAAGGTCTCTCGCTTCGTGGGTGATAAACAATAATAATTACTCGGCGCAGGCAGCTGAAGGTTGCAAGCGCTGCATACTCAAAATATCTAAGGTTACCGTTTTATGACCGTGAATGAGGCACACATCTGTTAAGCAGATTGTATGCGATTTCTAAATTAGCAAGCGTAAATGATCGAAGGATTGATTTGGAAAAGCTATGAATTCTGGGAATTTTGGAAGTGGGTAGCAGGGATGCTACAATAAATAGTTGTTAAGTTCAAGTGTTCCTGTTCTGTTTTACATCCCGACCAAAGCAGTCCTCCTGAGCAACCTCCACCGAAAGGGAAGAAGGAATTTCCCACACCATACAGTCCACTCAAGAAGACTTCCTCCTCGGAGCCGTGTAGCACCAAACGTTTTGGCTTGCGTGGAATTTTCCTACCGTCCTTTTCAGGACAAATCAAGAGTTATCCGGATCCACAAGACAGCCACCACCCGCTCTCGCGAGAGCAACTAAAGAGTTATCCGAAGCGCACGGTTTCGAGGTTGGACAATTTTGCATTCCCACTGGAGAAGGGCATACCTTACAAAATATCATGCGAAGAGCAACATGTGCTGTAATACCTAAAATTATTATTGATGCGTTATTCTACTAAATGTTATGACAACATCACAATAACGGTTGGAGGTATTTGAGCAAAGTTTGGTATTGATGTAGTATTTGTTGGTTTAGCAGTGAAAATAACCAAAGAACAAGATGTGTTATTACATCATGAAGTCATCGAACAGATGAAACATTTAATAACAAGAAATGTTATTAGTTTGTTATTCAATAACTTTGAAATTACAAATACAGCACTTGAAATTTAAGGTATGCATTCATTATTTGGATAACAAGACCTGTTATTTTCTAGGTGTTATTTATACAAAATTTTGGTATTTGTTGTTGTTATTTGGCTCTAATTACCACCTTATGAAGGGCATATCAAGATATGAAATTATTAAAGATAAATACTTTGATATGTTATTTACTTGTTATTTTCTTCTGCTCAGGCTGTAAGGACCTGTGTCAGGTGGAATGTAAATTTCCCATGGCGCCTATTAATCCAACTATCTACCCTATATATCAACCTATGGGTCCACGTTCCTTTGGTGGAACTGTCCAACGCGCGCTGCCATTTGAACATAGAGGCCATCCTTGCAGTCCTGCGTATGCCTCTTGTGCCACGCATTTCGAAGCACTCCATTTCCTCACTGATAAGAATGCTGATGGGCACCATACTAGTAATGACGTAGGGAGCGTCGTGTGACACGGTACGGTACGCGCTCGCAATCCTCAGGCACATAAGCCTATAAGTACTTTCCAGTGGGGAGCCAGCTCCAGTTTCCTGGACCGCATCCACGCCCACAACCTTGATCGAGTGGTTGGTAGTCAACTTCACCTCCTCGATCGTTTCACCATAGACTTCGAGCGTAATGTCGTCGGCAAATCCGACAATCTCCACTCCCATTGGGTACTCTAACCTCAACACCTCGTCGTACATGACATTCCATCACACCGTACCCAGGATGGAACCTTGCGGGACTCCTGAGGTTATGTGAAAACATTTCTGACCCACCTTCGTGTCGTAAACTAGTACACGATTCTTAAAGTAGCTTTCGAGAATCTTATAAAGGTACTCCGGTATCCCCAGACATAAGAGCGCATCGGCAATAGCAGACCAGCTGGCGCCATAAAACGCATTCCTTACATCCATAGTCATTACCGCGCAGAAGCGAATTCCCCTCCTCTTAGGCTCAAGTGCTTTATCGGCGGTTTTTGTAACCGACAAGAATGCGTCTAGGGTGGACCTCCCCTTCCGGAAGCTGGTTGCTCGAAAGACCATTTTCGCCCTGGGTGAACCTCAACATTCTTTTGAGGATGATCTTTTCGAGCACCTTCCCCGCCATGTCAATCAAGCATATTGGTCAATATGCCGACGGGTCTCTGGGTGGTTTCCCCGCCTTTGGCAATAGTACCAGGCTCTGCCACTTCTAAGCTTCTGGGCAAACTCCCTCGTCCAGGCATTTCTGCATAGCAGACCTGAACATCTCGGGAGCCTCTACAATAGCTACTTTTAAGGCCAGGTTCGGAACTCCGTCGGGACCTGGGGCCTAACGTACGCTAAGGGACTTAGCTATCCCCGCAAGTTCCACATCGGTGACCCTCTCCTCATCGCCAGCCCCAGCTCCCGGCTGTCCTATGAAAGGAGGCCAAGGATCATGATGCGGAAAAAGCCCTCCAATGATCCCCTCCAACATATCCGGAGATTGCACTATAGGAGTCATCACACCTCTCGTCTAGGCCATAACGATCCTGTAGGCGTCACCCCACGGGTTCGTGTTGGCACTCTGACAGAGACCCTCAAAGCAGGCCTTTTTGCTTGCTCTTATCTCGGTCTTAAGTGCGTCTTTTGCAGCGGCGAACACTACCCGCTGTTCGTTTCGCTCTTCCTCTGATCGTGCTCGCTGCATCCGTCGCCTAGCCCATAGGCAGGCACGGCGCAGGTCCGCAATCGCATCGGTCCACCAGTAAGCCGGTGGCCTCCCATTTCTAGGGTGGACTCGCCTAGGCATGGTCACATCACACGCCCGTGAGCGCACCGCTACCAGCTCGTTGCCGTTTAAACCGAGTAAGTTTCGCTCACGGTGGAGCCCTTCGGTGCTTGCAACGTTGCCATCAAGGTGCTGATCGTAATGTTGCCGCCACCTCTCAACCACCTCACGCTCGCTCGTGAGAACTTTCGTGTGTCCTTAGCGTGGTTCTGCTCCGCGATCTCGTTCTTCCTGCTGGCGCTACTTCATCCGGAAGACTTAGTTCTGCCTGTTCCGCGCCTGTCTGTAACGTGCCTCATTCGCTCTGGTACGGTGTTGTATTCTCGTCCATGCTGCATTCTTCTCATTTTTCAATTGTTCCATTCGCCGTCGTACCAGTCGTTTCTGTGATTCGGAGTCGCGAAGCCTAGTGCTGTAGCCGAGGTACTACCTATGGTGGATCCGATGTCCCTACTACCTATGGCGGATCCGTACAGGCTGTTTCGCCCGATTATCGGTCTGTACATTTCCACCCTTCCTACCTGCGCGTTCATGTCGCCATCGTATGTTTGCTCTAGCTGCGCGTAGAACGCGTCTTTCTCGTCATCAGCTTTCGCTTCGTGTGGGCAGTGGACGTTGATGATGCAGTAGTTGAAGAAACTACCTATAACTCTCAACATGCATATCCTTGCGTTGATCGGCTGCCACCCTATTACACGTTGTCGCATCTTGCTCAACACTATAGATCCTGTTCCCAGTTCATTGGTGGTGCCATAGCTTTCGTAGAAGGAAGCCGCTCGAGCTTTTCCACACTTTCTGTTCAGTCCAATAAAGTTCCTGCAACGCCACGATGTCGAAGTTGCGGGGATGTAGTTCGTCGTAAATTATCCTGTCACCTGTGTCCTGCGAAACCTAGTGACTTGCAATTCCATGTTCCAAGTTTCCAATCGTGGTCCTTATTTCGTCGCATGGGTCTTTGCCGATTGTATCGAGTCGTATTTTCTCCTATGTTATTCGCAATGGGGATTTTTACGGGTGGCTTATTGGGCCTACGCCATCACTCCTGTTTTGCAGCCCTGATAGTACGTACTATTATACTTGATTAAAATTTCACTAGATACAAATTTCACACGTTCGCTTCATATGCGGATGGTCATGGGTTTGATTCCCAGCCCCGGCACTTGCAATTTTTCGTCAGTTACTCTTCCTCCGAGAGCGGCTGGCACTGACCCTCTTCTGAGCCCCGTGGCTCAAACGGACCTGGATACCTGGACATCGGCAAACTGCTACTAATAATGGACCCCCAATCGGACTGGAAAGGAACAACGGCCTTCTATCATCTTAGTGCTCATCATTCTACCATGTATTGAGTAGAAAAGTGAAAGCAGCAGAAAGGCAACCAGTTCGATAAAGAAAAATAGAATATACATCTAGACGCTGTACACAATGTAAGTGCAGCCGTCAATTGAAATCGCTCACTTAGTGCCCTAGTGGACAATAGAGCTGCAAATTAGGTCAAGTGATTAAGAATACAAAAAAAAATCACTAGATAAAAATTTCAAAGTATACTAAGTGTTGCTTATTTTTAAAAGACACGAACACGTTCAATGCTTCCAGTGAGCTACCCAGATAACCAGTAATCGTATAGGATGTTGCATAGGATGATAAAGTGATGTTATTATTGTTTTAATCGCCGCGATTTGATGTGCTGGTAGTTCATCGATTGGTTTTCGGCGAGAAATAATTAAAAACTCATTTGCCAGACTGTCCGGACGTTTCGGTCGATTTTACTGGCCTTCGACCATCTTCTGCGGACTAATCTTCCAGCCGTCTCTTCACTATCAGACGGCCATAACTAGTGAAGTGATAGTGAAGAGACGGCTGGAAGATTAGTCCGCAGAAGATGGTCGAAGGCCAGTAAAATCGACCGAAACGTCCGGACAGTCTGGCAAATAAGTTTTTAATTATTTCTCGCCGAAAACCAATCGATGAACTACCAGCACAGGATGATAAAGTGGAGGCCATGTGCGTGCATGCCTCCATGTAGCTGCATGTAAAATATATGCATATCGCCTCCAGTTTTAGCTTAGCTTAGCTTAGCTTAGACTGACTGCACATATCTATGGTTGCTACTCCGTGATTGACTCGAACCAACAGTCAACAATCTCACTGTGCACGCTTCAGAGGCTCTCTTTAACAGTACAATAACGGCGCCGGCCACGTCCTTGCAGTCAGGTTGGAAGAGTGAAGGAATGTTAATAGCAACCTTTGTTATGTGAAAGTTGGCGTTTACCGCACGTCTCCACCAAAGGCTGCAGGAATGAGTGATTGTTAGTAGGGCAGGTATCGTTGGGTCAGGATTCACGTTGATAAGTAATATGACCTTTTGAAGTTGCAGCAAAGCAAACAACCAACCACCCACGCCAGGTGATCGATTAATATTTACTGTTAAAGATGCGACAACATATATAAACTTAAGCGCTATTGCTCACTTCGCGCGGAGAGCAAACAATCAGCCACCCGCGTCAGGTGGACACTCGAGATTTACAACAAAAGAAGTGACAAACCATGCAATCTGATTCGCTATAGGGTACTGCAAGCACCTGATCTAACCTCACTTTGTCTGACAGTTCAGCGAGCTTGTTTACAAGGTGTTAGAATTTTTAACGAGCGGTGAAAATTAAATTTACGTTTTCCATCCCGAAACCACTATGATACGGAAATATCAATTATATTCAACTATACTAGTACAAAACCAATCGTCTAATTGCCGTTTTACTGAAATTGTATCGAAAAACAGTTTTGCCGGAACTCCGCCAGAGACTAAGTCCATGTAAACAAGCTCGCTGAACTGTCAATGCACGGCTTCGTGACGTCATCTTGCAGTATCCTATTGCTCGCTTCACGCGGAAAGCAAACAATCGACCACCCACGTAATGTGATCAATCAATATTTATTCATAAAAATAAATACAACAAATATACATGGACAGATACATAGAAAACAGTATGTCGTTAAGAGATTGCACAAAAAAATGAAATACAATATAAAGTAGAGATAATTTGTAAGATGCCATCCCGAACAGTGACAAAATGGAGCAAAAATCCAAGTCGACACTCATGGTGACGAACTATACAATGTCAATGAAACAATATTTGAAAAGAGGACATTGTAGATATACACACTAAGATTTTTTTACAGTATTCGGTAATTTTTTACCGAATTCTCAAAGGCTGAACGTCCGGTAATCCGTTCGGTAATCGAAACGGTTACCGAACATCCGGTAAACAAGATTTTCGAGAGGCTGTCAAAAATTACCGAATTTCTCCGGTAATCTGCGTTGCAGAATTACCGTAGATTTTCGGTAACTCAATGTTTTCATTCGGATGTTTTACAGTTTTTCGGTACTTTCAGGATTAAAAGATGCAGCTAAATATTTAGTTGTATTTATTAACCAGTTTTTTTTAGGAATTGCGATATTTAAATGAGTAAACTATGTCACCTTGCCTAGCATTGTCTGGGATTTGATTAATATCATGGCCACAGAGCGATTTTCAATCCCTTGGATCACGTAACAACCAGGAGAAGCTGCAACAAAACAGTTAAATATTCGAAATGGGGAAATGTCATCATAAATATAAGCATTGACTACTTACCCAAGTCCAGTACATTCGACGCTCCGCTCAATTTTAAAACATTTCTCAAGTCACTAAACAAGATTTTTGAGGGACTACCAACTACGAACTTCTAAATCCGAAATGAGAATTTCGTCCATCAACAGTTTGACATTTCGCCATCGTTGCTAGTAACTTTAAAGAACTTCGGTAAAAAGATTGTGATTTACAAACTTTCCGGTAATTTTTGTTACAGTATTTGGTAAAAGCTCTATTTTACAGTACGTATTGTAAATTATTTGACAGATGATGCTGTCACAGTAGCAAATTACAAATAAACCGGTAACAAAATTACCGAACAACGAAATCGAATCTGAGTGTGTACACACACTGACTGAAGCCGGGTCTTCTTCCTCTGCCATCAACCGTACCAAAAAGCGCAAAAAGCAAATGAAAAAAAAAACTAAATCGGGCACCGAAGGCAACGCGCACACAAATCTGGCCTCCAGCTGCCGAGCCGTCACTACACACACTCTATACGCATATCGCCTCCACTTTAACATCTTATACGATCACTGGTTGACTGGGTATTAGCTCATTGAAGGAAGCACGGCACTAGACAACGATCTATCATGCAACGCCCAGTGGCACAGCCGAAAACTTTTCCTGGCAGCTGCGGCGGATTTGTGTGCGCGTTGCCCACGCTACTCAGCACCTGAGATTCAGCACAATGTGGTTATTTGTTGACACTAGCCGCACCACCACGAAGCCACACAAAGGAACTCGTGGAATAGTCAAAATAGACGGGACAGGCAAAATTTTCACGTTTCAAAAAATGTTCAACTATCGGTAACTTTCCGAAAAGTGCATCAAATATACCCAAACTTTCACTGTCACTTGATCAACTAGTTGTGTATAGTAATCCTACATTATAGAGATCTGCGGAGGCGGCCATTGTAAGCCAATCGTGCAGAAAGAACTGTCAAAGTGTGAGCCAAATGAACAGGCTGATCGTTTGTAAACAGGCGTCGATTGAACGGTATTGCAATCCGAACTAAATAAATTAAAATTATTAATTTTTAGTATCGAGAAATTGACGGTATATGTAAGTTTAGAAAAAAGATAGAATTTAATTAATTCTGCTTTCAAAAGCTCAAGCTTATGACGAAACTTTTGTTGCTGCACTTCTCGAAAAAACTTTCATTGCTGCTTCTTGCTTCATTTCTGCCGATATTTCATCGATTGCTCCGCTATTTTTTTTTTCAAAATTTTGAAAAAAAAAATCTACCATAATTAGAAAATGTAAACAAAACAACTTGAACCACTACGAAGTCACGCACAAAGTTTGAACATCTAGCTTTGAATCAAGTGTTGGCAGCTGATGTAAACAAAATGAACAGCGTTGCCGAATCGACATATGTAACTTCCGCTTATCTCTATGTAGAGGATTTCTAGTTGTGTATCAGTGGTCCAAATTTAAAAAAAGGTCAGGTTTTTCTACACGAATTTATTGATTAGCTCCAGAATGATACGGAGCGTGCCAATATGGTCTACACAGGATCTTCCGACACGGAATCCCGCTTGCTGCCGTCGGAGAGTTGCGTCAATCTTCTCCTGTATCCGGTTAACCCTCTAATGGATACTTGGGGTCCATTGGACCCCATAGCCACTTTGAAGTGGTTGCAAAAAAGTTTGGATCGACACATCGGTCCAGTTTTCACAGTACATTCAAACTACACCACGATGAGTTTTTTGTGCAAAAATAAAAAATATTTCATGGCGTACTATAGATTATTTTTTATGTCAAAGTTGAACCGGGCGATTTTGGTCCCCTGGGGTCCATTGGACCCCACGACACGAATGATTATATCTTGTGATCGTCACTTCCTAGAATAATGCTGTCTTCGACAAAATTGTTCAATAGACCAAGGGCAATCTTGTGACGAACAAATTGAATTGAAATAAGCCCAGTAGGTGGCGCTATTGTTTATTCAAATTATGGATTGAAAGTTAAATTTAGCTTGAATATCTTGAGATTCGGAATATATAGAAAGTTTGTGTCTTCGGCAAAAGTGTTCAATACATCAAGGATTATTTGGTAATGAAAATGATTTTAAAGTTTTTCTGCAAAATGGCGCTAATTAGTTCGTATATGCCCAGCATCCTAGATTACCGAGTGGCAAGAGCCCTCAAATAAGTACGCTTCTTTTGAGGTGAATATCTTGAGAATAACACAATATAATATAATAAAAATAATAAACAATATAATTCTGTTCACAATACCAATACTTCCAATTTGGTGGATAATTTACTTCAGAATTGACTCACCCGGATACCTCCAGGAATTCCTCCCAAAATTTCTGAAGGAACTCCTACCAGGATTCTTCCAGAAATTAAAACAGGTATTCTTTCAGTAATTCCTCCAGAGGTTCCTCTACGATTTCATCTGGGAAATCCACTTAAAAGCCCTCCGGAAATGACTCCCAAAACTACATCAGAAATTCCACCAGGAATTCAACTAGGAATTCGTAAAAGGATTCTTCCACAAATGCTTTCCGAGATTTCTCCACGAATTCCTCCCAGAATTTCTTCAGGAATTTGTCTCCGAATTGCTCCCGGGTTTTCTGCAGAATTTCCTCCCGGGTTTCCTGCATGAGTTTTTCTAGGAAATCCACTTGAAATTCCTCCTGGGATTTCTTCAGGAATTCCTACGGGGGTTGCTTCAGGAATTCCTCCTGGGACTTCTCCAGGAATTCTTACCGGTATTTCTCAACGAATTTCTCTCGGGATTCCTCCAAGAATTCTTCCTGGCATTCCTCCAGGAATTCCTCTCGGGATTCTTTCAGGAATTTCTCCAGGGATTCTCCAGAAATTTCTCCCGGGATTCCTCTTGGAGTTCAACAGCACAGGAGCATCAACTGAACATTTTTTACCTACCCAACAACTAAGACACCATTTTTCTAAGAAATCAGGATCCTGAGATATTATGAGATAAAAAATTTGCATGCTATCTAGCACTGCCTAGTGGTGGAATATCGAATCAAACGGTCCATAATCTATAATAAGTTCTTGACCAACCAAACAACTTTGCCGAAGACATCAACTATATAAGTAATCAGGATCCTGAGATATATGAGATCCAAATTTTAATAGTGTTACGTCTGTTTGTCTCTGATTCCTCTTGGGTTTATTCAAATATTACGAAACGCAAAATTTGACAACTTAAGGGCTCCTCCCTTCTCCGTGCAACAACTTTTGTATGGAAAATTTTGAATGAAACGTAACACAGCGCTAGACCACCTCGCATTCCTTTGCGTTACGTAATATTTGAATGACCCCTTTTGACCCGCTAGACATATATGTCTACTCGTCTACAGCAGTGCGATTTACCCTATTGTTTCGGTACGTCTTGTCCTTGTCCGCTTGTTTAGGTACGTTATATCCTGTAGATCGGGGGCATCCTGTAGATCGGGGGCCGAACTAAATTGTTCATCACAAGATAGGCCTTGACTTTCCTAACATCTTTGCTGAAAACATCACCCTTTCATAAAGTAAGGATCACGAGATACGTGAGAATATATGTTGGGGTCCAATGGACCCCAGGGTCCCAAAACGGACCTTCATTTAAGGTATCCTCTTGAGGGTTAAGGATCACTTTGCAGAGGACTTTGAGAACGATACACAGTAACATGATGCCCCGCCAATTATCGCATACAGTCAGGTCACCCTTTTGGGTACCTTCACTAAGACGCATTGCATCCAGTCGGCCGGAAATGTCGCTGTTTCCCATATGTTGCAGAATAATTGATGCAGTAGTTGTGCGGATACTACGGGGTCAGCTTTGAGCATCTCAGCTGATATGCGATCTGGGGCTCTGTTCGATTTCATGCCTCTGTTCGATCGGGGCTCTGTTCGATTTTATGCCTACGGATGGCTGTTTCTATCTCTTGCACTGATGGAGCGTCGGGCTGTCCTGGCAAACATCGTACTGCCTGCTTACTATGTTTTTTACATACAAAAGAAGAAGAAGATTTCTTCTATTAACCCTAAAAGGGATACCTTCATGGCCTCAGTTTCGTCACCTCGCTGAGTGTGTTCCTTGAAGACGAGCTCTGAAAGGCGCCTGGGGTCCAATGGACCCCAGGTAACCCTTTTAGGGTTAATGTGCATTTTTTTTTACTTATTCGTTCATTTGGAAGGCTCGGGCGCCTCATGGGCATAACTGAGCCGAAATCATTTGTTGTTTTTTTTACAATATATTTTACATTTAACAATATATACTACCTTTATGCTATGTTAGTTTGGGGAGCCGAAGTACTCGTGGCTGTTTCGAGGTTAGGGATACAAAAAAAATTGGGAAGGAGGGACTTAGAGGTCTTAAACTAAATTATTTGCTAACTTATACTAAAAACATTGATGGGACAAAATGTCCTTATCTGAAATGGAACAAAAAAGAAAGGGCTTTATCGGTAGACAGCGACAAGAAGAAGACAAACGGTAGGGGGAGGCGACAGACAGGGGCGAACATCAAAACCAAACGGCGGACAACGTAAACAAGGAACGAACATCAAACTCTGACATCAACAAGTTTTTAAATGATTTAATGATTAACCTGGGCTTGTTAGGGGAATATCTGTAAATAAAAGAAAATCGGGTTAAGTACGGTTCCTTTGAATTCCACTAAGAATTTGCATCCTTTGACAGATACGTATTTCGACCTCAACTGTAAGGTCGTCTTCAGTGTCTTGTACTTGACTCGACTCGAGTCAAGTACAAGACACTGAAGACGACCTTACAGTTGAGGTCGATATACGTATCTGTCAAAGGATGCAAATTCTTAGTGGAATTCAAAGGAACCGTACTTAACCCGATTTTCTTTTATTTAAGTTTTTAAAAACTGATATATGAGATTCATGTATTCAAAATCAAGGTCTGCCTAGACGTGTGCGCCGAAGCAGTTTTCACCGGCGGCGGCGTGTATAGTAATTTGAGGCAGCGGCGGTGGTGACGCCGGCGTCACGCCGTACGTCCTATTCGGCGGCGGCGGCGTAATCGGCGTGACCAAAATTAAAAAAAAAAAAATTAGTGAAGTGCAATTTCAAATCAACGTCAATACAGAATAATATTGGTTTCTTGTACCTAAGGTCGAAAAGTCCCAAAAAAAATGACCACGTGGTTTTTGGACAGCCCCTATGTAAATCAGAGGCACAGAGAAACAGGCGTAACATTTGGAACAAATTTCATTAAAAAAAACATCGTCACGGAAACGAAATCGCCCAATGCTAAACGTACTGTGTTTGGCCGGGCCATCACTAGGTGGCTATACTGGGCAAACGTCAAACAGGATGTAACGGTAGCCCTTTTTTGTTATTTTTTATTTGTGTTATTTACTCGTTTATTAATTGTATCTTTATAAAAGAATACAAAATCATATTAAATTCAAGCATGATTTACACGGACGTAGCCGGAGTTTAGACAAAACAGTCAATGAAATCATAGCATACAACTTCGTGAAGTGTAGAAAGGTCAACCGCTACGCAGCGTTGTTGCGTACTGCGTACACTGTAACGAGAATTACTGTTCGTGTTCTCGTTATCTTGCTAGAGAACACCGAAGTAGTTGGCTTTTGAATACTTGGCTTTGTAACGGATTAAGATGGGCAGACAATTCAATTGCGAAAGCAATTTCTTTAACTGAAATCACACGAACATGATTAACGGAGACCGTCCGGCTTCTGTTTCCGGGAGCCATACCGTCGATCCAATCTGAGGAATTACAGAAATATTCTCGTTCACTTTGTCCCAGATCGTGGCAGAAGAAGGATCGTGGTGTAGTGTTTTTTCCGTGGTGTGGTTTTGTAAGAAAGTATAAACGTGAAGCGTGCTTTAGTCCGAATTAACCATTTACTGTACCCCCGTTTCGGCCTTGTAAAACTTAGCTAGTTTTGTGCGGTTGTGAATTGTGCGAGTTGAACTGGAGTTCAAAGGTAAATGACTTGTGTTCGTTGTGTCCCCATATGTGCTAATTGTGTCCTCAAAGCCAAGCGCGCGCTACGGCTTCTGTTTCCAAAAATAGCGTACACCGCACAAAGCAGAAAGCGAAAACAGCGTCCCGCTGCACCACCATACGTCACGCATCCATCTGCGATTTGGTGCCGAAGTTTGCCTGGCGGTTTAGGGCCAGAAGGGAGTAGCGACCGTCACCAACGCACTCCAGGCACGTTTTCATCGGCCATCCAACGTCTTCGTGAAGTCACGGGCTCGAGAAGGACCTCCTAGAACCTCGTGCGTGACTGTGAAGTCGCTAGTAGCGGTACAAGAAACAGCCCGCTCGCTCGCTCGTCGATTCGTCTACGGCATCGACAACGTCATCGTAGAAAGCTACGAAGCGTAAGCTTCGCAAACCGTGAGTACGTTACTGAAACCTTGCATGCAAGCGTAATTAGCACGGACACTCGAAAGCGCTAGATAGATCTGAACCGCACACGTTAGGGCCAGAAGCAAAAGGGGGAAAGAAGAAGAAAGTCCGGACGAGCAAGAATGCGTAGGTTATCAAATTGTTAGAATAATGAATGCCTAGGTTATCAAATTGTTAGTAAATAAATTCGAAAGTTTCATGTTTTTGTTTTCGTAAGACAATGTGTTAGTCAGTGATGTTTAAGAAAGTTTGAAGTACCTTTCACGTTTCGTTAGTTCTGGTTAGCGTCCTTTTGTTGTGTATTCCGTCTTCCAAAACGGAATGGGATTAAAGTGGATGGGGAATCTCTGCCGTGATGATAACCTGGAAAAGGTCGAGTTCTTGGAGTACGGTGTTCTTCCGGGATTCGTTGGTTATGTTCGTGTGAGGAAAGTTATTGAGGTGTAAGATTCTTTCGGGCAAATTGGATAGATGGGTCTGCTTACTTCTTACTGCGCACTGTTGAGTATTTGGAAGCTGACCTCTTCGGTCAGTATCTAGCCGGGCGTAGAACACGACTAGTGGTCCTCCTAGGAGGTGGCGCATAAGCCACTTGTTTGAAAACTGGCCGGAAGTAGAAAGCAGACTCCAAGCCGCCTCATGACTGCTACAAGGAGCAAAACCGATGCCAGCGCTGCGCGTGGTCAATTGACCAACTACCGATAATTTGAATCAACCGTTAAAAAAGTGATCGACGGGAAGCAGACGGAGTGTGACGTCTGTTTATCTATGTCAGAGGTTTCAATAAAAACTATACTCATAAGAATTATGCTATACATAAATTTTAGAGAGAAGGAAATTTAAAAGGGATTTCTCTAGATAGAAATTCACGTCTCGCCTGAGGATATTTTTTTCTAAAACTCATTTTAGACCAGTGTTGTCATGGTAAAATTCAAAATGTTTGTAGGAGTTCTGTTAGGGTGCTTTTTAGGAATTACTCCAGGGATAGCTTTTCATTGCGTTCACAAAATCAAATATTTTTTTGAACAGGAATAATATATAATGTGTAGCTAATACCATCACAATCGCATCAAATTCAGTTTGGTATTGGCGCAGGCATTGTTAATATCATAAAATAAGATTTTAGCAAATTTTTTCACCCGTTTTAAAAATTGTGTAGGCTATAATTTTGATGTAACTCGTCAAGACGTCTGAAAATTTGACTCGAAGTTCTTAACAGAGTATCAATAAACTGGTAAAAAAAATCTCAAAATCGGTTCAATACGTTTTCCTAGTATTCAAAACTCAAATCGCTTCAAGGCATAGGTCTTGCACCATTTGGGCAGGTGTACCTATTTTGGGCACTTGTTGCCGCTATAACTAAGTCAATTTCAAACCGATTGATTTGAATTTTTGTATAGAGTTAGATACTGTACGTGCCCAACTCTATACAAAAAATCAAATCAATCGGTTTGACATTCGCTGAGTTATAGCGGCAAGTGCCCAAAATAGGTAAACCTGCCCAAATGGTACAAGACGCTATTTTAGGTACTTTTTAATCATTTTATTCCGTGTGTACTCTTTTGTTTGTACAACTGTCATGACTGTTCCGATTTTTATCAACATTTGAAACTGTAAATCCATTATAAGGCCGTTCGCAATGCTGTTTTATTTTGTATGGCGAGTTTTAAAAATTTTAAAACTCGCCATACAAAATAAAACAGCATTGCGAACGGTCTAAAAACTGTTCTTAGCCAAATTGCTTGAAAACTTTTCAAGTTATAACTGTTTGAATGTCGCGATACAAAAAAAAACATTTTTGCTTATTGTGACTTTGTGCCACATATACGGCTATAACTTTATTACGGCTAGATCAAATTGAATTTACACAATATTTCTACATGTATACTTTACATACAGAACAGATTGAAATCGGTTCAGTATTTTTTTGACTAGAGCTATAACAGTGAAGAAGTGATATTTTTCAAAACATTCGTTTGCTCAAACTTCTCAAATGGCAAAATTCTTGTTTCAACGATATCTCCACCAATATTCAACCGATTTTGATGAAATTTGTATGGTATTAGCTTTAAATACGTAATACACTATTCCTGGTAAAAAAATAGTCATTTACCATTTTATTAGGAAATCATTCTGAATTCCAGGAATTCGTTCCGAGATCCCTACGAGAGTTGCTATGAGATTCCCTCAGAATTTCTGCTTGTGATTCCTCCAGAAATTCCTTCCTATATCTCTCTAGAAATTAATTCAGGATTGCTCCAGGAATTTTTTCTGGGATACCAAAGGGAGTTCCCTCAGAGATTCTTCCAGCAATTTGTTTAGGATTTGTTCAGAACTTCCAGGAGTTCTCTCTAGGATTACTCCTGTAATTCCATACGGGATTCCTTTAGAGATTCCTTCATGGAATTCTCTAGAGATTTCTCCAGAAGATTCCTAAGAAATTATTCTAGAAGTTCTTTCAGGGATTCCTTCACGACTTTTTTTTAGGATTTCTCCAGAACCTTTTGGAATGTCTTCAGATTTTTATCTGGGAAGAAACTATTGAAAGAATCTCTAAAATCGCTCGTGTAGATATTCCCTACAAACTGCTGGAGATATTCCTTAAGAAGCTGTTGGAGGAATTTTATAAGGAACACAAGAGCAAGTCTTGGAGTACTTCCATAAAGAATAAAAAAAAAACTTCTGGAGTATTTCCATGAGGAAAATTTAAGAAACTTCCAGAATGAATTCCAGAATATGTAATCTGCAAGGAATCCCAGTAGAAGTTCTTGGAGGAATCCCGGAAGGATATCCTGGATGAATTATTGGACAAATCTTAGAAGGAACTCCTAGAAAAACCTTGACTTATTTTCCAGGAGTCTGGAAGTTCTGAAGAAATTCCGGAAAGAACTTTTGAAAAATTCCCGGAAGATATCCCGGGTAAAATTTCTGGAGAGGTCCCTGATGCCACCCCTGGTGTAATCTTAGAAGAAAATCCTGGAGAAATACCAGAAGAAACTATGAGAGGAACCCATAAATTTACTCCTAGAGGAAACCTAGAAGGAGTTCCTGGAGGAATCCCGGAAGAAGCTATAGACATTACAAAAGGAATTCTTTGAGGATTCACATAAGAAACGTCCAGATTATACCTAGAGGAATCTCAAAAAGTTGTATTTTAGAAAGAACTCCTGGAAGAATCACTGAAAGAACTCCAGGACGAATCTAAGAATGAATTCATGTAGAAATCCTAGAAGGAACTCTTGAAATGATCCCGGAAGGAATTCCTGCGGGAATCTCCGAATAAATATCTGAGTGCACCCCGGATAAAAAATACTAAAAAAAAATCCCGGATGAAATTATTGTAGAATAGTTCGAAAAAACTCCTGGTAGAATCTTAGAAAACACCTCTGGAGAAAACCCTGAAGGAACTCCTAGAAAATCCCGAAAAAAAAACAAAATAAATAAATAAATCCTGAATTAGAAGGAACTCACGGAGGGATTTTTTGTAGAACTTCTAATGAAAATCTCAGAGACATTTTATGAGAATCCCCTGTGAACTTCTGGTGGATTTTTCGGTGGAACATCTGGAAGAATTTCAAGATGACTTTCTGCGAAACCCCAAAGAAAAACCTTCGTACGGAATGCCAAAAGATTCATCACAAAGAATCTTTCTTGGATCTTCATTAAATTCCCCGTAAAGCTTTGTCCTACCTCGTATTTCGTCTAAAACTCCACAAGGTAACCGTCAGAGTCCCAGCAGAATTCTTCCCACCGTAGTCCGAACTCCAATATTGCAGAATTTATAATTAGTATCCAACCATAGTTCTCGCTGTAATACCATTAAAAGTTCCCTTAGAATCCCAGCGCAATGTCTCTCATTAGCATTTCCCTTGGAACTCCGTTAAAATCTCACAATCTGAATTTTCCCCATACGCGCACAAAAATTAAATTTTCAAAAATTTCTCAAAAAATCCCATTAAAAATCCTCTAAATCCATCTCAGGAGTTTTTTTTCCTACACTTCTATTTAGGAAATTAAGCCACTGCATCCAATTAACTGAACTTTTGTGGCGAATCTCAGGAGTTCCGCCAGGTATTCCTCAAGGACTTCTCCAGGAGCTCCAAACGATTGTTTCTGAAATATTTTCAATAAAATTAAATCTCATCATGATTTTTTTTTATCAAACATTTCTTAAGAAGTTCCTTCAGGTAACCCTCGAACAGTAACTCCAACATGGTTTACGTAATTTCATAGAATACTTCTGCAAACATCTGTGAAGGAATATCTCAAACCGCAGAAAATTCTCTGAAAATTCTGAAAATAACAAAAAAAAATCATGCAAAAAATTTTATTTAAGGTATGCATATTATAATCTCTTACTGACAATTATGAAAAACCCTTAAACTACTGAAGGGGTCTCAAGTGATGTTTCAGAAGGAATTCCTTAGTATGATTCAAATGGAGTTCACGGAAGAATTTCCGAAAAAACAACTCTTGGCGGAATTTCTGAATAAATAGTCTTTCTAATTCTTGAAGAAATCCCTTGAGATATTCTTGAACGAGCCCCTGCAGGAATATATGAAAGTGTCTCAGGGAATTTTCCGGAATAGTTCTAGAAAGAGTTGCTAAAGTAAATGCTGAAAACTCTTCCTCAGAAACCCTTGATTGAATTTCTACAAGGATTCATTAATAAATATTTAGAAAAACTCTAAGAGAAATCTCTTACCAAAATTCATGGAGAATGTTTTGAAAGAATTCTAGGAGGAATACATGGACATATTTTTAAAAGATTCCCTGAAAGAATGTCTGGAGGAATAATTTAACTGTAAAAATTCCTAGAAATTTCCAAAGAAATGACCAAGGGTATTATCGGCAGTTTTTTTTTCTCTTTGTCATGAGGGGATTTTGTCGTTAAAAATGCTTGAAACTTGGTCGAATAATTTAACTTGATTGAGAAAATTTTGAGGCAAATTTTGAGTTTAATAGGTTCTTTTTTTTTTTTGGTCTGTATTAACGAGATTTTTAATTTTTAGCCCTAGGCTAGTTCATCTCGGGACCCACGCTTTACTTCCCTTCCGAAGGAAGAACCCATATTTTGTGAGTTTGTTGGGAGTGGGATTAATAGGTTTAAAAAACACCCTGTGATGAAGAGAACCAAACGGTCGAAAATAGATAAGTTCCCCTATGTCAAAGAATTCTGAGATTACTATGTAAGTAAAATTCCTGGAGTTATTTCTGAAGGGGGGAACGTCCATAAGTTACGCCACGCTTTGAGGAGGGAGGGGTTTCGAAAAGTGTGATTATTTCAGAGGAGGTCCTATAGAAAACGTGTGGTTGAGCGGGGAGGGGGGTTGAAGATGGACCTTTTTTGCGTGACCTATTTAACCCTTCAGAACGCGCGCCGTTGTAAAATTTTGCTCACCGTATATAGCGCGAGCACGGTGCAATTTAAGTATCAGACAGGGGCGCGTCCTGAAAGGTTAATGAAATTTCTAATAAATCAATGGAGCCATTTCAGAACGTTCTCCATAGAAATTCTTTAAAAAAAATTATAGAGGAACTTAAGGCCACTCTAAAAATATTTCTAAAGGAACATTCGGATATTTTCTGATGAATTCTGGGTGAAATTTCTGGAGGGTCGTGTTTAGGAATTTCTGAAGATTTGATGGAACATACGCCTACAATAATGTCATTCGTACATTGCCATGAAAATCTTCCAAGAGATATACAAAGAATATGTAGGAGATGTGTTTGTGGACCTAATGAGAATATCGCCAAGAAGTTTGTTGATAATCCAGTTTTTAAGAAGACTCAGTTAGTACTTGAAAAAGAATAAGTGAGGATCTTGCTGTATTGTTTTAAGAAATCATTAATCGAAATTGCAAAAAGAACAAAAGATTCACAAGAAGAACTTCAGCAAAATACGGCTAATATGCACAAGGAAAAAAATAGAATCTGTTTAAAATCTACCACTGTTCTTGGTATCAGATTTATACAGGTTGGCGAGAAAAAAATCTTTGTCGTGTTCTCATCGGCGCACACTGGAGTAACAGGGTCCAATTCATGGCCAAAAAGTTTTAACACGTTTTTAAGGTGTACTATGTATGTACTAGCGATAAAATTGTGAACTTAGATGTTGAGGAAGCATTTTGGATTATAAATAGCCATATTAATCCACTTAAAGGCTAGAAATGATTTTTTATAACCTCTCCAAGGACAACATTTATTTTCACCCCCAAAAATCGTTTGAAGCCTCGAAAATTTTTATTTGACAACAGAGAACTGAAAAATAATTATATTTCCATGAAAAATATTGTTTGGAAACAAGGGCCACCTCGTTTCATAGAAATTCTCCTAGAAGTGTGAGAGAAATTCAATTCTTTTATAAGTGTAGATATGTTGATGTCTTCAGCAAAGTCGTAAGGAGTGTCATAATTGGGAAACTTGTTGAACAATTGTTCTATCTTCACAACTTTTGGGAATATGGGCCGTTATTTTTGAACGGTCCCTTAAACTCAGTTTAAATGTTGTACTTTTTCCTAGATATTTTGGGAATCACATTTTCATTTTGGGGTAACTTTTATAGTGCCCTGGAAAACACATCAAAACTCAAAAATTAATCATGGATTGAAATTTTAGAAGTTTGAACATGATGATAGAAGCCGTGTGGAATCAACATATGATTACATGCTACAAATAGTGAGCTCTTTATTTGAGTTGTTTTTGATTTTTTTATAACAAGTTTTGAACACAACAGTTCTAGCTACATTAGATTACTACTGCATTGCATACATTTAGGCGTTTATCGGTGTATGGAGATTTCTGCCCAAATTTACTATATTGATTCCATTTGACACATTTTGTTAAGAGATAGAAGACCAGATTTGTATTCTGCTATGATCTATCTACCGAGAATAAGTGGCCGTCCATTGAAAAAGTAGTCGAAAACAAGTTTGTTCGGTTCCGAAGGTTTATTTTTTTTGTATTGTTTGTTTTTTGACCATTTTTTTTTGTTATGTTTAACCCACTATGTATGTAAATGCCCAAATAGCCATTTTTCCCTTCATTCCCCTTCCCATTTGACCCATGTTCCCCCTTCATTGTAATTTGTCTTGTAAAATAGTTTGTTACCAATACCTTTCTCCAATAAGCATTAAGAAAAGTAACGACAGTTCTAGAAGCTTCTCCCGATTTCCAGACCATCCATTTTTTGTTGTTTTTGTTTTACCTTGTCATTCCCATTGAAAGGGGAGGAGCCTATTTGTAACACTTGCTGTCACACATCACTGAACTATGTACTAGTATATAAGTAACGCACATCGCGCAGAGCGCATCAGTTTTATTTTACACGTCGCGGAATAAACATCGCTAAGGAGAATCGAAGCACCGGAGTATTCTTTCCCACCAACAAGCCATCATTCATTGTAATTTGTCTTGTAAAATAGTTTGTTACCAATACCTTTCTCCAATAAGCATTAAGAAAAGTAACGACAGTTCTAGAAGCTTCTCCCGATTTCCAGACCATCCATTTTTTGTTGTTTTTGTTTTACCTTGTCATTCCCATTGAAAGGGGAGGAGCCTATTTGTAACACTTGCTGTCACACATCACTGAACTATGTACTAGTATATAAGTAACGCACATCGCGCAGAGCGCATCAGTTTTATTTTACACGTCGCGGAATAAACATCGCTAAGGAGAATCGAAGCACCGGAGTATTCTTTCCCACCGACAAGCCATCAGTCCTGCCTCCACTGTCGAAGCGAAGCGACCGCTCGCTGCTGCTGCCTACGAGATACAGTCCACCGCTCAACCGAGCAAATCCCGGAGCATTAGCGCTGTCCCTTCAGACCGCTCCACAACTCGACCCCACCAGTGGTAATCGATTGTGGATACCGGTTTGACTGCACACGGACAGACTAGTACTCCAGAAGGTGCCTACCGAACAGTCGTTGCTGGAGCACACACAAGGAATTTTCAGTGCCCCATCGATCAGCTCCACGATCAGAGCTTTCCGGTAACCTGTAGTGGATACCGGACCGACTTGCACACGGGTTCAACTGAACTTTCCTGGCTTGTTGGTGTTAGCCAGTGGCAAATTTCGGATGCCCTTCTTTGGTTCCGTTCCCCGTCCGGATCTGCCCACATTGTGCACCGCACATAGTTTGGTCCTGCTTCGACCCGGATGCAGCATCGGTGCCTTCGCGCAGTTGGAGGAAATTTAGCGGCTGAGGTGGAGGAACGAAATTTCCGCAAGTGTTCCCACGCCGCCGGTGGCGTCGTTCGCGTTTCGAGAAGTAGTCCGCGCGAGTGACGCTGTGAAAAGTGAAACACGTCGAAACACGTTTCGACAAGGACAGTTAAGTAGTGCTTGTGTGTGTGCCCGCCTTGAGCTGAAGAAAAACCGACCGAGTACGGTCTCGAACAGACAATAAGTGTGTGTGTGCCCCAGGGGGCGAAGAAAGAAGTGAAAAATCGTGTGCGTGAAGGATACTGGTGCACACGCCAACCAAAAGTGATAAAATGGACGAATTGAAGACGCTCGTCCACCTGCGTGGCCAGGCGAAGGCCAAAGTGACCAGGATCCGGAAATCGATTGAAGACGTGTCGGCAGCCGGCGTTGTCCATTTTACCCTGGCCCAGCTGAAGGTATATTCTCGGAATCTGGAAGCCCATTTCCAAGAATACCTGAGCTTCCACCAACAAATCACCGCGTTGTTTCCAGCGGAAAAATTGGATGACAACGACGCCACCTACCTCCAATTCGAGAACCACCACACTGAAACCGCAATGATGGTGAAAACCCTCATCCAGTCCGCAACCCCGCAGCCGCCTCCAACGAATGTGTCCGCACCCGCGAACAGTGCCCAGCTACCTTGCCAGCTACCACCACAGATAGTTGTCCAGCAGCAACCGCTGCTGGTTCCAATCCCTTCGTTTGACGGGAAGCCGGAGAACTGGCCGAGATTCCAGCAGGTCTTTTCGGACATAATGTCGCGGTCCAGAGACTCCAACGCCGTCAAGCTACACCACCTTGAGAGGGCACTGTCCGGTGGGTCCGCCGCCAAGCTAATCGATCCGAAGACGCTCAGTGATGGCAATTTCGATCACGCCTGGGAGTTGCTGCTTGATGTTTACGAGGATGAACGGAAAGCAGTGGACTCGCACATCCATGGCCTACTGAGTCTGAAACGGATGACCAAGGAATGCTCCAAGCAGATGAGATAGTTGCTGAATGAAGTTACCCGCCACGTCGAGGGGCTGCGGCTGCTGAACCAGGATTTAGAAGGAGTTTCCGAAAGGTTCGTCGTCGTCGTGCTGTCGGATGCTTTCGATCCCGAAACGAGGAAGCAATGGGAGACCACCATTCCCCACAAGCAGATACCATCGTATGAAGACACCGTCTTGTTCCTGAAGGAGCGATGCTCATTGTTGGAGCGTTGCGAAGCCAGTCACCCGAAGCCGTCGTCAGCCAAGGAATCCAGTCAGAAGCCCAACCCGAAACCATCGTCGAAGTCCCCGCCGGTGAAGTCGTTCGCTATGGCTACACCCGTAGCTAATAGTGAGGCGACCTGTGAGATTTGTAGTGCGAGCCATCCAAACTACAAATGTGAAAGGTTTGTTGCGCTGACGGTACCCCAACGTAGAACTAAGGTAAGAGAGCTTTTCCTTTGTTTCAACTGTTTGAGGAAGGGACACCTTTCCTCAAAATGCCCATCCAACAAATCATGCCAGGAGTGTCAAGGTAGGCATAACACCTTGCTACACGAACCCAATGTTCCAAAGTCCGAATCTAAGCCCATTGCTGATAATCCAACGCCCAACCCCGAACCCGCTAAGGTTGTTGTTAGTTCCCAAGTTCCGAATCCTGTTGAAAGTGTTGAATCTGTCTCCAATCCCGTCCAAAAGGTACCTCGTTCGGATGGCACGCTATTGCTTACGGCCATGGTTGATGTCCTTGACAGCCATGGAAATTCCTTCCCTTGCCGTGCATTCCTCGATTGTGGTTCCCAACCACATTTGGTTTCCCGTTCGTTTGTTGAATGTTTGGGAATCGACCAGGTACCTACCCATGTATAAGTTATTGGAGCAACCGGTAAGCGATCGGTGCTCGACAGAAAAGCAACACTTTCGTTCCGGTCCCGTTGTAAGGATTATCAAGCCCGAATCGAATGTTTGGTCACCGATGTGGTGACTGGTCCACTCCCCGGTCGTAAGATGAATTGTCGGTCTTGGAACATTCCCTCAGGTCTTTCGCTTGCTGATCCCACTTTCCATACTCCAGGAGAAGTTCAGCTACTGATTGGAGTTAAGCTGTTCTTTGATTTGATGCTTCCCGGTCAATTGGTGCTAGGCAAAAATCTACCTATTCTTAAGGAGACTCGTCTGGGATGGGTCGTTGCTGGTGGTGCTGAGGACGTGGATGAAAATCAGCACTGCTACACGGCCAGCTTGCGGTCACTCAAAGAATGCATGGAGAAGTTTTGGTCTGTTGAGTCGGTCGAGAATAGCAACGTGGCTTCCAAGGAGGAGCAAGATTGTGAACAACTTTTCAGCTCGTCCACCGTCCGAAACCCAGATGGTACCTACACTGTCCATCTTCCATTGAAGGAATCCGTGAGTGAACTAGGCAGTAACCGGTCTCTAGCTTTGAAACGTTTCCTGGAGCACCGCTTCAGCAAAAATCCCGAATTGAAAGAGGCTTATGTTGATTTCATCAATGAGTACAAGTTGTTGTCCCATTGTAAGCAGATTTCCGAGTCTGATGATACCCCAGGGAAATTAGTTCACTATCTACCGCACCATGCCGTCCTCAAGCCAAGCAGTTCCACTACTCGCTTGAGAGTTGTTTTCGACGCCTCGGCTCGAACAGCTGGTCCGTCTCTGAATGATGTATTAATGATTGGTCCCACTGTCCAGGACGAACTTTTTTCCATTATCCTTCGATTCCGTAAGCATCGGTTCGCGATAACCGCTGATATCTCCAAAATGTACCGAAGGATCCAGGTGGTCGAAAATCACTCTGGACTCCAGCGAATTTTTTGGAGGGAGAACCCTGATGATCCGCTTCAAATCCTTGAATTGACAACCGTTACCTACGGGACTGCCAGTGCGCCATTTCTGGCTACTCGGTCACTGTTGCAGCTTGCACGTGACGAGTGCCAGCGTTTTCCAGTTGCATCCAAGGTAGTAGAAGAGGATGTCTACATAGATGACGCGGTATCAGGGGCTGATACCATTGAGAAGGCCGTTCAGCTTCGTTCGGATTTGACTGACATGTTGAATTCCGGAGGTTTCCCTGTGCATAAATGGTGCGCAAGCAACGCAGCCATTCTAGATACCGTTTCCGAGGAAGACCGCGAGAAATATTTGGAGTTTGAGGACTACGTGAACCAGGTTATTAAGACCCTTGGCCTGTTATGGAATCCTGAGGAAGATGAATTTCGTTTTCATTGTAAGTTGCCGATCCAACCGTTGTCCGTTCCAACGAAACGTGTCGTCCTCTCCGAAATTGCTCGTTTGTTCGATCCTTTGGGGCTTGTGGCCCCAGTTATAGTTCTCGCCAAGATAATTATGCAACAGTTGTGGAAGGATAAGCTAGGATGGGATGATCCGTTGCAAGGCGATAACCTCCAGTCTTGGCTTACGTTTAGAGAATCCCTGAAATATGTTGACTCCGTCAAAATCCCACGCTTCGTTGGCTTGGTAAGCGTCGAGAGTGTTGAAGTACATGGGTTTGCCGACGCTTCCCTTCGTGCGTACAGAGCAGTCATTTACCTGAGGGTTGTATCTGGTTCCGATGTAAGGGTTTCATTGCTCTGTAGTAAATCCAGAATTGCTCCATTGTCACCTTTAACGATTCCCAGATTAGACATATGTGCCGCTCTATTACTGTCCAGACTTGTTCCCAAATGCGTTGGGTCGTTGAAAATGGAAATTCAACGCGTCTGCTTGTGGTCTGACAGCAATATTGTCCTCGCCTGGTTGAAAAGGTTGCCCAACGATGTCTTTGTCCGCCATCGGGTGATGGAAATCAATTCAGCCACCAAAGGTTTTACTTGGTCTTACGTTCGTTCTGAGGATAACCCAGCCGATGTCGTGTCCAGAGGGCAGTTGCCGCAAACTCTTGCCGGTAACAGTTTGTGGTGGAATGGACCGATATTTTCGAAGCTGCCCCAGTATGAAGTTCTGATTCCAAATTCACTTCCGGAATCCGAAGTGCCTGATGATACACCGATTGTGCCAACTGTCTCTGCGGCAGTTGTTTCTCCTGACGTTCCTTTCTTGGAGGCCTTCGGATCATTCCGAAAACTTCAGAGGGTGATTGCGTACGTCCTACGGTTTGCAAACAACTGCAGGGCAAGCCACGCCGATCGTGTGTTATCCAAACATTTGACAGTTCCCGAATTGCGTAAATCCATGATGATTATTATCGGAGTCGTCCAACGTCTTGAATTGTCGGACGAAATCAACCTGATTTCGTCAGGGAAAAATAGTCGTCGTTTAGGTCCACTTGATCCCATATTGGTGGACGGTTTGTTAAGAGTAGGTGGTCGGTTGGAGAATACTCACCTACCGTATGAAGCTCGCCACCAGGTTCTTCTTCCGAATAAGAGCCCAGTTTGTGAGCTTCTGATTCGGGACATGCATCTCGAAAACCTTCATCTTGGTCCTTCAGGGTTGATGTCTCTTATGCGTCAACGATTCTGGTTGATTAACGCTAAAACAATCATTCGGAAGGTTTTGCGGAGATGCGTGACTTGTTTCCGATCTCGTCCTCGCTGCCTACAGCCTATGATGGGTCGCCTTCCGGAGGCTCGTGTCGTTCCCTCCGCTCCGTTTTCTCGAACCGGCGTTGACTTTGCCGGACCGGTATTTGTGAAGGTTGGTCTCCGGAAGTCCGTTCGCGTGAAGGCCTACATCTGTATTTTTGTGTGTCTCGCTACCAAGGCCATTCACTTGGAGCTGGTTTTCGACCTGTCGTCCGCAGCGTTCGTGACTGCTCTCCACCGTTTCGTGAGCCGCAGAGGCTTAGTTGAAGAGTTACATTCCGATCACGGCACAAATTTCGTAGGTGCAAAATCGGACCTCCATGAACTGTTTCTGATGTTCAGAGATGATCAATCCAAGGGAAGGATTGATGAGTTCTGTTCTGCCCGTGAAATTGTCTGGAAATTCATCCCGCCTCGCTCACCCAATTTTGGTGGGTTTTGGGAGGCCGGGGTGAAGAGTACAAAAACCCATTTACGAAAGGCCTTATCTAACGCCTCTCTCACCTTCGAGGAATTATGTACTGTATTGACGCAAATTGAAGCAGTACTCAATTCGCGTCCACTCTTCGCCGACTCGTTGGATACCCATGAACCGTCTGCTTTAACCCCTGGCCATTTTCTTATTGGTCGAGAATTGGTCGCCATTCCAGAGCCGACGCTTAACCTTAGTAAGGTCTTGGGGTCTTTTTTGACCTTTTCCGAATTTCAATTCGCTATAGCTTTTGTTTCGAAAGGCCTAGAAATGTGAAATTTTCAGACAATTATTTTTTTGTGGAAAACTATCATTTCCATTCATCCAAAACATTGGACGACCCCTAGGGGTAGAGTTTAAAATATTCATTTTCAATGAGTGAAATTCTTGTTGATTTTCGAAGATTCTCAACTGAGAGATCAAAATAAAATTCATTTTGGTGAATGAATTTTTTCACTTGTTCATTCGTTATTCTGTCACTGACAATTTTCACTGAGAAACAAAACTAGACCATAACTCCCGATTGAACTTCAAATCATAACAAACTAGTAATTAATTGGAATACTATCCATCTGTTCCATTTGTTCATTTAGTCAAACTTTGCGTTTGTTAACAGAAATTGATTATTTTACGATGTGCAAGAAAATACTCATGACAGGGAATTGAATGAAAAAAGAGAGGCATTCAGCTGACAATGAATGTGGCGAAGCACGAATGAAAAAATGAGAATGTAAATTTTCATTTTGTATTTTGGAATTTTTTACTCTCTGCCTAGGGGAGCTCCCATAAAAAAAGTTACAAATAAGACCCTGGGGTCATTTTTGACCCCAAACTTTGAACGGCTCTCAAAAATCAGTGGCTGGGCCGATTTTGATTTTCTTTGGCCCAAATGAAAGCCACACATGTCTAGTTTTCAAAACCCCCGGAGAGTTCCGGATTTGGTCACTGTGGCCACCGGGAACCTGCTTCAACTGAAAAATGCCGCTTTAGAGACCCTAACTTTGGCAAGCTATAACTGTGCAACCAAACAAGTAATCAGGACCGTTCAAGAATCGTTGAAAAGGTATTTACGTGGACTTTGATTAAAGACATTTATATTGACTAATTCTTAAGAACCGGTTCCGGAAATCCGGAACATCCGGAAAGTAATGTTTTTCACGATAATGTGCTAGAAAGCACATTCATATTATTTACAGGATAGAAGTTTTTGCATCAAACTTCTTTAGGCCATAATACAATCTGTCGAGAACTATTTCTGTATGTTTCTGGTTATGTCCCGTCCTTCTGGAACCGGTTCCAGGGATCCCACAAGATGGCCAACGAGTTGACTGTAACGAAATTGAACGGTTTTCCGCGCTAAACACATCTGCGTTGGTTAACTCATGATGAAATCTCAATAATTTTACATGATCCATATTGTTGTGATATGTAAAAATATTGTTGGATATTGTGGTCTTATGTGGCCACCGGAGTGACCACCGGAGAAACCCGTATTGAGGGACTTCCATGTTTTTGCAACAAAGATAGGCATTCGACGGCTCTTACTTCATGATTTTTCATGGCCATGTGGCTTCTGGCATTAAATAGGAGAATTGACCATTCTGGTCTGTTTTGGCTACCGGAGTGACCACCGGAGAAATCCGTATTGAGGGAGTTTCATGTTTTTGCAACAAAGATAGGCATTCGACGGTTCTTACTTCATGTTTTGTCATGGCCATGTGGGTCCTGGCATTGAAAAGAAGAATTAACCATTCTGGTTTGTTTTGGCCACCGGAGTGACCACCGGAGAAACCCGTATTGAGGGAGTTTCATGTTTTTGCAACAAAGGTAGGCATTCGACGGCTCTAACTTCATGATTTTTCATGGCCATGTGGCTTCCGGCATTGAAAAGAAGAATTGACCACAATAGTCTGTTTTGGCCACCGGAGTGACCACCGGAGAAACCCGTATTGAGGGACTTCCATGTTTTTGCAACAAAGATAGGCATTCGGCAGCTCTAACTTCATGTTTTTTCATGGCCATGTGGCTTCTGGCATTAAATAGAAGAATTGACCATTCTAGTCTGTTTTGGCTACCGGAGTGACCACCGGAGAAATCCGTATTGAGGGAGTTTCATGTTTTTGCAACAAAGATAGGTACTCGACGGCTTTAACTTCATGATTTTTCATGGCCATGTGGCTTCTGGCATTGAAAAGAAGAATTGATCACAATGGTCTGTTTTGGCCACCGGAGTGACCACCGGAGAAACCCGTATTGAGGGACTTCCATGTTTTTGCAACAAAGATAGGCATTCGGCGGCTCAAACTTCATGTTTTTTCATGGTCATGTTGCTTCTGGCATTAAATAGAAGAATTGACCATTCTGGTCTGTTTTGGCTACCGGAGTGGCCACCGGAGAAATCCGTATTGAGAGAGTTTCATGTTTTTGCAACAAAGATAGGCATTCGACGGCTTTAACTTCATGATTTTTCATGGCCATTTGGCTTCTGGCATTGAAAAGAAGAATTGGCCACAATGGTCTGTTTTGGCCACCGGAGTGACCACCGGAAAAACTCGTATTGGGGGAGTTTCATGTTTTTGCAACAAAGACAGGCATTCGAAGGCTCTAACTTCATGATTTTTCATGAACATGTTGCTTCTGGTATTAAAAAGAACAATTGAATATTCTGGTTCGCTTTGGCTACCGGAGTGACCACCGGAGAAATCCGTATTGAGGGAGTTTCATGTTTTTGCAACAAATATAGGCATTCGACGGCTCTAACTTCATGTTTTTTCATGGCCATGTTGCTTCTGGCATTAAATAGAAGAATTGACCATTCTGGTCTGTTTTGGCTACCGGAGTGACCACCGGAGAAATCCGTATTGAGAGAGTTTCATGTTTTTGCAACAAAGATAGGCATTCGACGGCTTTAACTTCATGATTTTTCATGGCCATGTGGCTTCTGGCATTGAAAAGAAGAATTGGCCAAAATGGTCTGTTTTGGCTACCGGAGTGACCACCGGAGAAACTCGTATTGAGGGAGTTTCATGTTTTTGCAACAAAGATAGGCATTCGAAGGCTCTAACTTCATGATTTTTCATGAACATGTTGCTTCTGGTATTAAAAAGAACAATTGAATATTCTGGTTCGCTTTGGCTACCGGAGTGACCACCGGAGAAATCCGTATTGAGGGAGTTTCATGTTTTTGCAACAAATATAGGCATTCGACGGCTCTAACATCATGATTTTTCATGGTCATGTGGCTTCTGGCATTAAAAAGAATAATTGGCCATTCTGGTCCGTTTTGGCCACCGGAGTGACCACCGGAAAAAATCGCATTGAGGGACTTCCATGTTTTTGCAACAAAGATGGGTATTCGACGGCTATAACTTCATGATTGTGTGCTATTTTGACTATTCTGGTCTGCTTTGGCCATCGGAGTGACCACCTGGAGAAACACATACTAGGGAACTCCTATGTTTATTTTAAAAACGCTCATATTATCTAGATTTATCACCAGAAGCAGTCTTTCGACGGCTCAATTTTCATGCTTCGACACGCGACATATTATCTTTATGCTCAGTTGTTATTCTTATTGTTCAACAAGGTTATTCTGTAGTAGTGGCAATTTATGTTAAAATATACTGCGATTCTTGTAGTCTGATACTGCACTGTCAATGGTAATATGGTTAGTTCGAGAATTGAGGATAGTTTTACTTCGGTCCACAAACAAACCTTTCATCGTATATTTTGGTTAACACCACTTAACGTTTTGGTCATCTATGTTCATTGTTCTTGAAAATCACATCGTATCTTTTCATTATCTTTTTAGATATGTCCACATTATTTGTTAGTACTTGATATGCTTTCTCCTTTCTTGCTGGCCTTATACTTACGTGAAGTCAGCTTTTTTAGAATGAAAAGTTGTCTTAGTTGGTAGGAGAAGCGCTTTCTTGAGGAAGACAAACAATGTTTCACTTGAATTAGGGAATTATCAAGTTCTGCAATCGAGGAATTCAGTCACAAATATTATCCATTTAGTGAGTTTTATGAACACTTCGCAATTCTTTAATTTTTTTTAATAAAATTAATTCGTCTAGTAGTTTCAACTGGCATACTCTTAAAGTTCTACGGAGGACTCCTTTCGAGTCCGACTGACATCAAGGTATACAATTAATAAAATGTGCATGCTGCCCAGGGGCAGAATTTCAAACCAAGTATCTCATCAATGAAGAATACAGTCTCTCCAAGATTGCAGAATTCTGAGCTATGAGATTTTTAAAATTTGCGTATTTACTGGTGCCACTTAGAGGCAGAATTCTGTCACAAGTGTCCCATTTTGTGCAAGTCTATGTCATACTGATCAACTTTGCCGAAGACACCATCTTCCTAAGTTATTAGGATTCTGAGCTATACAATTTCTAAAATTTGCAAGTTCACTAGCGCCACCTAATGGCAGAATTGCGAAACAAGGTTTCCGTTTTATGTAAGTCTATGTCATACTGGTCAATTTTGCTGAAGACACCAACTTTCTTAGTTATCGGGGGGAGCGACACTAGTTTTGCTGAGCCGAAAAACTTAAAAAAAAGTCGAAAAAAAGGTAAACGCCGCCTAGTGTCAGAATTGCGAAACAAGTGTTTATTTTTATGTAAGTTTATGTCATACTGATCAACTTTGTCGAAGACAAAGTCATTCTGATTAACTTTTCCTAAGACACCAACTTAATAAGTTATCGGGGGGAGCGACACTAGTTTTGCCAAGCCGAAAAATTACAAAAAAAGTCGGAAAAAGACGAAAAAAACGGTAAACACCACCTAGTGGCAGAATTTTGAAACATGTGTTTTTTTTTATGTAAGTTTATGTCATACTGCTCAACTTTGCTGAAGACATCAACTTTCTAAGTTATTAGGATTCAGAGGTATAAGTTTTCTTGAATTTGCATGTTCACTAGCGCCGCCTAGTGGCAGAATTGCGAAACAAGTGTTAATTTTTATGTAAGTTTATGTCATACTGAACAACTTTGCCGAAGACACGTAAATTTTGACATTAGTTTTACCAATTTTAGGGTGACATGGGGCGAATTTATTTTGCATAGTGAGTATCATGGGTCAAATTTTCCCCGAAACTACAGAAATATCTGAAGCGTGGATTTATGCTATAGATCAGTGGTGCTCAGGCTGGAGGATACCGCGGGCCAAATTTGCAATTCGAGATCGACCTGCGGGCCGCATAAAACATCGATGCACAAAAACAACAAAAAGAACAATTAGCATTTTATAATCTATTGCTCTTCGTGGAGTTCAATTAGGATCCATAAGTTTGGTTGAGAAAAACGTTTGAGCTCCAAATTGAAATTCAAACAAACAATTTAGAAGTTGCCCCTAGAATTGCCTTAAAATTACTTCAAGAGCTTGTCAAGCAGCTTTTACAAGAATTTCTTTTGAATCGCTCCTAAAAGGTTTGCTGGATTTTGTCCTGAAATTTCTTGTTGCTCCAGAAGGTTTTCGAGAAATTTCCTGAAGTTTCTTTTAGTTTTTCTAGAATTCTCGTGGAACACCTTCAAGAACTCCTCTTAGATTTGCCTTTGGAACTGCCCTGAAGTTACTTCAGGAATTCCTCATTAGTCGTTTCCAAGAATTTCTGCTAGAATAACTTCCGGATTTTTCCGGAAATTTTTCAGGAGTTTCTTGAAGATTTTGATAAATTCTTTCCATAAGTCTCTTCTAAAGTTGATGAAATACTTCATAATTAAATTTCTTTAAAAATTAGATTTTTAACAATTGTTTCCGGAAGTTTCTTCAACATTATCTTCTAAAGTTGCTGCATAAGTTGCTTAAAATTTATTGTTCATAATTTCCTCAGGCGTCTTTTGTGTATTGATGAAGTTCGTCCTGGAATCTTGTTTGTAGTTACTCCTGAAAATTCTCTTTTTGTTGCTCGAGGAATTTCTTCTATAGTTGTTAAAGAAATTTCTGGTAGAGTGGAACAAGAACATTTTTCTAGGAGATGCTCCTGTAATTTCCATGCAGTATCGCCACAACTTTCTCATTTAGTTTCTTGAGGTTTATTTTCTCCAGGATGATTTGAGTTTCTCCATGTATGTATTTCGTTTAGAGTTGCTTAAAATTTTTCTCCAATAATGTTTCCTGGAGTTTCTCCAAAAATGTATCCAAAAGTTTCTCCAAAAGGGCACAGGAGACGCTTTATGAATCTCGCCTGAGATTTTTTTCAGGAGTTTCGCTTGGACAATTCAAGTTGGATTCATAAGTTTTGTTTCGAAAAATGTGTGTGTCTTATAATAGAAATTTAAACTAACAGTGAAAATTAAACAATATTGGCAACCAAGTTGAGATTTGTTGAGAATTTTGTCAAAAACTTCGTGCTTCGTGTTTTTATGTTTGTATGTTTTTCGGAAAGGCGAAATGTGAAATATTTGCTCAGCGTTGCATTAAAAACTGCAACAAATTTTTAAATGATGCAGGATTACATTTTTAACAAACTTTCATTTGATTCGTACCACTTATAAATAACTATAAGCTAGCTTCATGACTTTGTTGAAATGCCGAAAATTTTCGGACTTGCGATTTTGAATCCGTTCTGATTGTTCTTTTTGTTTATCTATCTATCTATACATATATAAAAATGCAGTGGCATACGTGGGACCGCGCATAACTTGCGAAGGGAGGGTCCGATTTGGGTCGTTTTAGTTTTGTTCTGTTAGTTTTCACCCAAGGAAGGTTTATGAGGCAAAAAACATGGAAAAATTGAGTTTTTGAAAATCGATTTTTATACGTTTTGACCGGGGACTTGTTCTTGGCTAGAAACTTGAAACGTCAAAAAACGAAGCAGGCAAGACAAAGTTTACCGGGTACGGCTAGTTTATCATATAATTTGTGTTCAAGACTGTGAAAATTGATAATTTTTTCGAGTTATTTCAAATAATCGTTCAAAAATTTCGATTCGTCTTAAAGTACTCCGCGGGCCGCATCTTAAGGTTTGGAGGGCCGCATGCGGCCCGCGGGCCGCTGGATGAGCACCACTGCTATAGATCTACAATATAACAATATCAAATTACAAACATTCAGGGTTGCACTTTTTTTTTAAGTTTTTTATGGGTTTTGGTTGACTAATGCAAAGAAATACATGTATTGACATTTTTTAAGGATTCTCTGATAACTCTAATAAATCATTGTGTATCGCAATGATCAACTCCATCTGCTTGAGATCAAGTTTGTTGGTGGGATTGTATGGTGTCCGGCCATTTGGCCGAACGCCGTTTGGCCGAATGCCATTTGGCCGAACGCCATTTGGCCGAATGCCATATGGCCGAACGGGTCGTTTGGCCGAATGTCGTTTGGCCGAATTATGATCAATGCAATTCAGAGGATGTTTTGACATTTCAACTGTAAAAATGATCAACAGAAATATTTCCTTCTTTTGATCATAGGCTATTCTTTCTAGTTTTGCCATTCAGAGTTAAGTTTGCGTTGAAACTGCCAATATTTCACCAAAGATTTTTCCTTCTTCTAATCATAGGCTGTTCTTTCGATTTTTATTGATGTGGAGAACAGTGACATGGTCACTTGAGTTCATCATTCATGTTTCGGCCAAACGGCATTCGGCCAATTGGCATTCGGCCAAATGACCCTTTCGGCCAAATGGCGTTCGGCCAAACGGCATTCGGCCAAATGGCATTCGACCAAATGACCCGGAACCGGATTGTATGACATTTGCCAGAAAATCATTTGCCAGAATCAATTTGCCAGAAGGATTTTTGCCGGAAAACCATTCGCCAGAATAGACCATTTCCCAGAAAGCCATTCCCCAGATTGTACCACTTGCCAGAAAACCGTTTGCCAGAAAGGACCATTCCCCAGAATTAAAATTTTTCTCTCATTTCTTGACTCTTTTACTCCCAAATCAGAGTGCAGAAACTGTAATATTTATTTCCAGTGAAAGTGTGATCTTTTAGAAGAATAACACTAAAGAAATAAGGAAGGAAATTGAATTAATTAAAATTTATTCTTACTATTTGATCATACGAAATGTGAAGCCTAAGATAGTTGAAAATACCTGATTTTCTAACCGTGTAAAAAAACGGGCCTAACTTTAGGTAAGGTAAAATGTTTGAAAAAAAAAAATACAGGTTGTTTTGACAATTATTATCCCGACATTCTTATAAAACTAGCTGACCCGACGTGGCTAGCCACGTTCTCACAATCCCGGAAATCATGACGATGGCTTAAAAATGTTGGTATGCATTTTTTGCTTATCTACAACTTTATTCAGAAGCCATATTTATTCCTCTGAAGTGTTCTAGAATTTCTTTCTTCTCTTGGCAATGTAAGGTTACAAAAACTTCTCCGAATTCTATACAGAAAGTTTTTAAATATGCTATTATTTGTGAAAAAATACTCGAACATGTATGTTATTGGTTTGATTCCTACGAAGAATGTTTGAGAATGTTCATGAATCTTCGATTTCATCACCTGATTCTCAAAGGAATGTTCCTAATTTTTTAAAATTAGAAACAGAAAGCTTCTAAATATTCCATTATTTATCGAAAATTCACGAACATTTTTAGTATTTCCTGCATCAGAGAATGTTCTAGAATATTCCAAAAATATGCGTATCTCTATCTTCTTCTCATTCCTCTTCTCCAACTTCTTCGCCCACGAAAGTTTCAGAAATTTCCTTTAATTCGAAACAAAAAGTTTACGAATATGTAATTAATTTATTATGGAAAGTTTTAAAATACGCCTGTGCTTCTTTCGAAATATGTCCTATAATATACCTAAGTAACCACGGTGCTGAAGCCTTATTGCATGCCGATATACGATGTATTTTGTGCAATCATTACTTTATATGCAAACTTAAAGTTGACTTAAAGTGGAAATGGGCAATCATGCGACTGCTCCAAGATTATACCAGTATAAACTTAATTTGATTCTATTATTACCCACTTCCACATTACATCAACCTTAAGTTTGCATGTAAAGTAATAATTGCACTAAATACACCGTAATTCTGCATGCAATAAGGCGTCAGCACCCGTGGTTGCTTGGGTATTCTTTTCCTTGTTTTAGTTCCGGAAAATTTCTTCCAATAATGACGAAAAGCATATTGATTCCTTCAAAGAATATTCTAGGATGTTCCAGAAACTTATTTTTCTTCTTGTTTTTTTTTTGTATTTTAAGCCGAGAATTTTCATTATGTTTGGAAAACTCTTGAGCATTTGTATAAATAGTATATTCATCTCTACGGGTCATACGCAATGTTCTAGAATACTGTTCTTCTCTTCTGATTCTTCCTCTTTACCCAGGAAAGTTAGAAAAATGACAGAAACAGAAACCTCTCGAATTACATTGACGGTCTGATAGAAAAGAAGTTTCTTCGAATTCAATTCTTCGACTTCGATTCGACTTCAATCTCGAACACTCAGATCATATCATGCTGGCCTCACCGAAATATACGTGAAATATTTCAGTCAGACTTTGCTAAGTTGCTTAATTTAGATTTAGAAAATGGTCATCCCTCAAGGAGATTCTTGAGCATTCTGGAATAACAATTTCCAGAAGTTTCCTCAGAAGCCATTGTAAATATGCGAAACATTTCACTCAGCAATGGACTCATCAGAAGCGCCAGAAGGTATACTATCATGTATTCAGAAATGAAAAACGCCAGAAAGTATACTTCCAAGTATACACCTTCAACTGTTACAGGGTTCTGATCTCTGAAATGGTAAGAAACTTCTAGAAGCTTCTCAGGAACTGCGAATTTTTCATTTCATTTTAGTCACCGTGAATTAATGTGCGAAGCGCATACAGCCGAGCAGTAAACTCGTGGGTATTAAGCAAAATTATGCTGAGGGTAAGAGAACTTCCAGAGACTTCCGGAAAGTTCTCGAAAATTAAAGTAGTTTAATAATTCAGAACATTCCAGAACGTTATTTTTTTTCTGGAACTTTCAGTAATTCCAACAAAATTAAGCTGAGAAGCATGCTTAGTTCCAATTGGGACGTTATGCCAAGAAGAAGAAGATGTTTGATAATATTGCATCTTTTTTTCTGGAGCGTCCAGAAACTTCTAGAAGGTCTCGAATATTTAAGAAATTCAATAGTCCGGAAAATTCCAGAACCTCCTTCTTTTTTCTAGAGCTTTCAGTAACTTCCAGAAGTTCTTGGAATTTTCAGAATATTCATGTTCCAGATCATTCAAAAAAAGTTGTTCTTATTATTTCTAAAGTGATACAGCTATGGTGAAACATTTCAATGAAACATTTCAAAGCGTGACGGAAGGACAGACAACTCTGGGCTTTTATATATATGATGAACAACTTCTAATAGAAAAAGGAAAAGTTTCTGATTGAATTGAATACAAAGAACAGCCTAATTTTCAAAGAAGGAAAAAAATTTCATGAGAGTGATGGAACCAGGCCCTTCATCATATTCACTCTCCTACAGTTCCCTCGATGCTAGGTCCTTAGGCAGCAAGAGAGTAGTCCGAATAATTATTGGACTAAATTGATGCTAAACGATCGGATTATTATTTTTTTTTTACTTAATCGTTTATTTATTAGGCTCAACCGCCAATCTAGCATAACGGAGCCGTTTTTCCTCTGTAGATTTCATAATTTCTTATACAGGGTGTTTGCTTCCTGACTGTACATATTTTAGGGGTAGCTAGAGGACCTCGAGTCATGAAAAAGTGCCCAAGGAACATGGGGTCGGAAATCACTGCTAAGTGAGTTATTCATAATTCGATGTTTTTAAAAACGCCAAATTTCAAAGACCTGTAACTCAGCGATCTTTGATCAAAACGCAAAAGTTTTTATATGAATCTAAAGCTTGAACCTTTGGGAATTTATGCTTCTTGGACAAAAACTTGATCAAAAGTCTTTTTCATTCATAAATTTTGAAATGTTTGTGGTGTAAGCCCACAAAACAGCTTCTTTTTTAGCTATTATTGATGTAATTTATAGGAAAATAAACTTAACTTAAAAAGTGTTCTTCTACAAAATGTTGTTTATAAAATTTTCTAACAATCTCTCTTTGGGACCAACATTAAATGATTTGTAGTTTAGCCACAATAGTTAATTAAAAGTTGTGTAGAAAAGTCATCGAATTGCGAAAATCATCGCACCGATTTCACTGAACCGTGCTTTGGCAGCACTTCCCTTTTGGTACTCAGACGTACTCTCTCGAAAGGCAGGCAAGAGAAGCGAAGGCCAACCCGCACACCAATCGAACGGTTGTCACACGAAACCAACTCACTCAGATTGGTACTATGTGTAATCGTGTATGATAAACATTGCACCAATCTGAGCGAGTTGGTCGTTCGTGCGGAAAGTTGGCGTTGTAGGTATGTAAATTGCTCAACGCCGTGGTTATCGTGCATGCGAGTAATGCGCGTGCCTTAGAAAGCCGCATCGAATCCCTGCTAGGAAGAATACGGTGACGCGGCGACTGTGGCAAAGGAAGCGCACAAAATTGTAGCAAGTTAGTGCTAGCCGCAGCAGCACTAATGACGGCCGTGCTGAGACTGGAGAGAGGAGAGCAAATGGTGAACGAGCAACGCGGGGTGTTTAAAATCCTTTGCCGTTTTTGGATTCCTCGCACTCGCAGTCATACTGCGGTGCTGATCGGGTGGGGTGGTGTGCGCTGCCGAGTTTTATTAGTATTTTTTCACAAAATTGTTAGAAATTAAAACCATTTATTGTTTTTTTTTCTCTAAATTGAAGATAGCTGCTCTGCGCTCATGAAAGTAAAAATGGGCTGACATGATAGGGTCTGTTTGATATGATGAGGAAGCAAGAATCATAGACGTGCTCAAATTTATCATTTTATTCTTGGGAACAAATTATACTGGGGGCAATTTGAAAGAGGATGGGATGTTGTAAAGGGTTACATGGATTTTTAGGAGATGTCAGGGTGCATTCCAGGGGATGTTTGGATTTTCTAAGATCATGTTGGGATTTTTATGAGATACTGTAACTTGGGGCAGTTTGAGAGGCTGGAAATAGTTTGAGGATTTTTTGGGAGATGGGGTGCATCCCAGCGGATGCCGGGGGTTTCTAAGGAAACTTCAGTGTTTTTATGAAATACTGAAGGCAGTTTGAAAAAGGCTGAAATGTTGAAACGAGTTTGAAGGATTTTCATGTCGTGACACATTTCAAGTGACTGTGGGGATTTCTATTTTTTGTTTGTTTGTTTAAGACGATTCGGGCAGCATAAAAAAGCTGGGATCCTTTGAGAGTATAATGGATGTTTAAAAGATGTCGAGGAGCATTCCAAATGTACTGGGGATTTGAAGAAAAAGTTAGGATTTTTATGCGATACGGGAACAGTTTGGAAAAGGTCTGTAAATTCGGAATTTTACGGTATGACGGTAAATTATTTTAGGATTTTTTAGCAGATGTTAGGAAGCATTTTTAAATTGCTAGGATTTTAAAAACATTCTTTTGGCAGTTTAAAAAAGCTTTAATGTTGAAAAGAGTTCAATGGATTTATTAGTAGTTTAATGGAATTCAAGGGGGTAAGGGGAAAGAGGGTTTGGTATGGTGTCAGTTTGAAAATGGCTGGGATCTTTGAGAGTTTAAGGGATTTTTGTAAGATTTCGGGTGCATTCGAAAGGATGATGGAGATATCCAAGACAATTCTAGGACTTTTGAAGTTACTGGAAGCCGTCAGGAAAAAGCTGGGAAGTTTTTTAGAATTTAATGATATCAGGAGAGTTTGAGCTACATTTCAAGGGATGTAAGAGATTCCCAGAAAAAAATTGGATTTTCATCAAATGCTAGGGGCATTATGAGGAGAGCTGAGAATTGGGAAAAGTTTTGGGGATTCAAGGAGATATCGAGGTTCTTTTCATGGAATGTTGGGGATTCATAAGGAAACTTTAAATTTTTATGCAATGCTAGGGGCAAATTGAGGAAAGCTGAGAACTTGGAAAAAGTTTTAAGGATTTTAGGAGATTTCCAGGTTCATTTTAAGGAATGTAGGGGATTCATAAGGAAACTTTGGATTTTTAAGAAATGCTAGGGGCAGATTGAGGAAAGCTGAGAACTTGGAAAAAGTTTTGGGTATTCTAGGAGATTTCGAGGTTCATTTTAAGGAATGTTGAGGATTCCTGAGGAAACGTTGGATTTTAATGAAATGCTAGGGGCAGTATGAGGAAAGCAGAGAACTTGAACAAAGTTTTAAGGATTTTAGGAGATTTCCAGGTTTATTTTAAGGAATGTTGGGGATTCATATGGAAACTTTGGATTTTTATGAAAAGCTGGGGGCAAATTGAGGAAAGCTGAGAACTTGGAAAAAGTTTTAAGGATTTTAGGAAACTTTGGAATTTTATGAAACGCTAGAGGCAGTATGAGGAAAGCTGAGAACTTGAACAACGTTTTAGGGATTTCAGGAGATTTCCAGGTTCATTTTAAGGAATGTTGGGGATTCCTGAGGAAACTTTGGATTTTTATGAAATGCTAGAGGCAGTATGAGGAGAGCTGAAAACTTGAAAAAAGTTTAAGAGTTCATTTTAAGGAATGTTAGGGATTCATAAGGGAACTTTGGATTTTTAAGAAATGCTAGGGGCAAATTGAGGAAAGCTGAGAACTTGGAAAAAGTTTTAAGAATTTTAGGAAACTTTGGATTTTTATGAAATGCTAGAGGCAGTATGAGGAGAGCTGAGAGCTTGGCTAAAAGTTTTAATGACTCTAGGAGATTTTGAGGTTAATTTTAAGGAATGTTGGGGATTCATATGGAAACTTTGGATTTTTAAGAAATGCTAGGGGCAAATTGAGGAAAGCTGAGAACTTGGAAAAAGTTTTAAGGATTTTAGGAAACTTTAGATTTTTATGAAATGCTAGGGGCAGTATGAGGAAAGCTGAGAACTTGAACAACGTTTTAGGGATTTCAGGAGATTTCCAGGTTCATTTTAAGGAATGTTGGGGATTCCTGAGGAAACTTTGGATTTTTATGAAATGCTAGAGGCAGTATGAGGAGAGCTGAAAACTTGAAAAAAGTTTATGAGTTCATTTTAAGGAATGTTGGGGATTCATAAGATAACTTTGGATTTTTATGAAATGCTAGGGGCAGTATGGGGAGAGCTGAGAACGGGGATAAAGTTTTTGGGGATTCTAGGAGATTTCGAGGTTAATTTTAAGGAATGTTGGGGATTCCTGAGGAAACTTTGGATTTTTATGAAATGCTAGAGGCAGTATGAGGAGAGCTGAGAACTTCGATAAAAGTTTTAATGACTCTAGGAGATTTCGAGGTTAATTTTAAGGAGTGTTGGGGATTCATATGGAAACTTTGGATTTTTAAGAAATGCCAGGGGCAAATTGAGGAAAGCTTGGAAAAAGTTTAAGAGTTCATTTTAAGGAATGTTGGGGCTTCATAAGGAAACTTTGGATTTCTGTGAAATGCTAGGGGCAAAATGAGGAGAGCTGAGAACTTGAAAAAAGTTAAAGAGTTCATTTTAAGGAATGTTAGGGATTCATAAGGAAACTTTGGATTTTTAAGAAATGCTAGGGGCAAAATGAGGAAAGCTGAGAACTTGGAAAAAGTTTTAAGGATTTTATGAGATTTCGATGTTCATTTTAAGGAATGTTGGGGATTCCTATGGAAACTTTGGATTGTTATGAAATGCTGGGGGCAAATTGAGGAAAGCTGAGAACTTGGAAAAAGTTTTGGGGATTCTAGGAGATTTCGAGGTTCATTTAAGGAATGTTGAGGATTCCTGAGGAAACTTTGGATTTTAATGAAATGCTAGGGGCAGTATGAGGAAAGCTGAGAACTTGAAAAAAGTGTAAGAGTTCATTTTAAGGTAGGTTGGGGATTCCTGAGGAAATTTTGGGTTTAAATGAAATGCTAGGGGCAAAATGAGGAGAGCTGAGAACTTGAAAAAAGTTAAACAGTTCATTTTAAGGAATGTTAGGGATTCATAAGGAAACTTTGGATTTTTAAGAAATGCTAGGGGCAAAATGAGGAGAGCTGAGAACTTGGACAAAGTTTTAAGGATTTGGGTTCTTTCAAATATTACGTAACGCAAAATATAACAATTTCAGACACCCTCCCTCCCCCACGTAACAACTTTTGTATGGGAAATTTTGAAATTTAGTATGAAGCGTAACACAGCGCAAGACCCCCTCCCTCCCCTATTAGCGTTACGTAATATTTGAACGAGCCCTTTAAGGAGATTTCGAGGTTAATTTTAAGGAATGTTGGAGATTCATATGGAAACTTTGGATTTTAATGAAATGCTAGAGGTAGTATGAGGAGAGCTGAGAACTGGGAAAAAGTTTTAGGGATTCTAGGAGATTTCGAGGTTCATTTTAAGGAATGTTGGGG